>NC_088798.1:31090968-31410343 GCF_011386835.1 Chrysemys picta bellii | reverse complement strand
CAGAAATAGCTAATGTAATACAAGAGTTTTAAAAGTATTTGTATATACCCTAGCGTTCGGCATTGTTATAATAAAACCTAAGGAATTTGTTGCATTTTGTTTTGGAAATCCACCATTTTTCCACTGAATTCCATGGACTCCTTCATTGATCAAAGAGCCAGGGAGTGGAAGATCTGGGAAAGCACTATGATCACACCCTACTATTGGCATTTCAAGCCTAAATGCACCCTTTGCCCTGCGCAGATCATTATGGATCTCTGATGACTTGTGATGGATTAAGCAGAAGCAAAAAGGAAATTCAAGCAAGGATTTCAAACATCGTAACGACCTCCTAAAATCCTATTCTGCAGCCTTGTTTGAGGCTATGAAATCACTCTCCACTTCTGCTGCTCTAGGAGCAGCTAAATCTCACCCTACAAAACTTTCCTGCACGTTGAATAATTTTGTCACCGGTGCTTCCACGCTGCCTCAGAAGCCAGTTCTAGCGGATGTGAGGAACGATCAGCCCTCTTCTTGGAAACAAGCACCTTGGATGCCCTGCCCGGGCATCACAGCCATACAGTGACACTAGGTCCAAAAACACATTTCTGCTCTTCACATAGTTCAGCACATGGGACAAGATCCTTTAGGAGACAAGGAAGGAATGTGTCATCATCTGTGATTTACCGCCATGCCCACAGTGCTGTTCAAAGATGCCCAGAATCACTTGTCACACTTGTGACCGATATTAACACTGCTTTTTGAGGGAAACTTGCATCCACCCAAAGCATGCCATAATCTGGCCTACTATCAAGAAACATTCTCGGGCCACAGTGGAGCCTGCAAAGGTAATCGCTCAGGGTCTAGCCTCACATTTCTGAGAAATAATTGGAGCAATAGCTAAAGAGTTGATGCTAAATACACCTAAGTCCCTCAGATCTGTTCATAGAATTGAGACAATGCTGCTGGTAATAATGGATGGCTGCCTCCTATCTAAAAGTGTTCTGTACTTTTGTGTGTGTGTGTGTGTTGGGGATCCTTAATCACACTGTATAATTTTGAGCTTCATTTGTTATTTGAGTGCCTAGGAGTCCTAGTCATGGACCAAGAGGCCATTGTACTAGGTGCTGTACAAACACAGAACAGAAAAATGGTCCCTGCCCCAACAGCTTACAATCTATATATAAAACAAGGGACAACAGATGGGGAAGTACACGTAAACAATAAGATACTATTGGTCAGGATTGTAGGCAGTAGTTTCAGCACTCCAGTGGCCTAGTTGTTGTTGAGTGTTTTGTAGGCATCATAGTATAGGAGGGTTTAGAAGGAGGATAATGTGTTAGTTTTGGAGCTGTTTATGGAGAGTGCCTCAAGTCTGAGGGGTGCTTTTTTGAAAATTTAACATGGGGACAATGGAGGCTGGCATTTTCCCCTTCCTTCTACTGTTTCTCTCTGCCAGTCATGAGGGGAACTAGAGCCATGTGACCTGCCAGCTGTCTACAGACATGAGCAAGTGTTCCATAGACCACAGCTTGGGAAGTTCTGCTGTAGTTCATTTACAGATCAAACCTTCAGCTTTTTTTACTCAGTAAAATGCATATAGACAAGTTACACAAATAACTCTACACTTAAAACCAGTTGTTTTCAGTGTTAAAATATGCTCAAATTGAAGTGATTTTTATCAAACATAAAAGTTATTGGAAACCTCAATTTCTTATATGGTACCTTTAAAACTATACCTAAGTGGAATATTTTTGCTTTAGATCCAGAAATAAAAACTTCTAGCATTGCTTCTTATTAGAATTTTCCCCCTTAGGCTTTGTCTTTATTTGCAGCTTAAGAGCATATTTAGTACTGTCATATGTGAAATCTCTTCTGTTTGCTAAACTAATATGGGATAAAATGTCCTTTTTTTTTACAGTGTTACTCATTCGTTCTATAAAAATGAAAGAAACTACTTTAGTGTGGATATAGAACTATTCACTATTTTTACGACAAAAGGGAGGTGACAATACATATCCCTTAGGCACCCAAGGGTATTATGTCAGAGTCATTAGTATAATTGATATCCATATAAAGTGTTGTATCAAACATGATTAAAATGTGCAATATATTATGGAGGTTCCAGTGTTCCAGCTGCTTTGTAGTAATTTTTCTTCAGATAGATATATCTCAACTTCCTTTGTGGAAAAAATAAAATCATTGCCGTAGAAAGCATCATCTTTTCTTTCTTTACTAATTTAAGGCTCCATTTGTGAAAGACTTATTATCCCATCTGTGACTTTTCCCATGTACTTTGAGATGCACATATACTGTATGTGCACTCATGCAACAACAAATTACCAAGAGGATTCTGTGTTTTATGAAGACTCTCTTTATTAAGGATCATTTCAACAGACTGCTAATAGGCACCAGAAATTCTTGCAATAGAATAAGATAGTCTCTTGATGGCATGCTATACTTTGTTAAGAAACCTAAACACATAGGCACACTTGCTTACACCTGGGCAATGAGGCTGCTTTGCTGTTCCTGAGAAATAGGGGTCATGCAAGATCTCTAGACAGGAGTTTTAACTAGCTCTTTTATCTTGTTTTGCAAAGATTATTTCCGGTAGCATGAGCCTTAACTTCTAGCTTTAGAAATAGTTTCCCCCTTTTCATATGCCAAAAGACAACCCTTTCTTCAATCATGTCTCTCCTTTAAAATCTACTTTCCATAAAGACGTTGAGCAAAAATCTCCCATAAAAACAATAAACCATTTTCAAACATTGGCCCCTAACTGGCCAGTTTGCTGTACTCTGTGCCTATAATGTATTGTCTGTCTAATCTGGACTGCAAGCCCTTTGAGACAGAATCTTGTCCACCTGTGTATAGCTCTGAGCACATGTTGTCTCGATAGATAATAGTAAGTCCTATAGTTATTTCATGTTCTTTGTCACAGCCATGTGAGTTCAGAAATAAAAACTTCATACACTTCATTTTTTGCTAAATTAATGGTTTGTAACTGTGTCAAATGTTAACTGATTGGGCTCAATTTTCCCATGCCAGGTGTCTGCCTGAGGCTCAATTTTCTTTTCGTTTCTTTTCTTTTTTTATTTCAGTTAAAATAGTTGAGCTGTTTCTGAGAATTATATTAGCAGAAAATACATTGCTTTATATATGTTAAGATAATTCTTATAGCCATTTTGTTGAAGTTCTAGGACCAGCTTAGCTGGGATCAGGGACTTGAAATGTGGCAGGGGTGTGTAACCCTAGTATCAGGGATGTGCCTTGTGCCATCTCTGTGAAAATTCACCAAATTTTGGCCAAGTTACAAGCCTCTGAAAAGTTGCAGTTGCCACATGCCCAGTAGAGACTTGTTAGTCTGGCAGTTAAATTGTCTGAATATTCCATCTGTACTGAGTATGCTCCAGCCCAGAGGTGCAGGGGCTAAGCAATTTCCTTGCAATTGCTCCTTCTCCAGAGGCTGCTGTGGCGCTGGGCATGGGAACGGAGAGCAAGGAGTCTGAGCTCTGTGTCCTCCCTGCTGGCTGGCCCCAAGGTAGTGTGGAGGAGGAGGAAGCTGCCTGACGTGAATGCAAAGAAGTGAGAAACGGGGGACAGGAGAGACGATATAGAGTAGAGGGAAGCAGGGTGGGGAGGAGCCCAGGTAGAGGGGATGTGAACTGGGGCATGGTGGTGGATAGGAACCAGAATGTGGGAGATAGATAGGAACAGAACAGGAAGGCCGCAGGGGTGGTGCAGATAAAAGGGAAGAGACAGGCTGGAGGGACAGGGGCAGAAGTTCTGTTACACTAGAGACATGCTCCTCCAGAGTCTGGAATTGAACCCAGGAGTTCTGAATCTTCTACATTCTTTTGCTATCCACAAACAGTTGGCAAAGTGCATTTCTCATCCCCCTGTTGATGAGCTGGTACACAGAGAATGATGGACTATTACTGCTACAAGTTACTGTGTTAGCTGAAGTGGTAGACGTCTGTGCTGTGGATCTAAAGGTGTGGACCAGAGGTTCCCAAACTTTTTTTTTTTTTTTGCTGAGCCCCACTTCAGAAATTCATGTCCCATGTGCACACCCCTTTTAATGGGGTTATGGGGGAGGAGTACCCAGTAACATGGGGATCAGGGGTGGGGCGCCCAGTACCACGGGTGGGGGTGGGGTGAGGGGGGGAGGTACTAGCTATATGGCAATTGAGGAAACCTTCCGCTCCCTGCCGCAGTCAGGACAGTCTTGATTGCAGGGACCTGGCTCCCTGCCTGTCTCACTCCCCACTGGTGCAGGGGAAGTGAACAGGACAGCACGGAAGGGCCAGAGTTAAGTGGGGTGTGGAAAGATGGACGCATGAGTACTGGCCCCCTGCTAGACAGGACCTCCTGCTGACTTCAGCCATTGAGCGTGGCCCCCTTCTGCTTTCCCGGCACAGACTCTGTTGGGCAGGGCAAGTGAATGGGGCTGTGTGCCCTGGAGCTGCACTGAAGGGCCAGGGTCAGGAAGGAGCTCTGTCTGGCGGGGAGGGGGGCAGTACTCTTTGGGTGTAGCCTCCCTCTTCGCAGAGTCTCTGCCAACATCCCCAGCAGAGGAGCATAACTGCTGTTTGGTAGCAGCTGCAGCAGTGGGGAAGTGAAGTGGGCACGGAGCCTCGTCTTGGCTACAAAACCCTCTCCACAGAGCCCTGTCTGCTTCCCCTTCTGAACAGAGCCCCCTCCTGACTCCAGCCTTTCAGCATCTTTGTGCCCCCGATAACCTTATTGCCCCTCCCTCCACAAGGGGACCATGCTCCATAGTTTGGGAACCTCTGGTCTGGACCCTGCTGATGACCCACATTGGGGGTCACTATGGCTCCATATGATAGGATTTATGGCTTTTAGTTTTTTTATGAAGAAAACCACACTTAAAAAAATTAAGGTTTCAAAGTCAAGCTCTCAAAAGATAGGAAATGGGAGGATTAAGGTTGCCATAATTTGGCTCTGTAACAGGGTCAGCACCCACCTCTTGTGAATGCCTCCTCTGGTTGGGTGTGTCTGTGGACTTTAAACCAGTTCAGCCCTGGTATGGGGCTGTATCCCCACGACATCCTCCCTGGAGATACTATCTTCCTGTAGCCCTCCCGAAGCTCAGTCCCTACTCAGTCCCCACAGCCAGCAAGGAGCTCCCTCAGTGCTCCCCTGATCCCTGCTAGCAAACTGTCTTTGGCTTAGTCCTGGCAGGCAGACAGCCAGCCAGGAACACCTCTTGCTCCCCAGGTCCCTGACAACAGACGTAGCTGTCTGTAGTCCTGCTACTCTTCCACCCAGGCATGCAGTTCTTTCTTCTCCAGCTCCAAGCAGCAATTAACTGCTGCTCTGTTCTGCAACTCCTTTTTTTAGGGCCCTCCTGACCCCTGATTGGCTGTTCCAGCAACTCCTCTGTTTGGTTGCTTCCTCGCAACCACTCTAGGCTACTTGGAGGACTTCTCCACTGCTCCTTTCCTGGGATGGGTGTGGCAGAACCCTGAGACCTCCTTTTGGGCCTAGTCCCCCTCATCACACCCCTCTCCTCCCCAGTAGGATTGGGGTGGTAGTTCTATTACTTTCTCTCATTCCTCTTTACCAGGGTCTTCTTTCCCTGACCTCTCTGTCTCAAGAAAGTGTTTTTCTCTGTCCTTTTGCCCCCTTTAATTAGGGTCTGCTCTCCCAGGTCTCTCTCACCTGGAGAGCATTTAAGAGCCCTTTTAGTTCACCTTCGCCTCCATAACTTGTCCGTCCCTGTACACTGAGCCTCCACTTCCATCACATACTAAGTGGAGCAGGCTCTTTTTCTCCTCCTTAGCAAACTGGAGATCCATGGCCAGCTGCTGTCTCTAGCACTTGAGATCCTTCACTTCCTGCTCCGTTGATTCCTGCTGCTTGGGTAGCTCGTCAACACTTAGGAAGGAACTTGTAGAACTGGTCTGCTCTACCTTTTCCCCTTGGGGCCTCCCTGTCTGAGCCCCTGTTCACTGTGAGGTCCAGCCTGGATTCCCACCGCAACCGGCTGACCTTGAAAATCTGTCTGGGTCCCAACTGTATCCTGCTGCTCCTGGGATTCTTTCTGGGTCATTGAGGAGAGAAAAATCTGGTGCAAGGACCAAGGGATAATTCTTGCTGTGAGCAGGAGAGGGGACCTCAGTTAACCCACACAGCTGTTTTCACATGGCTGACCATGCCCTGAATTGCATTTGAAGAACTGCCAAAACATTTGGAATGGTTTGGGCCATGAAATCTGTACAAGAGTTGGGAGCTTCAATCATGTATCCCTATGAGTGCCCAAGCTAGTTCAGAGAGGATTGTGCTCCCCTGTTGGATGATTACCTTGTCTTAGTGGGGGTGGGGCGAGGTTTTGCCAGGCCTGAAGGGGAAGGGAGTCTTGATGCCTCATTTGCCCCCCCTCTCCCTCCACACCAATCCAAAAGTTCTTATACAGCATTTTTCTTTCTTTGCCTATCCATTTCACTTATTGTCAATAGAAATATTTTTCATTGGTTGGTGTGTGTACAGTGAAATTGACTTTTACCAACACTTACCGATAAAAATTGAATCCTTCCTAACCTAAATATAAGTGTGCTGGCTGAAGAGCAGAGCCATGCTGCTTCTGCTCCTCTGTTCCCTACTCAGTGTGAGGCAGCCATGTTCCCTTCTCTGGCAGGCCTGCCAAAGCCTGTCCCCCAGTAGGCATTTACGGTCCAACATTTACCTTTTTGTTTCTTACCTTGCTAGTACTGCTGTTAAATGCTATAATTATTCTCTTCTACTTTATCGTATTTTAGAATGGATGCTGACAGAAAGTCACTTTGTAACAGGTCCAAGTGTGAACATCTGTTACAGTCCACTCTGTTTGACCCCCACATGTCAGCTCTGAATGGATGTAGCATTATGTTGTACAGGAGAGGAGTCTATGTCAATAAAGGGACGTGTTAAAAAGAAAACACTTAATCTACATTAATAGAGCTAGGTGAAAAACATTGGTAAAACTGAAATAAAATGTTGCAAAATGTTTGAGTCTCATTTTCCATTTTCCAAACACTGTAGCCACCTTACATGGCAGTACTACATACTTACCATTTACGAATGATGGCCCATTCTGTTGTAGAAACCCGTATTCTCTTAGAAACCAGGCTACTGTGGGTGAGATAACATGGGCAACAAGTAGAATGAAGAGAGAGTGGAGGAAGGGAACAACTGCCTATAGCACATAATGGCAGTCAGTTAGGGACTTTTGGCATTGCTCTATTGTGCAGCATGGCATTTTAGCCCCTACTTAGATAATTGAATGTTGCCCGTGCCTTCATGGTGAGATGGTTAGAGACACTATTGTAAATATATATTGAAATTGTTTTGCAGTGCTGTATAAATGCTGAGTTTCTGTGAGATGACAGTGGTATAATAGCAGCATTTAACGTGTGAACTTTCTCTTTATATGACTAACATTATTGATTCTGGACAACCTCTTTCCATCCAGCATAGTGACTTTCCCCATCCTGTAGCAATTGTACATACACAACAGTTTGCTAAGGAGCAGGGCCGGCTCCAGGCACCAGCTAAGGAAGCAGGTGCTTGGGGTGGCCAATACAAATGGGCGGTAGTCCAGCCACTCTTGGGGCTGCACATCTGGGTCTTCGGCGGGAATTTGGCAGTGGGTCCCTCAGTCCCTCTCTTCCTCTTTGAGCTGCCACCAAAGTTCTGCCGAAGAGGAAGAGAGGGAGTGAAGGATCCGCCTCCTAAGAATGGAGCAGTGCGATTGAGCTGCTGCCGAAATGCTGCCGATCCGCTCTTTGTTTTCCGCTGCATGGGGTGACGGAAAACCTGGAGCCGGCCCTGCTAAGGAGACATGTGGCTGCCTGAGAGCAGTCCTCTGCTAAATTAGATAACCTAATTTCAAATCTGGGGCTTCTGGTTTGCTAGGAATAAAGTAGCACAGGTTGCACAAGACTGTATAGGAAAAAGGATGGATTATTTGCCATGGTGGCGTTGTGTATTCTGTACAGTAAGTACTTGGATGCATCCATGTTTCTTTTTAACCTTAGTCCTAGTCGAATTTATAGCACCACTTGCGTAGGTGAAAAAAACAATCTGCAGGTCAGGTTCAATGGAAAAAGAATTGGGTATGTGCACTTATGCTCATACAAGTCTTTATTACTAAGTCTTTGTTTTCAAGAAAGAAAAATCTATACCACACCGCTTCATTGCAAATTCTGGAGCTTACAATTTTTAAAAGATTATCAAAAAGACCATTTCCATTGGCCAAGGTAATTAACAATTATCTTTCAGCTGTATCCTTCATTCAACTGATTATTTTTTCAAATTTATTTTCAGCCTCAGGACTTATTCACAAATGTATGATCTCTAAGGAAAAACTATTTTTAAAAGAACAATGGATTTTTGCCTATCCAAATTCTAATGCATGCCCCTCTTAGAATTCAGATTGTTTTGTACACACAATAGCAACTGAATGTCCAGATGGGAGCTCTGGAAAACAACCTGTCTCTGTGTTAGATGACACACCTTTCATGTTCAGGTGAAAGCCTGAATTTCACAAATATGAGAACATACATTCACAGTGCACTTGGAAATCAGGGCTTAAGAATAAAACATACTTGATTACGTTGGTTTCATTTTAAAAAGTCAAACCCCAAAAGGCTTTACTACCTGGGTGTGTGCTGATGAAATATCATGACTCTAAAGACTATTTAATATTCATAGGCAGTCTGGAATAATTCATGACTTTCTAGAGTAACGTTAGATGATGTATAGTAGTAAACAGTATCATTTACACTGAACCTTAAAAATTATTGACAAAGACAAGTTCCTAAACACTGACTAAACCTTGTATTTGTTGTTATGATTTCTTGGTTTTATACTTCAAGCAGACTTTCAATTAACTGCACTGTATTCAGAGTAATTATTCATTTATTATAGTCAGTTTAGATATGGTAAAGATTAGACGAGTAAAACAAATCATTCCAGTGACATAGGCTAGTGATACATTGTTGTTGTTCCGATTTCTTTGCCTCGTGCATAAGGAAGATTTATAGCATCCGTTTATGAATGCTAAGACTGATTCCTTGTTAGTCTGTATTTTTATAGGTGCATATTTGCTAATAGAGAGTGTTCTAGTTAACTAAGGGGCTATCTAAATTAGATAAAGTCATATTTTTTTCTTCCCCCCCTCGAAGTAGTATCATTCCTAGATTCAAGCCAAGAGAATGGGGATTTGTCTGGCATTCATACTATATATGTCTATTAGTGAAAGAAATAATAGATAATATGATGCACAACTATACCAAGATAACATGTACTGGATGGTGGGAAATTAATGGCATGAGGCAAAGCAAAGTGCTTTGTCACCCGAGAAGTGTGGTTTTCCCAGTGTACTGTGACTGCACGCCCTGCAGTGTGTCATCTCACTTATAAAAAGGTTTTACATGCTTATAAAAGTGTGTTAAATATTGGTGAAGTTTATTTTATGCATTATGCATAAAAGTTGTCATTAGGATTTAACAAAGCAGCTTGCAGAGAAAGATTAGAAATAAAATCTCTGTATACAAAAATGATTTGGATGGTTTAGCTAGATGGTACTGACTTTAAAAAAATTAACATTTCACTTACTGTTCTCAAATGTTCAGAAAAAGAAGGAAAAACATCTCTAACTGAACAGAGTGAAATATATGTTGTTATAGCAGTGCATCATAGGATCCCTATTATAGAAGTTCTTCTAGCATTTACATTATAAATCCTATTTATTTGATGTAACACTGGTAATTTCAAATCACATTTAGCTGTAACTTGGCAAAGTCTTCAGCAAAGAAATTCAGCTTGTGTGTGTATTCATATGTGTAGACTGTATTGCATACATACACGTGTGTGTACATGCACACTGCTGCTATATATAAGCAATAATTGTAGAATTATCTTGCTTTTTTTGTTCCACTATCCTAATCATGAGTTTTAAAGGAGATTATAAATGGGATTTTCAAAAGCACTCAGCACTGGCCTAACTGCTCCCATTTACATTAATCATGAAAGTTCCATTGACTACAATGGGAGTAAGTAAATTCAATGAAACTCCTACCCTACTAATTGATTCTGATGGGGCAAACTTTTGGAACAGCCCAGGTTTCTACCTTTTTAAAATGAGGATAAAAACTTTTCAATAGTTTTCAATTAATAGCAAAGACCCTTTAAAAAGAGAGGGTATTTTCCATATTAAATGAAGGTATACATATGTAAATGCCCCCAATGAATATTACAGGTAGTGTAGAATAGTGGTAATGTAAGTACACAGGTATATATGTTGATAAGCATACAGAAAAATCAACTGGCAATCATAAAAATAATCAATATTTTCAACAGTATTGTCTTTATTTCTGTTGCCCTTATCATATTTTCAATATATATTTTAAGTATGGTAATTGGATGATTTTCTTTAGTGGTATTGCCCTACACATGCAGGCCTAGGCCTGGGCTTGGTATTATCTTATAATAACTACTGGTAAAAGTCAGAAGAAACCTTTTTAACTGTACCATCTGTACAATGCAATTTTAGGCTGAATCAAATCAGTAATTCATGTCTTGTTTATTTGATCCTAGGCTGATTTTGTATTTTATTTTTAAATTTGCTTTTGTAGGTAAATATGATGCCAGCCAAGAAGCATCACATGAGAGATTCTCTCAGGTGTTCAGTGAAATGTCGCTTTGTAGCATACATGATCTGTAATATTACTGTCTAGAAAGAAGGGGAAGATTAATTGGAGACGATTTTCCCAGGGGTAAGATACAACTCTTTACTTCCCAGTTTGTCCCTTGGAACTACAACAGTGTCTATGTCAGGGATTGGCAACCTTTGGCCCGCGGCCCGCCAGGGTAAGTACCCTGGCGGGCCGGGCCGATTTGTTTACTTGCCACGTCCACAGGTTCAGCCGATCGCGGCTCCCACTAGCCGTGGTTCGCCACTCCAGGCCAATGAGGGCTGTGAGAAGTGGCGCGGGCCAAGGGATGTGCTGGCCGCCGCTTCCCACAGTCCCCATTGGCCTGGAGCGGCGAACCGCGGCCAGTGGGAGCCATGATTGGTCGAACCTGTGGATGCGGCAAGTAAACAAACTGGCCCGGCCCGCCAGGGGGCTTACCCTGGCGGATCACGTGCCAAAGGTTGCCGATCCCTGGTCTATGTCCCAGAAATACCACCCTATAAAGTGGATTTTCTAGTAATGGCATCACCATTCTGTCAATGTTGTAATGTTTGCTCAAGGTTGAGAATCTATAGGGCATTAAATCCAAAGGTAATTCCTTATTGAGGCTATTGGGTATTGGCTGAAACCCTACAGTCCTCTCAGCTTCCCAAACTAATTAATACAGCCTGAGGTACTCTTGTCAATGCACAAGATTCTTCCAAAGTCCTGGCCTGGACCAAGGAAGCATAACATTGTCTGCTGACTGCATCATAAATACCACAAATAGAACCACTGGCTGGTGCAGCAGTACATCTCAGGATGTTGATCTGGAAAGCCAAGCTCCTTTTTGGTATGAGATCTCACTTGGACTCCAATTTGGCAGCCCATTTCTCTTTAGCAATGTGCAAAATCTCATTGACATCAATGGAACATAGGCCTGTGTTTTAAACTTAAACATGTGCTTAAATGCTTTGCGGCATAGGGAGGGACTTGAGCACATGCTTAAATATTTAGCTGAAATGAAGTCTTGGCTTTGAGTCGGGGGAGACTTGGATTCTGCCTCAAACTTCAGATTTGGGATTCCATTTCAGGGGATGTGTCCTGTGGATGCAGTTTCCAATGGCTGGTGTATGTTATGACTTGCATGATGTTACAGAAATACCTTCAATTAACTTCAGCTTAAGTACTGTCGGTAACCACTGCTATACAAAGATTGGTGGTTTACTCAAACCTTACTCTGCTTTTGCTTCTTCACTTTTCTGGACGTTAATGAATGCTGATTATTCACAGACTTATGTGGCACCACTAAACTTGTTCCAGCCAGATGCTTGCTTTGCTTGATCATGTACTGCACTTCTTGTTTCTATTCTGTAATTTTAAACCAATAAGAATGTTTTTATAAAAAGTCCATTTACACCAGAAAAGCAAGACAATTTAAGATCTTGGCTGCCATGGGTAGTATCCTCTGAAGTTGAGGTTTTGCATCATATATTATACCTGAGTTGTTCATTGTTTTGAGCCTCCCCTAATGGAGGACCATTTAGGCTACAGCATCCCCCAGTAAGCACAATAGATGGAATAAAGATGCTTCTATTAGCCTTATCCACATCTACTGTGAGTTTTTAAATCAAACTAGTTACATTACTTTTAAAGCAGCTTTTGATTTTGTTCAGTGCCTTCTTGAATCAGGTACTTTGAAGCGTATTTAAGACTTTTTGTTAGTGCGTTTTGCAAAAATCAGATCTAAATGGTTTCACTTTAAAGCAGTTATTTTTATGGAAATTTCTGCTATCTAATACCAAGGAAATTATTAGAACATAGTTATCAGAGGATTAGATGGCTTAGGATACTGAGAATGGGATTTGAAGCTTTTCACCCCAAGTCACAAGTCCATATTCCACCTGGGCTGAGTAGTGACTGCAAGTCCTGACCATAGCTGTTCTGGGGCCTATGTATGAATGAGTTCTTGTCAGAGTTAAATTCCTAGGATGAGATTCTGGTTGTTGAGCCACTTTTGCCCCATGGGCTGTAGCACTGCTTGGAATCTCCATAGTGCTACGGCTCTGCCCATGATACGTTCCCTTCAACAGCACTTGTGAAGGGGTCTTTGGAAAGCAGCCTTCTGGTTGTCTTCCATCAATGCCTGTGACAGGAGGATTCTTCCTTAGCCAGAAAGCTAAGGGCCCCTTTATGCAGCTCTGGCTCTTTTAACTAGCAAAAAGGTGCTGGAGTGGGTGTGGGACTCTTACCTCTAGTGTTTACATCACAAAACTCATCATTATGATCAGACAAGTACTAAGTAGGTCATCAACATGAATTCCCCTTGCAGTTTCTGGAAGTGGTCCTTTTCGAGCAGCATGGAGAGACATTACTAAGATGTTATAGGAAAGTTGCTGCTATTGTGGTTCTTGTCTTGTTTTGTAAGCAGCATTTTAGAGTGCCTAGTAAATAACATCAGCTTCTTTAGATTCACTATTGTGTACAAATGTTTAGACAATTTTGGAAAATATTTATTTGTTACTCAAGTATTTGAGAAGTAGATATAGGATGACAGATAAAGGACCACAAGGGTCATGTAGTCTACCCCCCTGCCAAGATACAGAATTTGTTGTGTCTAAACCATCCAAGGCAGATGGCTATCCAACCTCCTTTTGAAAATCTCCAGTGAAGAAGCTTCCAAAACCTCCTAAGGCAGCCTGTTCCATTGTCCTACTGACCCAAGAATATAACAACTCCAAAGATGCCATTACAGAAGAGAATTTCAAAGGTACAAATGGGAGTTGGATGCTTTAGGCCCCTTTGAAAATCTCCACTTCCATGGATGTTTGATTTGCTGCATTACCTTGTAAGAGTTCATCTGGGTTTTTGATAAGACATTGTGGCAGTGACACTTTACACTACAGCATTACTTAACCAAAATATTATTTAGGGAATTAATGTGTTAATTTAATAATTATGATTCATTTTTTAAGACCATAACCGTTTTTAGATCTCATTAGATTATTTTTTAAATTGAGCTTCAATTGTAGGATCACAAGGAGCTGTACACTCCTAAAAGCAAAAGGTGCATGATGGGAAAGAGAGACAGGGCCCAATTTTACCCTTAGTTACGGAAGTGGGCTCAGCACCTCTAGAGACCATCACAATCATGTTACCTCTTAAAATCTGTTCTCCAAATAAATGCATTGTGGGGTAAATCCTGTACCCTTTTGGCAGGTGCAGTGTACCCTGAACACAGAAGGATCATTGGGTGAATTGACACTTCCTCTGCTCCAGGCAGGCCCTTTGAGGAGGGTGTTGGAAGGATGAGGCCCAGTAAAAGTCAGTGGATTCTAGCTAACCAGCTATATTGCCCATTGCCCCCCGTAGAAGGGGAGTGCAACACATGCAGGAGCAACTAAGGCCATGTGGGGAGGGTCTGCTGTAGAGCCAGTAGACAGACCCTGCTACTGCTTTGCAACCTGAGAGGGAGGCTTCCCTTTCCCTCACTGCATGGAATGCCTCTACACACAGCCTATTGTTTGGGCTTTGTAAGGGGATGAGGGTTTGACCAACCATTAATTTAACCATTTACATTGTCTGAGGATTGAAAGGCCAGATCACCAGGTGCACCAGAGCAGCACTTGGTACAACTGAGGAGAGAGAGGGAGCTTAAGGGTTTTCTGGCCTTCTGAATCTAGCGACTTTCAGGGGACAAAACAGCACCCAACACAAATTGAGGCAGCCTCAGGCTTTTCGAACTGCACTAGTGGGTAACAACTGCCATAGAGCTGCTCCACCAACCATGATTATTCTTTGGCCATACCCCCTTCCTGGCCCTGGTCTTTCCAGAATTTTCCTGATGATGAGGTATGTGGGTGGGTGAGGAGATGGTGTAGGGATAGCTATGCCAGCTGAAGATTGTTACACCAGGGGAATCTCCTCTCCCAGCTGTGCATTAAGATAGCTTTAAATCCTCTTTGCACTGCTAGAATAGCACAAAGGGAACTTCACAATATTTTAAAGCAATTTAGTTATTTCTATAGGGTTTTCATAATTATTTTAACAGAATTGCTTTGCTCTGCTTGAACCATTTATTTTTATTTTTTGTCTTCCTTTCATTTCTTTTGCTAATCAGACATTTTTTGTATTCTGCAAAAGAGAGAAACTTGCAGCAATCAGTGTTATGCCTTGCAATATCTTTTTTTGTGAAGTGGAATTGTCGCCTAACAAAAAGCGGAGATTACCCTCAGCTGCTGTATATTTACCAGGATATAGATGGTCAAAAAAGGTCTTAACAGCTGTAGCTTTTGCCCTGAAGCACTGCCCCAGTTGCATGTGTGTCATGGAAAGTGCTTGCAATTCCCCCCCTTTCCCCCCATGCCCCACAAAGCATAAGTAAGTAGGATGGTAAAAACAGCTTTGAGTAAATTATGCAATTGTTGGTGTTAATTTTCATAGTATTATAATCACCTTTCTGATTGCACCATAATAAATAAAGACTCAGAGTCAAAAATAGCAAAATCTATTTTTCCTTTTTTCGTGTGTGTGTGTGTGTGTGTGTGTGTGAGAGAGAGAGAGAGGCTTTTTTCACAAACCAAGTACTCAGAGAAGGAAGCGATGGGAGTTCAACAGAAGGAACTGTTTAACCTGGAAATACAGTTATTCATTCTTTGCTTGAGGACAGGATGGCTCATTTTGGCCCTGGTGCTGTGCCACTGAAGTTAATGGAAGTAAAGTCATTGATTTCAAATGTAGCAGGATCAGTTCCCTCATGACATTTCCTCAAAGTTGCGTGTACACCAAGGTTCATCTTTTTGTTGTGTGTTTGTACAGCATCTCGCACAACAGGGTCTGGTTCAAGACTGGGCTACCATAATACAAATAAATAATAATAATTATTAATTTACTTACACAGATTATTAGATTAATAACTGCAATTGGTAGATAGCAATTACCCCTAGATAAAGAGGCACTTCAGGTTCTTCTGGTTAGGTAACAAATTATATCTGCCAATACTGTAGAAACAATTGGATTTCTGTCTGCTATAGCATCAGGCATGTGGCTGTGGCATTTAAAACTGCATTGTCAAGGTCCGTTGAGGGGCACCATAATAATAGCTTTAGTCTTCATGTGTCCCTATCAGCACTGTATCTAGTGAAAGTCTTATTGCCACATTTCTCAGGGGTAAAGTTTGTCTCCATGCAGAGTATGCACAAGGCTTATATGCTGCTCTGTGCCTTCCCCACAGGACAATTTGGATTATGGAGACCCCACTATAACAATCTACATACAAACCTATTTCAACCCAGCTGTTAATTAGATGATGCAGAGTTACCCTGCTACTGAAGGCCTGGGATTTGGGGATAGATTCCATTCCCCCATGTCTGCATAGTACTTTTGTGACAGGGTGTACTAAGCCTTTGATGCTCTGCGGTTCTTCCACATGCTGCCCCAGGAAAGGAGCAGCAAAGATGGGTCCTCCAAGCCTGCTTAGAGAGGGTGCACAGAAGCAGCCAATCAGAGCTAAGCAGGCTTAGATAAAAGGAGTTGCAGGATATTAGCAGGTCAGTTTCTGGCTGGGACCAGAGGTGCAAGGAAGGGTGCTTCTCTTTGGAAACAGGAGCTTGATTGGCTGCATTTGCTCAAACTAGAGGAGAGAGGACCTGAAAACTTTAATTCTGAGGTAAGGGATGAAGATAAAGGAGCCAGGTGGGAAGAGGCGCATGGAAGAAGCAGAAAATTATTGAAAGGAGTGGTATGTTTCCGCTGTGTACAGGGTCCCTGGGTTGGAACCTGGAGGAGTCAGTTGGCCTGGATTCCCGAGCTCCGAGAAGGGGACAAGGCTTGTTTAGAAGCCCAAACAAAGAGCTGAATTTAAAGGACCAGAGCTGGGGCTGAAGACCCTGGTGAGTGCAGATGGACAATTTAGTTTGATTTTTTTTTTTATCTTGGAAAGTGATCACTTTGACTGTGTGACCCAGCTGGAGGGATGAACCACTGACGATGGGACAAGGGAGGTTGACAACCTGCAGGCAGTGCCAGGAGTGGGAAAAGGCCTACAGTACCCACACAGCAGCAGGATGTGCTCAGGAGGTGAGTGTCTCCCATTACAACTTTCCATACAATTCCTTTGCTAGGACCTTGTGCATTGGGATAGGGGTAGTGTGGGGTGAATTTTAGTTAGAAGCAGATAGGAGTGTAAGTAGAAAATTATCCTGCACATAAATACAAAATAACTTGAGGCTCAATGTTGAGTGCTTTGACCTCATCCAGCAAAGCATCTAACCATGTGAGAAGTTTTGTTGGATTAGGTTAGAGTGTTAAGCATCTTGCAGGATCAAGTCCCTGTGTACTAGGTACTTCTAGTTTATAAGGTAGTTACTAGTATGTTGGTTGTTATGGAGGTGCCAGTTGTGGCTTCATGAGTTGAATATCATTTGGGTATATTGGAAAAGAGCATAATTGGCTTAAATATACTATGCTAAGTAATTTACATGTTCTTCTTGTATATTATAAGCTACGTTTTCATGTAGGCACTAAACTATTTGTTGACTTAAATGATACAAGAGGTTTTTTATTGCTAATGCACGTCATCCTATTGATATTAAAACAAACATCAGAAGCAGCATGAGTGACTCAGTGAACAAAAATTGCTGTTGAAATGGTTGTGCATTAGCAGTATCTACCTGATCCATATTACACGATGAAGAAAGTGAGGAGAAATAGAAGATTAATGAAAACAATCAATGGGAATTTCTCAGTAAGTGTCAATTTATAGTTTTGTGTTGGAATCTAAATACAGGGGAGGGATAGCTCAGTGGTTTGAGCATTTGTCTGCTTAAACCCAGGGTTGTGAGCTCAATCCTTGAGGGGGCCACTTAAGGATCTGGGGCAAAAATCAGTACTTGGTCCTGCTAGTGAAGGCAGGGGGCTGGACTCAATGACCTTTCAGGGTCGCTCCAGTTCTATGAGATAGGTATATCTCCATATATTTATATTATATTAAGTATTGGGACCCTTGATCTTGGAAAGAAGCCCCATGCATGTGGACTTTTAGAGCTACATAGAGCTCCTTGCAGGGCTGGGGCCTTGAATAGAAAAGTTCTGTATTTGTGATGGTTGCCTGTAGACAAATCTTTTAGTTTTTTACAGCATGTATCTTGGAGCTACCCAATATTGGTTTCTATCTCAAAGTCTGCAGAAAGCTCTTCCTATCCTTCAGTAAAAATGCTGCAGAAATATATTTCTTATTTAATTTCTACTATTCTTTGAAATAGCAGTTTGCAGAATGCATTTCAGTGTACAGCTAATGACCCATGAGCAATAAGCAACTGTTTAAGTAAAATGCACTATGAAAAAGCTTTTACCAAACAGCATTTTAATATTTTAAATAGATTTTCCATTGCAGGCTCTTTGTAACTGGATTAGTTCTCTGATGTGTTCTGACAGAGCTGTTGTTAGGGATACTCCATTAACTTTATCTGTCATCTTATTTTCCCCAGTATCCAGCATAACACCCTTATATTTCATAATTTGTATTGCTATCAGTGCTGATTTGTAAATGTGCAAATTATAATTAACAATGGCCACTACTTCTATTAAATATTAAATCATTCTTGCAGCTTATATTTTCCACAGCAGATGGAGCCCTGCGGTATGCAAATCAACTTTCCGTAAGTAGTCAGCAGTTTTTACCTAAATTTTGGCTTTAAAAATACATTTTTTTTCTGTTTATGTTTTCTATAGCATTAGGTTAATATTTATTCACTGCAGATTCCTTTTCTCCCAATAAGAATTTCATGGACTATTACATTCTAGCACTGTGGTTTTGTTTCACTTCATTAATAGCTCCTTAATCATATAGCTTGCTTGTAAAGTACAAACGCCTGCTATTTGTACTTATGCTGCAGTATTGCATAAGGAGAGGCATTTAGTTATATTTTAATATGTATAGCAGGAGCAAAAAATGCTTCTACCAATGTAGTTTTTAATTTGAAAACCAATCTATGTGCACATTTTTTTTCCAGAATAAGCAAAAGCATTTAAGGTTTTATATTGTGTCTTAAACGTTCTATTAAATGTCATCAACTGATTCAGGAAAATGTATTGCCAAAATATTAGAGACGTAAAATGTGTAAATGTAATGGATGCTCAGTACATGGAGGGGAATGTAAAAGTCCCAAATTTATCAGGTAACTACAAAGCAGTAAGAAACACTGATAGACTGTTACATTTTTCTGATATATAGTATCTTAAGCGTGAAACTCTTATTTCTGGTATTTACTGCTGCACTTTTGTATTAAAGAACACTGATCCAAAATTAACTCAGATATCCTGACTTCAGAAAAATCTGGAATACAAGCAGCTTTAGTCAGGAAATTGTTTCACTGTCAATAGGAGCAATTGGAGAGGCAGCTTTTTCCAATGGTGGGCTCAGAGATTTTATCCAAAAATATGAACACTCTCTGGTATGTGTGTGTGTGTGGTTTGAAATGGCTCATGGAAACAGAATTCAGAGGCATGAGCTGCCAAATTAAGCAGAGTAATGAAAACATCTCTGTGTCTGAGATCATCATTCAGTGAACTGTAATGGCTTAAGCAGCACAGAATTGAATGGTAACAAGTTAGGGTCTTGGCTTCCTGCAATTTTAGAAGAAAGTTTGAATGACATGTTAAAAACCGTTAGAAATAAGTGACTGGATCTGAGTGCACTGGAGAACATGGTACGATTGCACATTAGCATCTTGCTTTATCTCATAATTCTGATTCACTGTTTACTTTTAGGTATTTAGCAATAAGTTTTAACCTACATTAGGCTCAGGGTAGCATTCAGGAATGGAACTCTGGTTAGCTAGTGTGAATTGGTGAAGCCCCATTGATGTCAGTGGGGCTATGAAAGTTTGCACCTGCTGAGGATCTGGTCTGTTGCTCTCAGAAACACTCTTTGAAACAAATGTGGGGTCCCCCCTACAAGTGGCAAGAAGAGAGGGATGTTGATAGCAGATGAAATTTATGAGTGTTGATGGCCATCTGGGAACTCTTACATAGTTTTATTACATGGGATTATTTTCAGGCACATAGGGCATGGATAATGCAGAAGATTTGTAAATCTGAATGGAAAGAAAACAACTTCTGGATTTTTCTGATAATACAGTGGTAAGAAACATCCTTTGAAGAACATTGCAGGGGAGAGAGAAACATCTTTACCCCTCCTGAGTTATTAATTTCAGTGTCCTTAGATAAGGAAAATCAATTTGGAAAATCAAGCCATGAGCAGAAAAGTGCATACTGGGGGACCAGTAGGATTGTTCTGCCTAACATTTCTATTGTTAGAGTTGGAGCTTTCACTTTCATCAAGGTTACAAGACAGTGTTGCAAACTGGAGAAATGGTTCAGGTCCCTGATCAAAGGGAAAAGGGCCTCATAAAGGGACTGAAACTGGACAGAGTGCACAAAAAATTAAGGCTGTTATTCAAAATCATGTCATTCAAAATCAGATGGTCTGTTTTCCTCTGATCAACTGGTGCTTAAGGATCTGTGCCTTGTAATTCTGATCAGATCAAAGCATCTGTGAAGTGTTTGAGATGGGCTGCAATGTGTACTGATGGAGACTTGTCTCATGGACATCAGTAAAATGTGAAGGAGTGCAAAATAAACCAATATAAGGCTGTATCCATGCTCTTGAGAAATCCAGTGTTAGGTGTTCAGGAGAGAGGTCAAGCCTCAGGTGGGCATGCCAAACTTGGATTGCCTCGACAGCCCCAATCTCCGTTGATGTTTCTATCCAGTTAATAATACTGGGAGAGATTCAAAGATGAGTAAATTTGACCAGATCCTTCAGCTGAACAGAGAGCTGAATTTTGGAGTCTTGTGGGGTGGTTCCATCTGGATGAGAAATTGGAGACAGAGTCAGGGTAATCCTTGGCGTAATCAGTTTATTCGCAGAAAGAGACACAGCTTTTCCACTGAACAGCAGTAGGAATGTACAGCACACAGGCACTTGCAGAAATCCCAAACCAGACACTTGGTCTCTGTGCCCAGGAAACAGCTGTATCTTTGCCTCTTCCTCCTTAGAGGGTCACACTGCAACTGCTGATACTATTGACTCAGTCAGCATGGAACCAACTGCTTTCCCATGCTTTGGAATCTCATAATACCTGTTAGCACTATACTTTGTCTCATGGGCTTGCAGTCTGGCTCCTGGCATCAGCCCCGTTCTTTGTGTCCAGCTGGTTTGCACAAAGAATCTCAGTTGCTCAGGCTGTTGGGCACAAAGGAGAATGCTCCAGCACATCCATTTATTTTAATGAAGTCTCTGACTGTCTTGTATTCAAGACTCCGGATGGTGGGCCATTAGCACTTCTCAGCATATCGTGCCATTGGTGAAGTTGGACTATATACAGACATGGCCTGATATTTCAAAAAGTGTTGAGCACTCCTAGCTCCTACTCAAGTTAGTAGGAGCTGTGAGTGCTCAGCACCTCTGAAATTCTAGCCTTTGATGGCTAATGGAAGAATTTTGTAAGCTAATGAAGAAGACAATTTTAGTGTTTGTAAGGCATGTGTGCTGTCTATTTTAATGCCAGACCAAACACACAGCTACAACAAAAATGTAGAGGAGAAAGTATGCTGTAGTTGTCTAGAAGAGACAAGGTTGTGTGAAAGTCGTCAGACTTTTCTTATTTTGAAACACTCGTAGAGGAAGTCTTGTCTAGAGGAGCTAAAGAAACGTGAGCATATCTCAGAACTGATCATTGCCATAATTGCACCTAAGTCTTATTTAAAAATCTTCCTTATGAGGAGCTGATATGCAGAGTGAGGAAGCTGTGCTAATGGGCCCAACTGGTAGAAGTTTTCTTTCCTAGGAATAGCTAGAGTTAACAAGTATTCTGGTTTAGTTTTCAGCAGCTAAAATAGTAAGGGTTAGGCAGCCCTTTTGATGGAAACTTGATATTCTCAACATGGGAGGTTTGGGCTCTAAACATCCTCTAGAAAGGATTTTTCCAAAATCTGGTTGTGTATCTTTGTGGTTTTTTTTTTTTTTTAAAAAGCATTGGGAAGTGCTGTATATTACTAAATTTGAAGTCATTCACTGCTTTTCAGACAACACAGTTACATGGGATGGCCAGTCCGCAAGAATTAACAGCGTGGAAAGGAGAAACAAGATTTCAAAAAGGAAATGTCTCTAAGTGTTCGTATTTCCAAAAAGTTCCAAGATTTGATGAAAACAGGAGACTGTAGAAAATGAAGGGTGAAGTTTGTGCAGTAACCGGAAAGGCAACAAACCACACTTTTGTTTAGTAGTGGTGAATATAGGAACAGTAAGTCATGTCAAAGCTACTACCTACTCTGACTTCCACAAATGACTAATCTCCTTTAGAAGCCTCAGGTACTCATTGGTGGAACAAATAACCTCTAGCTTGATCCCAAAGTCCCTCAAGTGACAGCCCAACTGAGCCTATGTTCCTACCCATTCTCAGGCAAATATTTTAACACTACACACAGGGCCGGCGCTTCCACTAGGCGACCCTAGGTGGTTGCCTAGGGTGGCAGGATTTGGGGGGCGGCATTTTGCTATCCTCGGCAGAAATTTGGCGGCGGGGGGGTCCTTCCGCTCCGGGACCTACCACCGAAGTGCCCCGAAGACGCGGAGCGGAAGGACCCCCGCCGCCGAATGCTCAGAGGAGGAGCACTGCCGCCCAGGGCGGCAAAAACCCTGGCGCCGCTCCTGACTACACATATATATACTCTTCCATACCAGTATGCAATGATGGAATTCTTTTTGCCTCTCTCAACTTTTGCCTGGATTTTGAAAGCAAATTCCCATCTTTTTTTCCCCCCCTGTAACTCGCTGTATATTAGCAAGTGGGACAGACTATGGAATTTTCACTCATCCTTATCCTTATCTTGTGGTGTGTGGATAGTTAAGCAACTGCAATTGGGCCAAAGCATCTTTCAAACTGTCCAACCCTGCTTAATTGGCTTGACCCAAATTGTCTAATAGCCCTGTAAGTGTGACTCACTTCCTGGGAGCAAGGAATGATGTATCTATATAGGGTGATGGCATATCTGTGAAGGTTGATGGTGCTTTGGCTGACCATGGCAACAAGAATTTTTTTTAACAATGACTTTAAAATCAGGCATCTAGGATTAAGGCTATAGAAGTTTATTTTGGCAGTAGTTCAGTTTTGTTGTTATAGATTTAAAATTCCTGGACTCTTGAAAAGCACAGGAATGAGAACTCAATGCATGTACAGAGTACATACATACTTCAGACATGTTAAATGTTTTTGAGTTGTGGAAATATTTGTCCACTTTCAGACTTCTCACCTTCATTTTTTTTTTTGGATTATCATTTTACATTTGTTACATATAACTCCAGAGATCAACCGTGCTAAGCTACCAGATACTTGTTAAGAAGACAAGAAATTATGAATTCCTGCTTGGGACACGCTGGTTGGAGAATTGTTAGAGTAGATTAGTGTTTCATTAGAGAAATTCCAAATTTGAGAAGCTCTGTTTACAGAGGATGTTTGATGATGCATCTGTGGTGAACTTTACAATACAGCAGTTTCATTTAATTAGACTGTGAACTCTTAATGACTTACTGAGAGAAAATTTGCTTGCAATGAGAGTTAGAAAATATTACAAGGGGCAACGGACTTCAGAATACTTGTCCAGATGAGATTGATAAAAACAGCTGTGAGATGTTTTTAAAATTTTAAATGATTCCTCTTGTACTTTCACCAAAACAACTGTGCAGTATATCTTGCTTGGTAATCAGAGCCACTATATCAAAATACTCTATTGTATACTGTAATTGGAGCTGGGAAACCTGTCAGGTCTCAATTTTCCATTCCTCCTCCCTTAACCACAGTTTTCCTTGTTCTAAGCACATGTGTCAGCCCCAAGTGATTAACTGGGGCATTCAGATATCCTGAAGTATGTTGTAAATGATCTTTCTAGAGGAACAGATACAGTCACCCCACTAGCCCCATTTTAAAGTATGCTAAGATCGGGAGCAGTGATGGTGAAAATATCTTTTACAGAAAGGAAGTACATCATTGGTGACGCTTGGTCTAGCAACCCCTGAGAAGTGGTGGTAGAATGAGGAATGGCTGTACTCGGTGTGGTAACATAATGGCCGTAAGGCCTGAGGGCTAGCTATCTGGGAGGCAGAACCACCTAAGGGTGGGATGCCTGAAGGGGCTGGAGAGCCATGTGTCCACATGTTGCTCTGGGGAAAAAAGCGAGGCTGCTGAGGGAGATCTGCCTCAGTGACCCAAAGCTGACTGAAGGGTTGTGTGGAGCAGGCAACAGTTTTGGGTGTAATCCAAAGTGAGGCTCAGGGAGCAGCTCTGCCTCCAGCAAACACCTCAAAAGGGTTTATTTAGAAGAGCAGCCTTTCCTTAAGGGGATAAACCTCTAGGAAGAGGGATTGGTTGTGTGTGGGCTTTGGGGGGGAGGAAGGGGGAGGAGTGTGGCTATAAAATAGCTGATTCCCCTCACTTGTTACCAAGATACCTTCTAAGAGCCAAAATCAGCTCTATTGACTGTTTACAGCACATAACTAGCCACCCAACTGACAAGCATCCCAGCCTCAGGAAGGAGAAACGTTTCAAGGGGGGCTGGCTTATGCTCAGCTAGCATTGGCCAAGAGGTAGTCACCTTCTCAAGTCCAGCTTCACTCTAAAAACTGCAGTCTTCAAAGTCCAGGATGGCTGCTAGTTGTCCAGAGGACCAGGACTGCAGAGTAGCAAGCGTCACAAAATAGCAGTGCTGCTAAATGCAACAAAAACTGACTGGAAATGGTGCAATAATTCTAAGCCCAAACACTACCATTCTTTCCATTTGGGAAAGATCCAGGTTTCCTGATGTGCTGACAATGCATAAACCTTTTCACTGCTCCAGAAATCTGTGTTAGCTTTGTCTGTCTTCTGCAAATATTTGTGGTTCTCCCAGATTCCTTGGTGCTGTCTGAATTGTGAGGCAGCATGACTTACGATACTTTGTGGGTTTTATTGATTTATTTATTTAAGTTCTTGAACATCTAATTGAATCATAAGTACCTCATTTACCTGCTGCCCAGTGGGTGTAAGTCTGAAGCGGCAATTTTCCCTTGCTTGTCAAAATGTGAACAAGTTACCATAAAAGTCAATTATAAATATATGCAAAGGCTAGATTGCCACATTGTAAAACAGCTTAACTGAAACAATAGTAGTTTTGGTTTCCAATGTTTTTTTTTAAATGCAGATATTTTGGTTTAATACTTGCTCTCCCCTGGTAGCAACTCTATTAGAGTTTTACTTTCTTTGAGTGAGTCATCTTGCATATGATTCTGGAAGTGTGGAATATTCATTGCAATTGGCTGAGCATCCCCGAGAGCTTTATAAGCACCCAGTAACACATAGACTGTTTGTGCCTAGATAGTGTATATTCAGAGAGGGGTAAATTCAATCCTTTTTTGTGTTTCCCCTATGGTAGTTAGTTCCTGCAGATCATGAATTCCATAACCAGAAGAATCCTCATGTCCTTGAAACAGTTGTTTACCTTTAAAATAATAATTTCCCCTGTACACCAAAAAAACCCCAACAATTTAAAAATAAATTCTGTGCTGCGAGAATATTGTAAAGTTGGTGTCTGTTGACACAAGTGGCATGGAACAATTACTGTTACATGCATGCTGCAACCTGGATGGCACATGCCACTACAGTACAGAAGAATCAACATGACTAACCCTTAAAAAAAATGGACAATGGTTCTAACTTGTTTGTTCACAGTCACTGGTCCCACTAGAAATGGTCCTAATGGTTTGAAAGTTGAACTGGTTTGACAGATTTCCCATTGATATAATAGGAAATACTGGCAAAACTGTTTGGAAGTTTCTTTTAGGACGAAAGTGATTCTGAAGACTTTAAACATTTGACATACTTTGTTTTCTTACTGCAGAAATAAAATAATTTATTCTCAGCCCTGTTTACTGAATTAAGAGCATTTTTATGTGAAGAATTCTTAAAGAAAATATTTATCAGTAGTGCCTTGATTTCCTGGCCAAGATCATTGCTCCATTGTGGTAGGCACTGCAGAGAGAGACAGGTTGATATCGTCTCTTCCCCCAAAGAGCTTACATGCTTAAATAGACAAGAGAGAGAAAAGAAGCATTGTTACCCTCTTTTTACCGATGGAGAAGCGAGGCCCTGAGAGATTGACTTGTCTGGGGCAGAACCAAGCATTTGAACCCAGCTCTCCAGTCCAATGCACTCACCTCAAGACCAACCTCTCTCTAATTCTCAGGTTTTGTTCTGGTGAATACAGAATAAACTCCACAGCATCCCTGGTGTGCAAGATTGACGTAATGGTTATTTCACAGGGTGGCATTTGCTTCCATGCAGAGGGTCAGTATAACTCTATGCCAATGTAAGTTTCCTGAGGTCTGGCACTGGTTTCATTGCACTCCAGAAAGGAGCTCTTTTGAGTCGATACTTTGTCAAGGGAGAAATGGACATAATCTGCATTCTATTAAAAATACCTTGGAAGCTTTTGTGACAATAAGAACTACACACCTTATAGGCAGACCCATTATTTCCCACATAACATCAGAAGGATATACAGTATATGGGCCAAACTCATGCAAGTAGCCCAATCCACTGAAGCCAAATTCACCCTGCTTTACTAAAGCAATCAGGATTTGGTGCTGCATGCCCTTTTACTAGACCTGTCCTCTATTTCACTCTGCATTTTATGGGAGATAAATGGGTTATTTCCATTTATCAAGTTTATGAGGAGTCCCTAAATCTGTAAAACAATGTTTTAGAAAATATAGCACAGCTTATAGTCTGTATTTGGGGTGGGAAGAAAAGCAGCCATGGATTAGGCCATCAAGAGTCAAAAGCATAATTTGAAATGATAAACGTATCCATTTTAAGTTACACATTACTTTGCATAGTTAATATCACTATAATTAGTCATAGTTCCTGTAATTTATTGAGAAAGATGCTCAACCCCTCTAGTGTACTACAGTGATGAATGTTGGAAGTGCAACTTTGGAAGCAGGAATCAAGAAAATTAGTAACAGTTGGAGAATTAGCATGTAAATCAACAATATCCTTTCTCTTGTATCTTGAAAACCAAGGGTATGCATCACATGCTGCATAACGAACGGGAGTGCAAAAGTTAGAATTTCAACCTGCTCTACATGAATAGGTCTGCTTTTATGGCAAGAAATGTTTAAAATCTTCTCAAATGTCAGAGTAAATCTGTAGTAAATATTTAAACTATGTATAACTCGTCACAAATAAATTAAGCTGATTTTATGCATTCCCTTTAATTAGAAGGGCACAGCATTTGTTGAAACGTGATTGGTATTATTCATTAAGCAAAAAATTCTCATTTGTATCTTATTATCACTATTCTGCATAAACCAACACAATTTGTCATGAACTCCCTCATTTGCTGTATCCTCAAAAAGCAGATTATGCTTATTTTTCATTTGGACAGTGGAAAATCAAGCCAGGTGTTTGGCAGCACCAGAGTGTTCAGGTGTAACTGTGCCAGTGATGGTACATTACTAGTAGCGTGGATGAAGAATGAGGCATGGAGAATCTTGGGACTGAGGTGCCTAGAGGCCCATCCCTTAGCGTGGTCCTGCTGATGAGACAGGTGGTGGTGTACAGAACCTTTAAAAAAAAAAAATACAAAAATCCCTCCAAACACTTTTTTGTAATGTCAGCCTTTCCTCTTCAACTAGAAACTAAAAGTGCTTGTACATACTGCTGCTGTGTTTAAGTATCCAGGCATGTTTGTGATTGAAGTCTTCAGAGGGGTGATACCTTTGTCTTAAATATAAGGCTTAACAATTCTAATAGTTAAACACACACATAATGTACATCTGCCTAGAGGTGCCGTCATGAGTTTCACCCATTGTGGGGTCTGAGAGCCATATAGTACTGCATTTAATTGTACATACAGGACTGATAAATGATCTCAAATACAGTATATTATGCAGGTTAGTTAATTTGTTATATGTATATCTTTTGCCCTTATTTTTTCTTGACTTTTTACAAATCTCCTTAAATATATCATACCTGATTCTCCTCTTATTTTCATAAGTATAAATTAGCAGTAATACTCCAGCTGTCAGTGGAGTTGTACCAGTGTAAAATGGGTGTGACCGAGTAGCAGGCTTCCCGTTTCAATTCAATTTTTTTAGCTTTCAGAACTACTGTGAGCATCATGGTCCAGCTGCAAGGGCATAGGAATGGGAGTTGTCAGGTTGTCTGGAGTGGCTCACGTTCCAAAGTGCCAGCCTCATGGCAGACTATCAAAAAGCAGGGTAGACACCCCAAACTGTTTGTATGTTCTATAGTTTAGATTTCACCAACCCAGTAACAAATGTGAATTCCCAAAGTACTACAATAGTCTTATAATGGAGTCACAGACAGTTCCCATTGATACTCCAGTCTATCTTGTAACCCAGGCAAGATGGACTTAGAGATAAATGATCACATACACCAGAGATCACAAAATATCCAGGTTGCTTCCAGTCCGAGACCAGTCATTTGCCCCAGGTCAATCTGTACCTTAAATCTCACACTAAAGACAACACCCGTAGCTAAGCCTGTAATAAACTAACTAAAGGTTTATCAACTAGGAAAAAGAAGTGAGAGTTATTTACAGGTTCAAGCAAGCATATCTACACAAATGAGTTTGTCTGGTGATTCAAAAGGTGACAAAGTTATAGGAATCTGTCAATTCAAATTTTTTGGGGGGGCTAACCTATGCCAAGCAGCATGGGGATCTCTTTGCTTATGTTTTGGAATCTTTGCCCCTCAGAATTCATACAGCATCAAAGAGATTCAGTTTCTCCTTGTCAGGCATTTTTATCCCCTCTACTCCAGAGTCTAAATTGATGGGGTGGGTTTATGAGTAAGTTTCTCATTCCTGGAGGGAGTCAGGAATGCAGTCAACAGAGCCTCTGCCCTTTGATGCTACACAGTCTCTCATTTGCCTTCAGTGTGTCCTCCTGTATGTGGGACAAGCACCTACCTTAATTAATGCTGCTTTTCCTGTGTGGTGGTTTACAATGCAAACACTCAGTATACCTTTATACCATGGGGCATTGAGGTTATAAGAGAAATCAATACATGCAGCATCCCACGAGCATTTTATAAAGCTTAAGCACTAAACACGTTCATATCAACTTAACATCTAATATCAATATTGATCATGTTAACACAGAGGTAAGCAAGACTGGTTTCCAGCTGTGCATTTGTAAGGGTTTAGTGAGGCCTGGGGCATTAGCATGAGCTGGAACCTGGTCTGTCAGCATCACAGGAGACCTGGGTTCTAGTTCTGGTTCTGCCATTAACTGTATGAAACTGGCAAGTAATGTTACTGATCTGTGCCTTAGTTTCCTTATCTTCTAAATAGGGATAATTATATTTAATATTCATCTCGGTAAACCTCTGGTTGGAAAGTGCTGTAGAAGTGCTAAGTGTTATTGTTGTCTACTTGATGTGGAAACAACAGCCTAGGCTCTCAGATACTATAGTGATGGAGATGGTATAGAAATCTATACCGAATAACTTGTAGGAGTGGGAAGTCAAACAAGCAGGGTGCTGGAACAATTTTTATACTGGGGATGCTGAGGATGGAAATCATTTATTTGGTATTTGTTTATTACTACTTCAAGCTGGCGGTGTGGCAGCACCCCTAGTGGCAGCACCCCTGCAAAGAAGATTTTTAATACATATGTATCCTAGAGTTGGGTACCCGAAGTTGGGGCATGGAAGGCAAAGACTGTTGAATTCTACTCCCAGGAGAAAGTTGGGAGAATGAGTCACCCCCCATCCCATAATGATGCCCAGGCTTTCTGTCCTAAACTGTTGCACTGCTGTGAGCTGTGAAACAGCAGATCCACAAAGTGTCATGCATCTTGTGTCATACTCGCTCATATAGCAACCCTGTCACACATTCCCACAGCTTAGCTGAATCCTCACACATCCAGCTAACCCATGGGCAAGAGCTGCGGTTTCTCCTACCAGCTGATGGAAGCTACAGTGGCAGCCAGCCAGCATGGAGTCCCATGAGCAGGAGAAGGCATCAACAGCAACAATTGACAGGAACTGAGGAAGGGGGGCAGAAGGGGCCGGGACTGAAAAAAGATGGGAGCAGAATGAGGAAGAGTGATGAGGGGAAGGAAAGAATGGGGAAGGCTCTCCCACACCTATAACAATCCCCAGGTTGCCACTGCCCACCCACTCGCTGAAATTGTGCCAGTTTATACCTGCCAGTTGCACCTTTAACTTAAATGGAAGTGAATGGGAAAGTCTTGGTGTAACGGGTTGTACCCCTGGAGTGCAGGCTGGGAGCTGTTGGAACTGCTGTGCCCCCTAACAATTCAGCTGGGTTGGCCTCTCTCACACTGCTCTGCTGCTGATACCCAGCCAGCCTCTCCAGGCCCCGTTATCACCCAACGTGACAGCAGGTGGCATCACACACCCAACTGAGTCACCTGAGTGATTTACCTAAGCCACTCATGGACCAACAATAAAGGCACCAGCCAATTTCCCTGCTCCCCAGTCTTGCACCCCTACTGGAGTATAAACCCAGAATTATACTGTTTTGCACTGCACAGGGGTCTGTATGGTGCAAGCTCATTAAATAGTCCGCTCCCCCCTGGATGTGGGGAAGATATGCACAAGCCTTTGTTAACAGAGCTAAGATTCCCTAACATTTCACTCAATTACACACTGGTTAATATAAAACAGGTTTATTAACTACAGAAAGATAGATTTGTGATTATAAGTGATAGCAAACAGAACAAAGCAGGTTACCAAGGAAATTAAACAAAATCGTAATCTAAGTCTCCTACATACTAGAGTCTACTACATACTAGGATTTGAATCAGCAACATCTCACCCATACTGATGATACAAGCAGGATTTAGCTTCCTTACACAGGCAGGGCTTTCTTCTTTCCCGCTTGGGACACCCCTTCCCTAGTTCAGTCTTTGTTCCTCTGGTGTTTCCAGGTGTTGTCTTGTAGGGGAGTGAGTCCTAGTCATTATGTCACTTCCCCCTTATATATTTTTTTCTATAGGGCGGGAACCCCTTTGTTCCAAACCAGGTTCCCAGCCCAGTTATGGGAAAGTACAGGTACCAAAATGGAGTTCAGTAGCGTGTGGGCTGGTCACATGCCCTTTCATTCCTTGCTGAGTCATAGCAGCCATTATTTATAGACTGGCTGAAGCATTCCCAGGTGAGGACAAGCCTTTTCCATGGTCCATTGCCTTTGTTGATGGGCTATTATCACTGTTTAGCTTCTTCAGTGTTGTACCTGAAAGGCTAGTTTTGCATGTTTCCAACTACAACATCTTTCACTAACACATACATAGCAAAACTTCATAACTTCACATACAATGACAGCACATACAATCCAACGAGATATTAGTGTTTAGCAGATCAAGACTTTTAGAATGACACCTCACAAGGCATTGTACAAAACATATCAGAATTACATCACCATGGTAAATATGGGGTGCTCTGGAGTGCAGAATGTCACACCTGCGTTCAAATCTTAATGACTACCCAAATGCGGGGCGGGGGAGGGGGGGGGACAGTATGTGATTGTGTAATGAGAGATCACAATGCATAAATACAAGGGGGCTGAATTCAGGTTGCACAAATAACTAATCCTAGCATTTCCCATTTTATAGGTGCTTACAAAGGGGTGTGTGTGTATATTGGGGTGAGAGTAAGCATTTGCTGGGGAACTAGTTTGCATCCAGGCCAGCTCAATAGGGAACTGAGGGTTGTCATCATGTAATGAATGTTTTGTAGCTCATATGTGACATGAGTTTGGTGGGTCTGAGCTCCAGCTCCCACATTAGAAACCTACCACCATGCTTTGCACTTACTGGCACACTCAGCAGAGAGGCCAAGACCTCCATGGACCCCAAAGGCGTAACTATTCTACTATCCCTAGAGAAAGTTCCCATCCCCTCCCTCCCCCGATGAGACTTCTGGTAGGACAAAGAATGTGTGAAGCTTGCTCTGCTACTGCCCTGTATAAACAAGAGGACTTCATTAACCACACTAGCGTTAAAACCTTACAATTAGTTTAAAGTTGAAATGTGTAGTTATATAGAAATAATCTTCTAATATACAAATTAGATCATTACATAATTTGCATTAAATAGAATACATAGCAACTATGAAACAGCTGCTACATTGTATCCCAGAGGTGGCTGCCTTTCAGTGCTGGATGAAATTATTTTTGTACAATGTGTATATCTTATTAAACCAATTCTAGGATCCTTCAGTAAGAAAGGAGCTTAATCAATGTTACTTGATAATAAAAACTTAAAGGACCCTGACATATTTTATCCAATAGAGTGCAGTTGTATCAAAAGTAATGTCTAAACATTACAAGCAGAAGGTAAGTGTGTTTCATGTTGTTTGAGCTGATGAGTGGAGTGAGATGAAGTGGTTAGGCTGCCTTAGGATCACTGTCTTACAGGTGAAATTCAGTTACCTCCATCCCATACCTCCCTTAGAATTCTGGATCCTAGTAATTCCAGCATTGTCTATGTTTTCTAAGGACACCAGATCCTTAATGGAAAAACTGCTGTTAGCTATGCATTCATTAGAATTGGAAATGGAGAGTCACTTTTCTAGCCTGGAGCCAGAAGGTGGGCTATCTTGGAGGCAGGGTTGATAGCTTTTGAATACCAGATGAAGTCTATAGATACAAGACTGGTATCATATGACAAGAGCCTTAAGCAGATGGATGACTGTGTGTATGCACTATAGGCTGTTGTTAATTTACTATCTAGAGACAATGCTTCTTTAAAATTAAAAATGAGTCATTGGAAAACAGCCTGAGAGGTCACAGCCTGTGGATTTGAGGCCTCCTGGTAGGCATGGATTGAGGGGCTATATGCTGTTTGGAGTTATGAAAACTGCATTTTATAAAAGAAGGAAATGTAATTTTTTCTTGCTAGCTTTATAGAGGCATCTGAACTGTGCTCAAATGACTATTCATAATCTGTATTTGTAATGTAAAAGTTCATGTTACTAAATGGAATAAGCAGGCCTTGGTACTCAGACCAGGTGTAGTTTATAAAAGGCAATGTTTTTTAAGATGAATGAATTGTAAAGTGCTCAAATGAGAGGTTTAAGTGTCTAACTGTACTTTTAAAACTCTTGCATTTTCCATTTACAAGAAAAGCTCCCATTTGTTACTCCTCTGTGCAGACCTCTGGACACTTTTGGGTGTGTCAGGAAAAGGCATTTTCATGCTTTAATCTTTGGGAGAAAAGCTCCTGTCGTATCTCTTGAAGAAATGGCAACAGATCCCGATTTCAGTACTTCACGGCTTCTCTAGAGGCTTCCATGATCCAAATGGAACAAATCACACATCAAGTCCCGTGTACAATTCCTGAAGAAAGAAAGAGACCATTTCAACAATCAGGGAGAATAGGGAGCTCTGGAGACCAGGACTCTCCCAAGCCATAGAGAAGGGCACTCTTCTGCTGCTTGCAGAGGAGGGGGAGCACAGCTCCCTCTAACTTTCTGAGCAGTAGCTCCTACCAGTTGTCCCATTGCTTATGTGATTTCATTTTCTCGGTGAAAAGCAACTGGCTGAAACTAATAGCTTGTCTTCACTACCAGGGTAAGTTGACCTAAGTTATGCTACTCCAGCTACATGAATAACGTAGCTGGAGTCGACATAGCTTAGATCAACTTACCCCCGTGTCTTCACTGCTCTGCGTTGATGGGAGATGCTCTCCAGTCGACTTCCCTTACTCTTCTCGGAGAACTGGAGTACTGGGGTCGACCGGAGAGCACTCTGTCATTGATTTAGCGGGTCTTCCCTAGACTCGCTAAATGGACACTTGCTGCATCGATTGCAGCAGTGTTGATCTCCCTGGTAGTGAAGACCAGCCCTAAGCCTGGGGAAGATGACTAGGGAGAGGCGATAATACAATAGGCAGTGTATTGTATCTTATGGCAGAACCCACTTCTGGACCCTCAGGTGCTGATGAGGTGGGGACCCATGAAGAGTCATAGCTGGTGCGGCAGCAGATACGACATCTTGGGTGGCCCTGGCCTCATGCAGATATTAGGGGTCTGCCAGGTTTGGGAATCATAGAAGATTAAGTTTGGAAGAGACCTCAGGAGGTCATCTAGTCCAGCTCCCTGCTCAAAGCAGGACCAACCCCAACTAAATCATTCCAGCCAGGACTTTGTCAAGCTGGGCCTGAAAAACCTCTAAGGATGGAGATTTCACCTCCTCCCTAGGTAACCCATTCCAATGCTTCACCACGCTGCTAGTGAAATAGTGTTTCCTAATATCCAATCTTGACCTCCCCCACTGCAACTTGAGACCATTGCTTCTTGTTCTGTCATCTGCCACCACTGAGAACAGCCGAGCTCCATCCTCTTTGGAACCCCCCTTCAGGTAGTTGAACGCTGCTATCAAATCCCCCCCCCACTCTTCTTTTCTTCAGACTAAATAAGCCTAGTTCCCTCCGCCTCTTCTCATAAGTCATGTGCTCCAGCCCCTAATCATTTTTGTTGCCCTCCCATGGTCTGTCTCCAATTTGTCCACATCCTTTCTGTAGTATGGGGCCCAAAACTGGATGCAGTACACCAGGTGTGGCCTCACCAGTGCCCAATAGAGAGGAATAATCACTTCCCTTGATCTGCTGGCAATGCTCCTACTAATGCAGCCCAATATGCCGTTAGCCTTCTTGGCAATAAGGACACACTGTTGAAACATATCCAGCTTCTCGTCCACTGTAATCCCCAGGTCCCCAGGAAGACTCCATAAGGGGGGAAGGTAAATGCCATCTTCCAGAGGGGACACGAGGGGATCCTTGAAGAGATCCTCTACAGAGCCCCCTTTCTCAAGTATCAGAGGAGTGGTGGATCTGGGCCTAAGTGAGAAAGATTAAGCATGTATCATATACTTACCATTAGAAATTATACTCAGATAGAATAGACACATGAGAATCAAACCAGATGAGGAATATGAGCAAGTGGAGTGCAACATCTTGTTTCCTTCTGTCCACAGCTTGGAGAAGTAAATTACTCACCTCATTCCAGCTCCTTTGTTTTGTTCACTTTATGATCTGTGCAGTGAAAGAGTAGTTTGTGAAAAATTTCTAGGTTTTGATGGGCAGATTGTGTTTGGGTTTTGTTGATTATTTATTTGGTATATGACAAAGAAGTGTTGTTCATGTTTGCCTATATTCTTCTATAGGCAAAGTGATGTTGCACCACCTGCAGTAGGGAAAGAGCCTTCCCAAGGGATAGCTAACTGGGGCCCTTGACTCCAACTCCTCTTTCAGGAGACTATTTTGGGGGGGGGAGGGGGTGGAGAGAGGTGGGGGCAGAATTATATTGGTGCCACTTCGACACAAATTATACCTGGGCTTCAGCATGGGTTAGTCCCAGGATGATGATGTCAGTGTATTCAGTGAGGAAGAGGAATAGACATAAAGGTCCCTTTCTGATTTTGGCAACTAGAATAAGACATTTGGGATGCACAGACATATTATAAGCGCACTCTTTTATTAAAAAGAGAATATGTGTAAAGTGAGTATGAATATATGACCAGCAGAGCTGCAACACCTAAATGCAAAAGGGATCCAGAGGATGATTCAGAATTCAATCTACTGTCCCTCTGGGCTGAGAGACCATCAGGCCATGGTAGGGTTTCACCCAATGGGACACATCCTCAGCTGGTGTAAAACAGTATAGCTTCATTGCTATGTTTATGCCAGCTGATAACATGGCCCTTATTGTCCAAATTTAGGGCCACATCATTCTGACTTCACTCATATAGGATTACCATTTGAATTTTGACTGCATCAGGTCTGCTGGATTGGATATTTAAACAGTGTCTGAAATCTTTTGACTTCCTTTCCAGTGCATAGAATTAGAGCCACAGTGAAACTTAAACTCTACGTGGAAAGAATAGTAAGAATGAAAAGTCAATGTGCTGTGTATTGAGGAATACAATGACAGTACCAAAAGGGCTGATGCTAAGTATATGTTTTATTTAATAACACACTCAGTGGTACCAGCCATTTTCCTGTATTTTTCATGATGAATGCAAGTGATTCCCCCCCCCCCCCCCTTCATCAGCTTAGTTTGGTGAAAACAGGCTAGGGAAACTTTTTGTTTTAAAGTCAAATATGAAATTGCACAGGATTCTAATACCTTACAGAAGATTTTTGTTGTTGTTCTATAAACCAATGTTTTTTCAGTTGGATAGTGCTAAAGCAAATGTTTCCTTCACTTCTGTAAATAAGTAAAATATTTTTTAAAATGATGCTCAGCTTTCGTAATATGTTACAACTACACCAAAATAGAAGAGAAATGAGTTTTGATTTTTACTCCAGCGGAAAACAACATTCTTTTAAGAACATAATTTAAAATAAAATGTCTAATGTGGCTCTAATTATGTAGTGTGGAAAGCAATAAAAATGGAAGAAAATTAATCATGTTTTTATTTTCAGCTGCCCAGTTATGTGCTAGGCCCTTCACCAAACACTTATTCACTTGCTTAATTTTAAACATGTGAGTATTTTCACTGACGTGAATTGACTATTCTCATGATTAAAGCTAAGCATATGTAAGTGTTTGCTGGTTTGGGGCCCAAATAAAGACATGGTCCCTGTCCTGAGAGTTTAGAATCTAAAGGTCACACATAAGGGTCAGACCAAACCACAATAAAGGGGTGAGGAAGGAGAAAGCAAAAACAAAGATGACAATACAAAGATCACAAGGTAGCTCACTGAGGCACATAGGCACTTTGATGCCATTCATACTTTTTTATTTTAAAATACATTTCCTCTGTCTTCACTTCATGCAGAAATGAGGTGGTGTTTTTTTAAGTGGATGGGGCATGGGAGATGACTTAGGGGAACCGTTTGTGAAGCGTGTACTAAGCAACAGGGACACCATGGAAGAAGGCGAGAGAAGTTTGTGAGAGAAGGAAATGAAAGAGGTACTGAAGCTGGTGTCACTGGGGCCAGTAGTAAAGCTAGAAGGGACTATTGTGATCATCTCGAGTTTGATCCTCCTGCATAACACAGGTCACAGAACTTCTCTGAACTAATTCCTGTTTGAAGTAGAGTATGTCTTTTAGAAAAAAATTCAATCTTGATTTTAAAACTGCCAGTGATGGGGAATCCACCACAGACAGCCCTTGGTGAATTGTTTCAATTGTTAATTACCCTCACTGCTAAAAATGTGTTTGGGAATGATCCTATAAACTCCAGTAGTCCACGGAACAATACTCAGTAAAAAACCACTATGCTGGATAGTGTTTGCCGTATCAGACCCAATGTTAATAGAAAACAATTGACAACTATTGGAATTTTAGAAACTATTTTACTTTCCACCCCTCAGATGGGATTGCAATGTAATAAAACCAATACTCAACTGCAAAACATTTTACAAGCTTCCAAAACTTCTCTTGACTGAGAGAAGAGTCAGGTGCATCACAACACCTCTCTATAGGTAAGCAGTCAGATCGCCATTTTACAAATGACATGTGGAAGCAGAGATCAAATGGTTTGCTCAAGGCTACAGAGGAATCGGGTATCAGAGCCAAGATTAGAACTGAGAAGTTTCTGGTTCCCAGTTCAGTATTCAGTTCACAGCACAATGACATTTCCAGAGCAAACCGTTGTAAATATGTACATAAATTATAAATATAAACCTGTACCTTATTGTGTCCAGTATGTAGTTACTAGTAGACACTGATATTGGAGAGATAATAACTAATCCTGTATGTAAGGAGCCCTGAACACCTATGGTGATGTATAAATAATGATCCATTTTATAAAAGAATTTATAGTATGTAGGTCTTCATAGCAACACACACAGTCTCTTGTATTTACTTACAACTAGCAGGGCTGCATCGATAGACCAGATTATGCATGCAGTGTCTCTGATCTTTTATTGGATCTTTTATGTATTGTTTGTGATATGTATTGTGCATTTGATTCATTGGACTGAGTTTATCAAAGAGATAGTGGGTAGATACTGTATTTTGTCTTTCAAATTATAATGAATAAATGGCATTCCTATTTGTTAAAACTGGAAAGCTGATAAACACCAGATTTCTATTTTCATTGAAAAACATCACATATGTAGATAATAGTACAATTTTATTTTTACAGTATGGAGTGCTAGTTTCTATGAATACAACATTTTACCAGAATATACACTGCTATTGCTTATTGGCTTTGCTGCTTTGTTTACACGGTCTCTTGTACAACAGGGTGGGAAGTGATGCAGGAAGATAAGTCCTGAGTCAGAGGCCATTAAAGTCAATGAAGAGACTCCGATTGACTTCTGTGAACTTGGGATCAAACTCAGAGAAGAGATAGGATCAGAGCCTTAGTGACAAGATTGTTATGGAATGGCAGCAATACCTGAACAGGTAGATAAATCTGTTAGCAGCTTTCAGTATTGAGACTGATTTTTTTACCTTCCCACCTGAAATGTCCCAAACAAATTTTTTCATGGGAAAAGGGTACCTTTTCACAGGAGAATTTTTTTAATTGACCATTTTATTTGACTTGTCTGAGGTATTTGGGAGATACGATTTTTCAATCTGAAATAAAAACTGTTTTATTGCAGGCATTCACAAAATGTAGGATGAGGAGGTAGAGGTGATAGCAGCTCTGGTGATAACCAGCTGTCCAGTTTTCGACTGGAATGACAGGTCAAACAGGGACCCTTGCGGCTCAGGTCAGCACCTCTGACTGGACTGGCAGGCTCCCTGGAAGTGGTGACATATCCTTCTGCTCCTAGGTGGAGGGACGGCTATGGGGGCTCCGTGCGCTGCCCCCACCCCACCCCGAGTGCTGGCTCCACAGCTCCCATTGCCTGGGAACCACGGCCAATGGGAGTTGCGAGGGGCACTGCCTGCGGGCAGAGGAAGTACGCAGAGCCACCTGGCTGTGCCTCTGCTTAGGAGCCGAGGGACATGTTGCTGCTTCCGGCGAGCCAGCCAAGGTGAGCACTGCCTAGAGCTCGCACCCTGAAATCCCTCCCAAACCCCAAACCCCAGCCCTGAGCCCCCCCCCTCCACCGCACCCAAACTCCCTCTTGGAGCCTGCATCTTGAACTTCCTGCCCCAGCTTGGAACCCCCTCCTGCACCCAAACTCCCTGCGAGAGCTGACACCTCGAACCCTCTCCTGCACCCCAACCTCCTTCCTCAGGCTGGAGCCCCATCCCACTCTCCAAGCCCCACCCCCCAGCTCGGAGTCCCCTCCTGCACCCCAAACCCTTCATTCCTGGCCCCACCCCAGAGACTGCACCCCCAACCAATTACCGCACCCCCTCCTGCCCAGTGAAAATGAGTGCGTGAGGGTGGGGGAGAGCGAGTGACAGAGGGAATGGGGATGGAGTGAGCTGGGGCGGAGCCTCTGAGAAGGGTGGGGTAGCGCCTTGGGGAAGGGGGTGTGGCAAGGGTGTTTGGTTTTGTGCAATTAGAAAGTTGGCAACCCACTATCATGTCCTTCACTCTTACCTCCCCCACCCCCAATACTCAATAGACCAGTGGTTAGGGCACTCACCTAGGTTATTTATTGGGCCACAGAGAGAGAGTGAGAATTACTATTGTTGACCTATGACCTTTCTCTGCTTCCCCTGCATTTGCTGTTTCAATTAGAGTAATGATATTATCAGAGGGGTATGACTTACCTTGCTGTGTTGCTTATTAGTTTGGAACATACATGGGCACAAGTAGGTGAACATACCTAATTGGTTAATCAGGCTTGCTGTATTAAGGATTTGCTGTATTAGCAGGAAGTTTATTAGAAGTAGTTATGCTAAGAGCTGGATTTTAGTTATGATAGTACAGGCCTAAAGGAATATAACCTGAGGTCATATTTTTTGCACCTTCATTCAGAGAGGATAAACAGGAGACCACAAAAGGGATGGTACACCACACACACGTCTTGTGAAAAAGGAATTTTGGCAGTTAAGTCACTAGGCAATAGGGTAGGTAGGTAGGTCGTGTTGACACATAGAAATTGTTAGGAAATAATTGAAAAAGGATTGACATCAATGGTTAATAATAATGATTAGGGTTAATTATGGACACTCAGAATGCCTCAGCTGGAATAGGGGCAGGCATTATCCTTATGATGTTTGGAGTATCAGAACAAATATGAGTATACATCCATAACATCTGCATAATGTGGGGTATGAGGCACCACACCTAGTTCCCTTTCCTGGTTGAGATGTGGAGCCCTCAGGTGATTAGGCTCAGGGATGACTCATGAGAGTCTAAGATGACTCATTACAGGTGGTTAGGGCATCCACCTGTGTTCTAGTCCTTGCTTTGATGACTATTTAATTATTTATACAAAGTTGAGCAGCTTCAAAAGCAAGACAGAGAGACCTGCCCCAGAATACCCAATACCTACTATTGAGAGCACCCCACCTGCAATGTGGAAGACCTAAGTTCAAATCTTTGCTCCTGATTTGAATCTGGATCTCCTATATTCCAGACAAGTGCCCAAGCCACTGGGCTATTGAGTGTAAGGGAGCACCATCACCTTCTCTTCCTTGTTTTTCTGAATGCCATTTAAGGTCTCTTGAGAAATTAGCCTGAAAAAACTTTTTTTTTAATTAAAACCATTTAGCGAATTTGGTGTGAATTTGCTAACAGTTTGGGGTTGACCAAAATTATCATTTGAATAAAACCCAAAGTGTTTTGATAGGAGTTGCCAACTGCTCTGACCAGCAAAAGAGAGATGCTGTATACAAATCAGTGGACTGTTGAGCATAACTTGGTGATGTGTTGGTAGGAAGTGGCTCCAGAATTCTAGGGACAAATTGCAGTTTGATTGCTGCCAGTAACTGATGTCATACATGTGTCTTTTTTTATTTGTTTATTTTCAATTTGTACATGAATTGAGTGTTCATTTAAGCAAGGAACTCAGCACTAACATTAACCAGGAATAAGCATGTTTTATGTAATGAATTATGTACACTCACACCTTTCTGAATGCTTCAAATAATTTTTCCTTGGAATTACATAGAGTACTTTATGATTTTAGGTATATGTTCCAATTTGCACTTCTTAGATTTCTGGTACAAATCTGCATTTGATTAAATAACTTCTGCCCTTGTACAGCTGGTGTCTTGTTGCTTCCTTGGGCCTTCTATTATGGACAGGAGCTAGTTGATTTTTCTTTCATAGGGAGGCTTCAACTCATTTCTGTCATTCAGTCACTGGCTGAGCATCTGAATTAAGCTTATTCTATGCGACTTTGTGCACTGGCAGCATTTATGCATTAACCAGTCTGATGGATCTAAGATTCTAGATTTCGTGTAGGCTTTATGTTGTCTCATGGTCATGTCATATGGAATAGAAAGCATTTTTTTCATGATCTATTTTAACGAATAGTTTTACCTTTTATTAAAAAAACTCTATTTCTTAATAACGATGTGGTTGGTCCTTGGTTTTTTGTCATATTATTTATTGACATTATTCATGAAACACTGAAGATGATAGTCCGTTATGATGGTGGATAGATATTGATTAGTCCGTGCCTTGTCCCCAAAACTGAACAATGTCAGGTTCCCAAGGGGCGTATGAGAGGTAAGAAGTCTAGATTTGTGTCTGTAAAGGATTTCCTTTGTGCAGTTGTAACCTTTTGACACTAATATTGCAATTACCAGAACATTAGCATTGCTACTATTTAAAAAAATTAGTTACTGGACTTTTGGTATTGTCTTCTTTGGGAGCAGGTTTGGGTCCATAGTACCTCTATGGTAGTGAGGGCGGAGGTGTGTGTGTATGTGATCTATATCTAGAGAGAGACATAGATAGTTGTATTTATTATATAATTACTCAGTAGGCTTAGTAAAACACTCAGTTCCAAGTGTTTCTCAGTAGATATATGGTGGGATTCTTTTATAGTGATTACTTTATATATATTAATGGAGATATCCTATCTCCTAGAACTGGAAGGGACCTTGAAAGGTCATCAAGTCCAGCCCCCTGCCTTCACTAGCAGGACCAAGTACTGATTTTGCCCCAGATCCCTACGTGGCCCCCCTCAAGGATTGAACTCACAACCTTGGGTTTAGCAGGCCAATGCTTAAACCACTGAGCTATCCCTCTCCCTTAGATTTCCTTTTGTATTTTTCCTAACTTATCACACTATATAGACATATAGAGTAAAATGCACCCAAATCTTGACAGCCAGCACAGGTGCTATACACCATTTAAGACCTCATAATTCATGTGCCCTCATACCCATGATAATAAGTCTTTGGGGACTAAATTTGGCCCTATATGTTTTTCTCCATCTAGATGGAGGAATGGAGGAATAATAATACAGTGCATGCTGTGTGGTTTCAAGCTTCTATGAGATGAAAAGAAAAGGAAAGACCACAATTGTCCTGAAATACTGAATTGCAGAAAGGCATTTCACTGAACATGCAGTTTGATCCTGAAACATACAACTGACAGTTTCTACTTTGTGCAAGTTTGATGTGATTTGAAATTTACGAAATTATTGATTGAGTGTCAGGGGCATTGTAAAGGTCAGCTGGCATCCTTGATCAGTCAAGATGGTGCTGGCATCTTTCCCTCTTGCCACAATACCTTGGAATAGGAATAAATCTCTCCTGAAATCTAACACACTACACAGAACTGTCAGAAATATGAAATGTCTTGCAAAATGGAAACATCTCAGGTTATGTTAAAGAATCATAGAAGATTAGGGTTGAAAGAAACCTCAGGAGGTCATCTAGTCCAACGCCCTGCTCAAAGCAGGACCAGCACCAACTAAATCATCCCAGCCAGAGGCAAACATAAGATTATCATTAAGCTTGTACTCTGAAATATGCTCCCTAGCAGATTGGAATTCACACAAATCCATATAAATAATTTGGCATTGTGTTTGCTTGGTTCTAATCACTCTTTGTAATGTCTAATAGTAACACATTCTTCACATATGGTATGTGCTATTGCTCATGTTCACATGTCCAAAGCAGTGGGAGTTAATATAAAGCATGTTGGAATAATGACTCACCCAAGATGTGCTAAAGCTTTTTCTTTGCATGTCTGTGTATGGACATGTTCCTCAATCAATAGCGCAAAAAAAAAAAAAAAAAAAAAGGCAAAGAAAGAAACAAATAGAATCCACAATCCAACAGCAGAAGTACATGAAGATCTTAAACTCTGATGTGCTTTATATTACCATAACGAATTAGTAGGACTGGGTAGTGTTTAAAAAAAAAAAAGAATTACTGTGACCTGACCGGAAAACAAGAGAAATGACACAAAATTGTTTTTGTCAGTTATTTCAATAAGACTGAACACCATCACAAAATTTGCTGCAATAGTTTTGACATTTTAAACAGGGTCTGGAATTATTGTATTGCCCTACTCTTTTTAATGACTGCAAAAACTACGACAACAAAGTTCTGAAGCCTGGGCCTCTGGAATCAGATTTGGGATTTTTTAAAGAAATTGGCAAATGTTGCACATCACCTAAATTTACAAACTGGTGGTCATTAAATGGCAGCATCATCTGATAATGCGAGGTTAAACTGAAGAAGGTGATGGATATTTTAATAGCTATTGCTCTTAAATCAATAGTGGGGTCTTGGTTCTAATATAGCTGTTAAACTGTGTTACAGAGTTCGGTCCCAATCCTGCAATATATAGTGTTCATGCTGACTGCTGTGGTTGTGCAGAGCCCTATTGGTTTTATTGGGCCTCTGCACATTTCAGGATCAGGGCTGAAGTTGAGTTTTCAAATTTTAAAAAATCTGTAATTTGAAAAATATCTACAATAAAAGTTCACTAAACAAATGGTCTTACTATCCATGTAACAAATGAGCTGGTATGAATGGTGAATCCTGTGTTCTTAAGAAGGAGATTCAAATTAGAGGCAGTTTTGATTAGGCAGGTGCGTGAAGGTATAGACCAGAGGGGTGCTTGGCTCATGTGAAGTTGTCTTGTCCATGTGACTACTCAGGGACCTTTCAGCTTTCTGTCCTAGTTTCTTGACTGCCTCCTTCATCCCCTCTACTGTCCCTTCTCTCATGGCCATCTGTGAGCTGCTTCTCTACTGTACTCCACTGCAGTCATTTCCTCTTTGTGTACAATGGAATCTCACACATTGTGACATTTGGTGAACTCCCAACTTCACGGTGTGTTGGAATCTGTAACAATTGAACTGATAGGATCAACCCCAACCCTCACGATGATAATTGGCTGCACACTTGCAGACCAGCAACTAGCTATTATTGCTCGAGCTGTAAAGATCTTAGATACCGAAAAAGAAGTAACCGACCACTCCATTTTGGATGAATTCAATCTAAATAGTGATGTGATTCTTCTCTGAAGATGAGCAAAATGAAAAAAAAAATCCTATGGGAAAGAAACTTAAAATGATGAAATGGCAAATTTTAAAGGCTATTAAACTAGAGAAATCAAATGACTGCCAAATGGACTTTCATTTCTCCCTTTATTTATAAACATTCATATAAAATTGGAAGGGAAAAGGAAAAACCTTGAACTCCCATGAAAGACATTTTATACTGCACATGTTGAGTTACTACTAAATATTCACCTGTCTTAAACAGGCTCTTCCTATAGTTTCTGCATCATACATCTTAATGTCAGCAACATCTGCAATGGAATTGTAATGTGGATCAGTGCAGATAATCACCAGTTAATAGGGGCTTAAAATCATATTTTAGATGACACAATTTCTTCAATTATTTCTATGGAAAACTCACATTTATGTTTTTAATAAAAGCTCATGTTTTAAAGGAGAGCTGTGTACAGGATGAGATGTGAATTGTTTTGTTATTGGCATGGTGTTCTGTCATCCCAGCAGAGTACCAAATATCATAGCTCAATGTATTATTGTGAGCTTAGCTCTAAATATTCTCTTTTAGTTAACAATGAACTGAAGAATCATTCTAATCAGTTCTAATTTTGGCATCTTTCGGGTGAGAAAAGAACTCTTACCTCAGTGTACACATATGTAACAAAAGGGAAAAATATTGAATTACTACATTCAGATGCTCATTCCAACAGTGTCAGGGGTTGTGGAGGAATCTTTAACTGTAACAGTGTCTGTTCATCCACTATATGGTTTACCCGACAGCAAGAAGTCTTGTGAGATGAAGTAAAGGATGGGAGCTGGTCAGAAATGGGAACAGTTAGAAATTTTGACACCAAAAAAAATCAAAAGGTGGATAATTTCAAACAGCTCTATAAAGAATATGAGAACATCTTTGATGGAGGGAGGGATAGCTCAGTGGTTTAAGCATTGGCCTGCTAAACCCAAGGTTGTGAGTTCAATCTTTAAGGGGGCCACTTGGGGATCTGGGGCAAAATCAGTACTTGGTCCTGCTAGTGAAGGCAGGGGGCTGGACTCCTTGACCTTTCAAGGTCCCTTCCAGTTGTAGGAGATGGGATATCTCCATTTAATTTATTTATGTAACTGTTGACTGATTGAGATAATAAACTTTGCCAATTCCTTATGCGTGCTCAATGAATACTTGAGATTTTTCAAAGCCACCTACTAGGTGTGGATGCCCAGTTCACAAAAGAATAAAAGGAAATTGTGTCTCTAAATCCAAGAGGCAATTTGGCAGATTTTATTCTTGTTTCTCGTGAATGTTTTGAACTGCAAGACGGTTATCTTATTCTTATCATTTCAAGATATATTGTTTCTGGGAGTTACATTTGTCCCTAAAACGATTACATTCAATAGTGGCAGCTACCACTTCTGTTTGGATATTAAAGGGACACTCTCAGGCTAAAAGCCATAACTAGAAATCGTAAAACTAATATTCTGATATTTATTGAAAATAGAATCTTAGGTTATTAAAAGTGAAAATGGTAAAAGATTAATTTGCTTGTTAACATTTATGCTCTTTGCTTTTTGCATTCTATATACCTTGGACAATGCAAATCAACCTGGCAGTTTCACTGGTGCGTATAGCCAAATTCACTTTCTGGATCTTGGGCACCCACACAGTGCTGAAATATTTAGGTTACAAACATTGCAGGTGGATGTTTTAAATCCAAACACACAACTGTTTTAATGGACATTTTAAAATTCTGTTACTAGAAGGATTTTTGTTCTGTCAATACTTAAGTTTCAGGCCAAAATGACCTGATAACTGTTTTATTTTAAAAAAAATTTCAGACTTTCCCCTGGTTTCCTAATTTAAGGGACACACTTAAGGCCCTACGGCTGGGTTACGTGGAAGAAGTATGCTCTTCAGCACATGTATGTAGGCCGGGAAGGCTTTTAGCCACTGTAATCGTAGTGCTGAATAACAGTAGCACTGGCAGATGACTACAAGTGTAGTGCTCCCCTTAATTATTACTTATTACTTGTTAAGTAACAATGTGCTCGATCCTGTGATAATAGTAGTCAGTTTGAGCAAATGATGTATTTGATTTTATGATAGCACAGTGCTACCTCACTATATAAGTGGATGATTCCATAAGATATATATGTTGAGCTAATCCATGCTGTGTTAAGTGATATAAGTGTTCTTCAGTGATATGTCAAGACATGGGTAGTATAGCACCATGCTGATTGAAATGACACACTGCTATGCTGCATTGATGCACCTAAAAACAGATAGGAAAGGAGCCACAGAGGCATATGTTTGCACTGTTTGCAAGTCTTTATGGATCTGTCCACTAGCATAGGGAGAAGTGTTTTCAGAGAGCTCAGTACACCTTTCATTGGCACTAAATTTGAACATTTAATAACTCCCCATAAGAGCAGCAGCATTGTGTAGCCATCCAAAGTATTGACAGTTTGACACAAGATCCATTTACATTAAAAAGTAATTTTTTTTGCACACACTACATTTATGCCATTAGAAATGAAAATATGCAAATTTCTGAAGAGGGAATACAATCTTTATGCTAATCAGTTCAGTTCCAAAAACCTAAAAACCAAACCTCAAGATACACAAAAATATACCCTAAAACAAACCCTGCCCCCCAAACCAAGCCCTGCTTGGATTACTGAACATGCTAGTGGCAAGTTCTGCTTCAGACCGCAAGAGATAAAGTACGCTAATGCATATTGGTTAATCTGACGTATTCAGTGTCATTGCCATATCACAACCTTGTGTTTGATTTTCTTTATAAACTAATAATTTCCTGAATGAACTAATACTGCCACAACCACTAGTACCTCTGCCTTGTAGAAGTTTTTTATTGTTGTGTATGCAACTAAATTGAAATATCTTTCACTTGAAATATTGACTTTAATATCTCATTTGAAAAATTCATGAAGCCTTTGATGTTAAATCCATACTCAATTTAGCCAAATGCCATTAGAATATGCAATTCGCCTGAATACAGAAAGCATTATTGTCTGTGTTTCTGCAGAAGAATTACATTTTATGACTGTAACGTCAGGATCTTTTTTGGATTTGTGCATGAGCAAAAGAAAGGGAAAGGCAGCACATTAGAAGCGAAATGAAAAGTGGTATTGATTAGGCTCTCATTTACCCTCTCTTTGCTTCAATCCCTAACTGCATGGAAATAAGGGTTGTGCCATAGTAAGGAACAATGCTCTGTAATGAATGGAACAATCTTTAGAAAATTAGTGTAAGCATGTATGATAGTGCACAGATGTTGCTCCTAGTAACTGTCATACATTTCTTTTACATCTCCATTTACATAAGTCTCTTTATTTCCTAATGGTATCATAATAGGAACATGACAATAGTTAATGATTTCATAAAACATATAACGTAAAGACTGTCAGAAGGGTAGAACATTAATTGAAACCTATAGCTATAGTACATTAGAATTACATCTCCTAAATGACTCATGATAAAAATATCTCTTTTACTGAGAAAGACAAAGGCAGGTAACAAAAAAAAAAAAAGTAGGCTTTCAGTAAATTAATTTTTTTTCCCAGCAAAACATGGACTGGCAAATGTTGCAAAATCTCCTGAGTGCTAATAGAATGGTATTTGCCTTTAGTAATTTATGGGCACTTTTCCCCCAGCTATCGATCACATTTAAAAAAGTAAACTGCATTAACATTTTAGACAATAATGGCTTCAGAAAATGTTTGATTTTTATCACTACCAAAACTGATGTCATGCTACTTGCTTCTGTAGCAGACATGTGAGAGTGGATAATTCTCCGGAAGTTAAAGTGCTCTGTGTGTAATGTGTTTACACAGGCAACCTGGGACTAATCTAATGAACGGGATGTAAAACAATGCTTTGAACTTGCTATGCTATCTTAAAAATATAAAATAACATGTTGGTGGCATTAGGCAGGAGACCCTTCCTTGACAATGTAATTAGGTGCCCTGAGGACCATGGGGTCTGTTATGGATAAGATTATCTCTGTCATCAAAACAGAAAAGAGGAAGGCCAACACTTGCTGACTGCTCTTCAGCACCATCTTCTGGCCAGTTCACGGAAAGTAAACATCCTCACTTTGTTCCAAGAGGGGATAGCTGCCTCTTGTCTATACCAGAAGGTATAGCCACTTAAAGAAATTCAACATTCTACTAGTGACAAATAACAAATGTTTTATTCAAGTTAGTGAGGGGGAACTGGACTTTTAACAAACACATTACACGGCAGATGTGTATCAAAGGAAAATCTGTGAGACTATGGAAGCTGAAAGCTCATTTAATGAATTAACACATTTTAGAATATGACTGTACTGGAAAAAATTTATCCTGACATGGTTGTTCATTGCCAGATATTGCTGAAATATGTTACACAAAATTAATCAAATCCATTATAGTGACTGAGTTAGACAATCTGCACAATATTACCTGTCTCTCTGCAGGAAAAAAAACATTTGTTTTCAATATACATACATATATCCATACACATGGAATTGATGATGTGTAAAGCCCTGATCCTACAAGCAGGAAAACCATTATGCCCGTGCAGAGCGCCACTGCTTTTGGTGGGACTCCACAGAGATGTAGCTTGGAGGACTTGGTGATCCTTTACTAAGCTTTTCCTCAATTGTTGCTTTTCACTGATTTAATTATTTGGTGCATGCATTTAGAGTCTGGTAAAACTACTGGGAGGCACTGACTTGCTGGGTGTCCTTGGGCAAGTCACTTCGCCACTCTGTGCCTCAATTTCCCCATCTGTAAAATGGGGATAATGATACTGACCTCCTTCATAAAGTGCTTTGAGACCTACTGTTGAAGGTATGTAAGAGCTGCATATAATAATAATAATATGGTAGAAAGGTCTTTGATGCCCATGCAGTTAATTCTGGTAGAAGCAAATGTATGGGACCCACATATCAAATCTGTGCAATCTGAAAAATCCCCAAGAAATATTGTAGTGAGGCTGAGTGGCCTCCCTCCGAGCAGGAGAGTGAGGGACCATTACACTCGCCTTGGAGTGCGGAGCTTAGATCACCCTGCCCCCCTTGCTGGAAGTACCGGGGCATGGCCAGAAGTATAAAAGGCAGGCCTTGCAGCACAGTTGGGGCAGAGCCTGCAGAGGAGAAGGATGCTCCGCCTGTTCTGCAGTGTCCCAGAAGGGAACCTATGCCTGGCTGTTCCCGATCCTCAGATGCCGACGAGGACTGGCCCGGAGTGCCAGCCTCCGTGTACCCTGAGGAGCCGGAAGAGGCCTGGAGGCCACAGGTATTGAACTTGCTTGTTTTTTGTATAGCCTTGGTCCTGCAAACTAGAACCCAGATGAATATTCCCATTGGGATCCAGTATTCATGGGATTTGGGTCTATGTTGTTAACATAGTGCCTGATCCTGCAAACTCTTACTTTTATGGATAAACCCATTCAAGACAATGGGGTTACTCATATAATTAAAGCATGACTACAGCTCTGAAAGATCTAGTCCTCTACCATTCAAATAAAGAAAGGACACAAATTTTACCTCAAGGTAAATAAATAATAAGTCTCTACCACAACAGGACAGATTATTTTATGTTACACCAAGTGATATGAAATAACTTGATGTATGTAGTCAGGATGCAGTATATAGTTTGTATGTGTTGCTGAATCTGATATTGATGAATGAAAACTTTATTAGAGAAATACATTTGACGTGATCGAAAACTTTTTGTGAATGTTTTACTGATGTGAATATTCTTTCAGAATCTGAAGTGTTTGTAGGGTAACACAGACTAGTGGGAAAGATTACAAAACAATTTCCGAAAAGAAGGAACTCTTAAATTGCACATAAAAATATAGTGCAAATCAGCACATTGGTATATGCCTACATACGCACCCACACATGCTTCCTTATGCAAATTACTGCCAATATTTAATGAATCGCATCCTCCATGTTCCTGAATTTCTAATTTGTAGTTTAGTTTAGGGTTTTTTGTTCTGTTTTTGTTTGTTTGGTTGGTTTTTTTAAATAAAAGGGCTACACTGTCAAGTGATGCAGTGTGGAACAACCAAGTAAGATGAGAGGGACTGTTCAACCCATGTTATTAAAGAAATTGGTTCACCTTTTTGATTTCATGTCATTGTAGTTCTATCCCTTCATTTGTTCAATAAACAGTTTGGTATGTTCTGAGAAATAATGAATATTGATCAAAAAATCGATCACTTATTAAGAAACAGACTAAGGGAAATTGTTTATCCAATCAATTTTTAATTTTTGATTTGTTATTTATATTTTCCAATTTAATCCACCCCTCCCTTAGGCTCCAGAACTACCAAGCAAACCAGGAGGAAGGGCAGAGATACACTGGCTGCACCTACAGAATGAAACAAAAACCAATACATTCATTATAGATCACACTAGTTGAAATAGGCCATAATAAAAGAGATTGTGATTGAGAATTGTAGATACATTACCTCATGCACCTTTGTTTATTGGACTGAAACTTTAACTTTTAATGGAATTTTTTAGGCTCTGTGCTTACGGCTTATTATGTCAGGCAGAGCTGACACTTTCAAAATACAATAGTTACAAAATATTAGACTCTGTATCCAAGTTAACAAAGATTCTGAACGCTGTTGGAAAGAGTTTGATTATCGAGGTTGGCTAAAAGAGACTATTTGTTTTAAAGGTTCAGGTCTTTGCTTATCATACAATTTTAAAGGAAATTAATTCTGCAACGTTTTCTTAAGGTACTAAGTACAAATTGGTTCATTATGAGTGAAATTGACCCCTGAGAAGGAGATCAGAACAAGGCCCGTGCACCACGAAAGTCCCACTTAAGCACTCAAAATAGGGGTCAGGTGCTGGCTCACTGCTTGGGGATGAGTTTCACACTTAAGTGTGAAAAGAACATAGTAGCCATCCAAGTCGTGCTTCATCTCTGAGTGTCTGCTGTGGTTCTAGTTGTTTCTTTGTTCTGTTACACTAATAAAAAACACTCATGGAACCAATGCATAAAATGATCATTTTCATCACCAGATATGAGTCCAGCTCTGCTGTTTTAATACATCTGTACAATGGATAAAATGTATCTGCATCCCCAGTGACTAATTAAATCCCATTGGGATTTGAACACACAAGTTGGGTATACTTTGCATACATTAGTACTGCCTCTCAATTTCTTTTTAAGTAAAAATATTTTTTGTCATGCAATAGTTAACCTGACTGAATATATTTCTCCCTCTTTATTATTGTGGAGAGAAGATATAGATGTCTATAATTAAGGTTGGAGTTAGCTTTTTATTATATATCCAGTTTTCACCTATGCTAAATCAATCCACCTGAAATTTCAGAATCATAATTTTATGCTAGGATGTGCTTGTTTGACTTTCCGCCCCAGGAAATGTTGAGGTAAATTGGTCAAAATGTTGAGAAGATGCAACAAAGGTATGAATAAGGAAATGATCTTGCTTCCTGAACAATTTCCTAGCTTGTTGCTTTTTTTTTTCATGTCTTAATAGTTATTAAGAAACTCAAAATGAACGTTAATCTGTTGGTCTTAGTAAGGACTTCTGCTTTTGATTGTTTAAGAGGGAGGTCAGGATGGTGGTGGAAACATTTATTAAAAGCAGATCTGATCATAATCTCCAGAGCTCACAAAATAAAGTATGCATGGCCCCAGTGTGGATGGCTAAAGGGGATGAACAGTACACAGGAAACAGTATACAGGAAACTGCATAAGAACAAGAGGCCAGGACCAAGAGCCACATTGAGGAAGAAGGGGACCAGTCTGAGGACTGCAAAGGAAGAAGCACATGCTTAATGGCAGACAGCCTAAGAAGGAGCAGTCTTCCTCCCTACACAGCTTGCAAGCTTTATGACAGTGGTTCTCAACCTATTCATCATTGTGGGCCTCAGGTTGAGAACCACAGTGACCCCCCCGCCCTGCAACCCTCCCACAGATCCCTATGCCCAGCGCCCCCCACCCAGACACCCCTCCACATTGTGGAGCCAGGAATGGAGCCCCAGGTGCAGGCTGGGCAGCCGGGACCCCGCCCCCCCTGCTGCCCTTTAGCACACTGTAGAACTGGGTTCTATTCCCATGTTTGCCACTGGCCTGCGAGGTGACCTTTGGTAAGTCACCTCATTTCTGTGTCTGTTTTCTCAAGTGTAAAATGGGGATAATGATACTGACCTCCCTTGTAAAACATGTACAGATCTACTGAGTTGATGAAAAGCACTTGGTGAGAGCCATAGGTTACTACTATTACGTTACTCTTGTTGATGGAGAGATTGTATATCTAGTATTTAAACTGAAGTCTTTACAACAAGCCAGTAGATTACTTCTGGCTTCTTTAAGTGCAGTCAATGGAAAAAGACACCTCTTCACCAAAAAGCCCATACATTCTGCGCAATTGTTTGGTTCAGTTACCCAAAAGAATGCAGATCACAAACCTTAAATCATGGTCATATTGTGCAACTTAGCATGGAAACACAAGTTGAAATTTTCCAAATGGCGCAGGAGATTTAGCTATATATCTTCCATTACTTTTAATGAATGATGTATGATTAAATCCTTTGCAACTGCTTCAAAAATCTCAGCCATACCCACTTTGTATGTGGGGCCACCAACCTCTTAAGGGCTGCATCAAAAATGAGGTTGTTTCACCTACCAGAGATTTAAAGTGGTGGAGGAACTGCATTTAATAGGCACATGTACAACATTTAACTTGAGGCGAAATCTCTTTCATCCGAATGTCTCCATTTTACATACAAGATGCAATAAGTGTGTATAGTGGCAGATGGGAGTGGGAGGTTGTTTGGGTAACTGCTTTTTCATACTTTCTAATATCTTGAGTTTTCTTAAAGTGTAATGTTAAAGTTGATTTTTCAGGCTTGGTAATATTCAGTTTTTGGCAAAAAGTAAGAAAATGTTCTTAAAGATCTTGTTCTCCGTAGTAACGTAGCTATTTACTACCAGTAACTATTGTCTCTGCTGTTTCAGAGTGATAGGATTGCCCTAGTGTCATTTGCTCTGCTTTTGTATCCATGGTGGCTGGGCTTCCATCTGCAGCCTGCATTTATGATGAGACTATGCTGGAAGACACTTATATGGCTATAGGTATCACTTTGTCTGGAAGTAATGGTGACTATCTGTGTCTCTTCTGAATTATTATTATTATTATTGATTAATGATAGCACTTCCCTCTGTGCTGCTTGCTCTTGCCAGCACCACGTCAAGACTTGACCATAACTTGGTGTTCTCTGTTGTTCTTGCATCTTTTATTTTCTTGTATTCCCACTAATTTGTATCTATTGCTTCCTCTTTCCCCATCCAATTGCCCTGATCTTTTTAAATAGCAGTTTAACGATACTATTGATGTTAATCCTTTAGTGGTCACTCTTTGTAATTCTTTTTTTTAATCTAAAGCTAATTTGTTCACTATATTTATTTGAATTCTGTCTGTTGGTTACCTGCCCAGTTCCATTTTAGGCATGCCTGTTTATCTCCTTCCTTCCATTTCTAAATCAGACTTGTAATCTGAAGGAGTGATTCTCTACTAAACTAAAGCATGCTGCCTCCAGTTATTTCTTTAAACTTCCACTCTATATAGGCTGCCTCCTCATAGCTGCTTTCTGATTGGGGCAGGGAGAGACCTGGTTCAAACATGCAGATATTTTTCACACCCAAAAAAGTGTGCAAAATGTTTCTTCCTCTCCACCCTCACCTTTTTTCCCTCCAAATTTGAAATGTCGTCTGCTTCTACCCGGGGCACTTCCTCTTGCTCTACTGTGTCTGTCTCCAACTGTCGTTTGTTTAGACTGCCCTTCATCAGGATGCTGAATCAATTGCTTTGGACCACAACCACCATTCCATATGCTTTTCTGCCATTTTGTGGATCTCTTACTGTGGTCTGGTTCCATGGAACTGATGATCTGGGAGGAGGGAGGAAGCAGTAGAGGAATTTGAAAAATAGATTGATGAAGAATAAATTAGGGCCTGATGTGCCCAGGGGTTTATCTTACTTGGCCAAAAAGCACCAAGAGCTTGATCCAAAGCCCCATTGACAGCAATGGGCTTCGTACCACACCCTTAGATGCGGTGGGGGTGATCATAATAGAAAAACCTAAACTATATAGAATTCTCCCTTAACTTGCACTCCGTGCAGTCCTACCCTGGTCAGTAGGCTTCCAGGGAGAGTAAGGCAATTCCAAATTGCTTTACTTCTAAAAATTAAACCACATCCACTGTGTGTTTGTTCCAAGAGGCCACATTTGTAGAGCCTGATGTACAAATTCCTCAAATATGGAAATTCATACAGATCTAAGCTCCAAGTCAGAATAATTTTAAGACAGAGGTTCCTTATTTCAGAAACACACTTCAGTGAGTACATAGGTTTTATTATTTTCTCTCTTGCAGCATCTATGAGGCAGGCCCCCCAGCCATCCAGATTCTTATTTTCTGCCATGACCCAGATGTTCTGTTGCAAAACTACTCCTAGATCCTAATTCTACTGATCACATACAGCAGCCCCATAGGAATAGAGTTAGTCTAGGCTGGGGGAATGTGTTTTATGTGTGCACGGGTGTGTGCAGGCATGTGTTTGCCTGCACACTCTGTTACACTGTTTAAAAATAATCTTTTTCTAGTTTCTCCTCAGAAATTTTTCAGTCAGTCTTAAAGGAACAGTTGTTAGGCCAGCACTTTCCCTGTGTCCTTTTCCTTCGCCATGCTCTTGGCAGGGAGCCATTTCCTTTGGCTGGACCTAATCAGAAATCAAGACAAAGGGGAAAGGAAGCCCTGCTATGTTATGGCAGTTCACTGAGCCAGTTCTATGGCGAATGCAGGACATGATACTGTGATGTAATACCTAGAGCACAGGACATTACACAATGGATTAAACTAAAAATGCTGAGAAATGCAATTTGAATGGAGGATTTTTTTAAACAAGGTAAAACAACCCATAATTCTTGGAGAAATATGACAATCCAGAATCCTTGGGAACTATATCTCCAGCAGCAGTAAGCTTTTATTTAGTATAACATAGTGACTGAGTACTAAATACACTTTGGCTATGGGCCCACTCACTTATGCCAGTCTATATTGGTGTAGCTCTAGTGAAATTACTCTAGCATAATACAAATGTAACAGACTGGAAAATCAGGCTCAGTTTATTCATTTTAAGGGAAGACCTATGTCTAATATGAAATACTGTATGTTAAAATGTATTAATTTTCATGGTCCTGAGCACCCATCTGTTTGAAAACCCTATGACTGTAACCTTAAGTCTTGTGAAGCTCCCATAGATTTTTCTTAGGGTCTTATCTAGCAAACACTACTGGGTGATAATGTTTAATCCCATGAGTAGGCCTGCTGTAGTCACTCATGGTAGTGAGCACTACAGGAAATGGCACCAGGCCCTTCATTTAATAGAGATGATTGATGTATGGATAATTTTGATAGGTTGCTGGGATTTTCTTGTGCTAAAACATTATTTGTGAAAGTTGATGATATAGCTGATAAGGAAGTTATAGTCTGTTTGTGATGAGCAAACTGACATATAATGTATTAGGTCTGATGGGAGTGCTGTGTTAGTCCCCTGTCCTGAGGGGAGACTATATCCCTAAACGTGGAACATTATCGTATTGTTCTATTTTCTTATGTTTCCTATTCTAATCTTCTCCAGATGAGTGGAATCGTATCCCTTTTTGCTTGACAGCCAAAGACAAACACCAAGCTGTCCAGAAGACAGAGTGCCATTTTATTCCTCTGTCGAAATTCCTGATGAGATGGGCAAAACATCAGGAAACGCTCAAGAGAAGACCTCCTGAACCTTCCAATTATTCTTGTTGGCATCTTTAGATAGATAAGGTATTTTTTTTTTTACAATAATTTCCTTTTTGGGGGACTATTAACAGTCTTTCATGCTATAAAAATGCTTTGTTTTATTTAATTGCCAGGTGATCAAAGCCTGGAATTTACAATATTTCTGATTTAAATGAAATTTCTTTCCAGAATGTTCCATTTTTCTCCAGTAGAATCTTAGAATTTAAAGCAATATGTACAGTGCTTAAAATAGCTATTTATAATGTGTATATATGAGATTGTTTAAAGCTTAAACCAACTTTATTCCCAGACTCATATTATGTATTCTTTTTATCATGCTGCTACTGTACACTTGTGGCAACACATCTTAGAATATTACTTATGCTTTGTTCCATTCAGTACACCTATCATGCACATTATTCAAAATGTAAAACTATTAAAGAAATATGCCTTTTTGAAAGTATTGAATTGACAGTGTTAGTTGGATTCAAACAAAGACAAGTAAAGACAAGTAACTTTTATTTTCAGACACCATTTTCTCTTCCTGTTACTTATACAGATGCAGTGTTTGACCAAAAGAAGTGTTACATTATCCTTAGCAGGGTAAATATCTACTGTGGTTGCTTTTCTAATTTCCATGGCCATCTTTTTCTTTTTATAGACAAAAGTAATGTCACTGTTTAAGGGAAGAAGACCCTTTTAGCTTCTCTTCTGAGTGCTGTGATGTTTGTGGAAGATGCTTCCCTCCATCCTGTATATCTCTGTAAACTTAAGCCTTGTGCTATATAAATATGATAACTGAATATACCTACAGCATGTGAAAACCAAACTTTGTCTCCATTTCTTTGCCTTCCTCTTTAGATTAGTTGCATTCAGGATCACTGCCACCTCCTAAAAATGTTGTACAGAAATGTATTCTTCAGAATTCAGAACATTTGGGCATCTGTTTTGGGTGGGTTAGCTTGATAATTGGGTAAAAAATATTCCAGTGTTAACCTGAGAGAGCAATTTAAAGGAATGGAAAATAGTGTGTATATTCACATGCACAGTGACAAAACTAAATATGTACAGTACTCAGTTTGGAGGCCTAATAAGTCCAAGTCCCGATGAATTGGTTCTTGACAGTTATGAATGGTGGACTAGCTGCATTAAAGCAATGAGAGAGCTAACAGCAAGTTTGAAAACTGGGTTTGAATAAATCATCAACCAAACACATAACCGCATTGTAACAGTAGGCCAAAACCTATGCAGCCATGTGATTGCTAGTTGCCAGGAGACCATGAATCTTGGGCATTCTAAAAATATTGAAAGAATTTTAGCAGTTTCAAGTTTACTGAACTCTTTAAAAAATCAAATACATTTAAATACATTAAAATATAGCTAGTTTGGTAAACTGCATATAAAGTTATAATACTGAATCAGCTTCTATTGTACAGTGGTCAGTGTCTTCTGTATATTTTACTACATTTAAAAATTAGTATATATATATTTAAAATATTAAAATGTAATGTTTTAGTATCACTTGAATATTTGCACAAAATGTTACACACTTAAGTCTCCATCCTGCAATCACTTACTCACAAGAGTAACATTATGCTTGTTAGTAGTCCCATTGACTTCACAGGCTGCAACATAAGGGTCTAATATCCTTTCTGAGATTACATCATTTCCAAAATACAGTTATCAAACGAATATCAGAATTAGAAGCACTATATGTTGTTTTTATTTATTTATTTATTTGCTAAAACAGTTCCTACAATAAGTTCATTTACTTGTGTATATGTAAATAGTGGACCTGATCAACAGCTGAGTCTCTGACTGGTCTCTCATTGTGTTGGTGACATTTTGAGTTGAATTGCAGGCACGAATAGTAGTAGTGAAACATTCACCTACCTGACTTCTTGTAGGCACAAATAAGCAGGGAGCAGGACATTTCTATACAGGCTGCTCATCCTGCTCTGCTCATGAGCCATCCGTTTTCAAAGAAGCAGCATGCACCTCACAGCTAGCACATGCTACAATTCAGGATAACCAGCCAGCTGAGAGATTGTTCATAACCCCTTCCAGCCACAGGGCTCTAGTTAGAAGGGTAGATCTGAGTTCAGTTTCCCTCTTGGCCATAGATTTCATGTGTGACCTTGGGCCACTTAATTTCTCGCTGGCTGAGTTCCTCATCTGTAAAATGGGAATAAGAATACCTCCCTATGTCATAAGAGTATTGGAAGGGCAAATAATTCAATGATTATAAGACTATCTGATATTCTGGTGGTAACCATATGAGTAGACAGGTGGATAATGCAGTAGGCTTAGTTAAAAGTAGTAGCAGGAGAAAGCCTCAACATCTGATGAGCCAATCAAGTGTACATTCATAGTGCATTTGTATTATGTCTTAAGTAGATATAACAAATACACCAATTACATTCTTTTTGTAAACTAGCTACAGATTTAAGTATTTCTTTAATATAGTATTTTTTTTTATATGGGAAATTCAGTCAACTGAGACTTTCCTTTTCAGAACACTTTAGCTTGCATAAAATAGCTGCATAATAATAATAATAAAGCACCAGCCAAAATTTGGGAGAGAGAAATAGAGAGAGTGAAACTAAGGGCATGTGAAGAACAGTCGGTATCTAGCAACAGCAGCAAAACAGTTTCAATTTTCTGGATTATTAATTCAAATTCACACGCACATGCCAGTTAAAATTAAAGGCCTTTTTTTACTGCTCTAGTTTAAATTAAAGATTATATTCTGCTCCACAAGTCTGAATTAAATCGCTTATTTTGCACACCAAGCTCTCATTTTAAAACTAATAAAGAAAAGACATAGCATGTACGTGCAAGTTTGAGACAGGAAGGGTCTAAATTACTACACCTGTTTCACTTGGGAGCTACTTTATTAGTGTTACAAAACTTGGCTTTCAATTTGGCAGTCAGAAGAACATTTAGAACAAGCATTTCTTTGTTTTGACAGAAAGGCTGTGGTAAATGAATGACGTTGGAGCTAGGTGTGAAATGTGAAGGTACAAAATTAACTGGTAGGATAATTACTGTTCTAATTCTGCATAAACATGCGTTTTGAAAATCATTAATAGTTCAGGGAAATAATGTTAGTGATTAAATAAGGTGGTTTGCATCACTGAGCACAACTAAGCTGCTTTAATTACATTTGAAAGCAAGGGAAAGCAGCTAATTAAAATTAGCACAGGGTTCCTGAATGACCAGCACTGTATTGTTGCCCTAACCTGTTTAATTGTGTGTTTGTTAATGTCTTCATTTCCCCCTCTTCTGCATTTAACACAATTATTAAAGAAACTTAAACGTGTAAGAAGTGAATGATTGTGTGTCAGTATCAAAATATGCACTGCAGATATAACTGGGGAATTGTTTACAAAGAAAGTCATCATCATTCAAAAGTCATAACTTTTCTTCAGTCACATACACATGTCACTCACATCTGTCGACTAGAAAAATAGTACTTGGCACCATCACAGATTTCAGTGTTTTGCAACTGTGTTTATTTTAAAAACCTCTTGAACACCAAGTTGTTGGTTAAAATATAGCTAATAAATCTAACAGTAATATATTGAAAATATGGGGCAAAAAATAGTATATAAATTAAATTAATCCTTTATAATAGCTCAGTCTTGTTCAGTAAAAGCTGTACTAACTTGGTTACCTGCAATAGGTAGCCTTGTTTTAAAAAAGATAAAACATATTAATGCATCCCAAGGTTTCCTATATACTTTTATTTGACCTTTAGTTAAAGATGCTCTCTAATAGGCAGTCAACATTTCCCCCCCATTCCCTTGGGTGACCAGTTAAGATAGGTTTCATTTTATTAGCATACAGACATGTAAAGATAGTTGGTTTATATTCTATACATTTTTAACAAATGCACAATATAATACAATGAAGACAACTAAAAATAGATTAAAATGCTAATTTATATTTAGGTATAATCAAGTCAAGTTAAAGCAGACGCGATGTTTTCCACATTGATTCAGTATTTATACTGAACCTCTGATGTGAGACTCAGATGAATAATAATTTACATACATATACATTTTAAACAGAAAAAAATTGGTGAAAAATATAAAGTTCTATATGGAACGATAGCATCCTAAGAAAAGCATCTTAAGTCATGGGAATTATGCTTATGAAACTGATAAGCAATTAAAGCAAGAAGTTAAATTTAACTCCATGAATAGTACAGAATATTCAGCAGATGGTACATACATTATTTTATAGGTGCACATCTCTGTGAACCTATAGTGTGTCAGGCACTGCCGCCCAGCAGTAAGGCCTAGTGGTTGGAGCAGAGGTTGACTCCGGACATAGGGTCAGGATTGAGCCAATGGTGGCACTGGAATCAAGCTCTGGGAACAGCCCAGGGTCAGAACAGAGATCAGAGTCCGTAGATGAGCTGAAATCAGTAATGTAGCCAGAGTCCAGGTGCAAGCCAAGTCACTACCATAGCCAGGGTCCAGGTCCAGGCAGAAGGCTGAAGTCGGGTAGTCAGAATCTGAGGGCCTGGGGAGGGTCTGGAAATGGAGACCAGGCTGGAGCGGGTCAGTAACAGGGCTGGAGCAAGGTCAGAGTATGGCTGGAACAGTCTTGAGAGTCTGATACACTCTGAGGCTGCAGGAGGATTCCTTTCTGGGTAGTGCTGTTGCACACACTGATCTGCAGCTCTGGAGAGAGTAGGGAAATACCTGGGCCTGCGGGTCATCTGACCCAGACTCAGTTCTGGGATAGGCTGCTGCTGCATGCCTGAAGGCTGAGTCACAGAAGGCTCTGAGGGAAGAGTATGGGGCAGATCTACACTTAAAATACTGCACTGGCGCAGCTCCACTGCCACAGCACTTTAATGAAGATGATCTAAACTGACAGGAGAGAGCTTCTCACATTGGGGTAGTTAATCCACCTCTGTGAGAGGCAGAAGCTATGTTGGCGGGAGGCCTCCCACCAACATCGAGCTGTCTACACACCAGCACTTAGGTCACGACGTAGTTATACCAAAGTAATTCTGTAGTGCAGACCAAAGCTAAGTCAGTACAGCTGGGCTGTTGCATGCCCGAATGGTGATTCACTGCATCTTTTTTGGAGGGGAATCTGAGCACACAGCCCTGGTTTGGTTCTGGGTTTACCCCACACACAGCCTCTGTTCTTGGTTATGAGGGTGGAAATTAGGAGTCAGTTCATTCGTTGATTTCAATCGTGTTTTACCTGCTTTACACTGCTGTGCAGTATCTGATCAAAATTTTGGCCCAGAGTACGCAACAACATTCAAACTTATTTCTGTTACAGACATAAAGTGTTTTGTGCTTTGTTAACCCCTTAAAATGTTAGCATTCAATATTTGACAACATCAAAGGTAGGGAAAATATCTAGTAGTGTTTTATAAATAACAAAAATCCACCATTGCTTTTAAAAATCTGCCTGCTAGCTTTTACAAAAGCAAACAAACACAAAAAAGAAATGAAAAGAAGCTAGCAGATTGAATAAACGACTAATTAAGTCTTATGAGGAATTTTTAGTAGCATCTCATTGCTATAACATCCATCTTGCATCATCAAGGGGTACATGACGACAACTTAGTAATCAATGAGATATAATCAATGGTGGCATTGCCTTGTGTTGTGGCAATAGGTATAAATAAAAGTTCAGTGTGTGTTTGTTTTTTGTTTTCAATTGCAAGCTCATATTTCCTTGGGCCATTTGTTTGGTTGTGGCCATTGAAATCATGACTAAAACCTTTCATTAACCTTTCTCTAATTTACAATCTTATTTTAATATCAGTAAAAGTATAAACGCCACAAAAAATGCTCTATTAAGTAGAGAAATACCTAAGTTACCAGACATTCATTTTTGTAAGTGGGAAAATAAGGGTTTGTGGTTTTCAATACCATTTTATGCTATTACCACTTTTACTTGTTTAATGAATTTAGGGGAGAGACACATACTAGATTGTTCTGTAACATGAATGACCCACATACAACCAATCAGAAAATGATTCCTTTTTCTGACGTCATGCTATGTAATGTTGGTTTACATCATATTAATATGATGTAAAACAATGTGCCAAGTATCAGGGGGTAGCCGTGTTGGTCTGTATCCACAAAAACAACACGGAGTCTGGTGGCACCTGAAAAACTAACAGATTTATTTGGGCATAAGCTTTCGTGGGTAAAAAACCCCCACTTCTTCAGATGCATCTGAAGAAGTGAGGTTTTTTACCCACGAAAGCTTATGCCCAAATAAATCTGTTAGTCTTTAAGGTGCCACCGGACTCCTTGTTGTTTTTGTAAAACAATGTAGTCTTAGCCCAATATGAAGTGCAACAGTACTGTAGATATATATTAAAATAATGTGTTTGTAGTGCAGATACCTGTTGTGAACTGGTCATGCTTCGGTGGGTAAAGGCAACCCAGAAATTGGACATTCTTTCAAAACACACAAATAATCTAAGCATTTAGTGACTTGATGTTGGCACATCTAATGTTAACAAAGATTGACGAATTTGCTTTTTCTGGTACATTCCTTTCACCCATTCTTCATCTGTTTTTGTCTCTTTAGATTGTATGCTTTGGAGGCATGACCTATGTCTTTCTCTGTTTTTTAAGCACTCAGATCACTATGTCAATCTAAATAATATCTATGAATGGTATGTCTATGGCCCCATTGTTGTAAGTTTGTGGCAGAGCAGAGACTTGAACTTGGGTTGCCTAGACGAATGCCCTAACCACTAGACCATTCTTCCTCTCAGATAGCAAGCCCAATCTCCTATTATTCTAAATCAGGCATCAGAATATTCCATGAAAAGAGCAGACTGTTTATATGTTAATTTATTCCTCATTTGGTTCCATCAGACATGTGCTAGCATTATAAATATTTTGTAATTGAATTTTATAAACATGTTGAAGGGGCCAAATCCTAAAAGGTGCTCAGTTCCCGCACCGTTCAGTGGGAGATTCAAGTGCTCAGAACTTCCCAGGGTTTTCCCCAAGAAGCTTGCTTACATTTTAACAGAGCCATAGAAATAAACACTTGTGTCTTATTGAAGGAAGAGGACATGACTGACTCTGACGTAGTGCCAGACATGCCTTTGGCATATGGTGAGGTAAGCAGAGTGCTTCCAGCTTGCATCAGAAGTACCAATAGGACAGCTGGGTCCAGTTGGACCAAGTTTGCTTCCTGCCACCACCAGGTGGCAGGAAGAAATGGTTTATATTTTGTGTAGTTAAAAAGCCATCTTTCAATATCAAAATTTACCAAGAGTATATAAATAGTTCCTACGTTTTATTAAAAATAAGATTAATTCGCATAACATCTAAAATACTCTGACTTAATAAAGATGAATAAAAATATGACCATCTTGTGGAACATTCCAAAAGGGAGACGTGAGAGCTTCTTAGTGATGAGTGTGATATGATTAATTGTGGCATTACACTTCATTATGGCGATAGGGATAAATAAGAATGTGTTGAGGGAGTTTAATTGTTAAAGCTGCCATCTCTCTTGCCCCTTGGCTTCATTGTGGTCATTACAATCAAGACTGAAACCTTTCATTAACCTTTCTCTATTTAATTCAATCTTTTGAGTTTATAGCAGAATCCAAGATTCACAAAATACATGGGCCATTTTATATAGACAAGAGCTTCATCTTCCTGTCTTTGCACAGCTGGTGAAAAAGGTACAATACTTCCTTGCTTGATAACAGTATGAATTGTTTAATTTCCTTATTGCTTTTACTTATATTAGGCCTGATTGTTCACACATTGCTACCTCACCATAACAGCATGAAATGGTGTAAAACATCTAACCAAACTGGACTGTCTACATCCACCATTAGGACCTGAGTAATAATGCCTGCTGCAAAGACCCTCATACCTCACTGAAAAAAGTAAACAAAATCCAGAACACTCTCACTAGGGCAACAGATCAGTAACAAAAAAGGTTGGAGCATGCCATCAGCACCTATCTATCTAGACCAACCATTCATTGGGAGGCACTAAAATTGACAAAGGAAGTCTGTGCCAATACATGGGAGACAAACACTTGCTCCTCCTGTCTGGTGAAAGCACTTATAGAGCATGTGGGCCTCTCCTCAGTGATGATATCAGTATACCCATCACAGAGGCAGCCCAAAAATGGCCCTGAAGCAGGCAACAATACAGTTGATACTCAATTTTTTTTTATCAACGTGTCCTAAAAATCTTACTTCCCACTTTGTTCACAAATCTAACTCAGTGTTACTGAGAAGACAGTTGCAACCTGCCTCCAACAGCATTCGACTTCTGCCAATATCCTCAACCATTCTAAGCCATGTTTCAGACCCAACAAGGAGACAGTGTGGATCACACTGATGGGTGATCCCTTTTGTAGCCCAAAGCAATGGTAAGACATCCATGCTGGTGTGACCCAGCTGGCCACAAGGAACTGCTAGCTCATCTGTGGAATATGGTAAGCAGGAGTCAAGAGAACAGTGCTCATTTCGCTCCGGAGGACCATGAGTGACAGCTTCCACTCCTCAAGGAAAACATTCACTGGTGGACGTGGGGCCCTACAAGGCAGGGTGATTTCTCTACTCCTATTTCATATTTACATTGCATTACTAAAGACAGAGGGCAGGATTTTGAAGATCTTCTAGAAATCATGACCAGCAATTCTGTCAAAAGCATGAGTCCATTGATAGTCAAACAGATGCAATCATGGAATCTTACTTGACTCCACATTACATTTGGACGCCCAGGCCAAAAGAGTGGCCAGAAATTCCCTTTTCTTCCTCTAATTGGCCAAGAGCTATGCCTGCACCTCACAAAGTTCCAACAACACCAGTTCTGCTACTTCAGGCATGAACAGCTACAGTTCTATCTGCTTTGGACTAACAATGCCCCATCTCCTCGGTGGAGCAGGTAGGCATGAACATATTCTACTTGAAGTGGCTCTCCTATTCATTAGTGCATCCAGTTCAGTACTGGGGTCCAATTACAGGAGAGGCCATCTCATCCTCTACATCACAGGTATAATGCAGCTAATGGTACCCAGAACAAAGTGTCAGTAGGACACAAGGCATTTACAGCAAAGAGCAACCAGTTGTGTAACTGTTTGCCACAGTAGATGAAGATGATCACATCTTGCTTTGTTCAGGACCTGACACAAGATTCACAAACTGCAAACCCTATCACCTATAACTGCACAAGCCCCCAGTGTACAGTAGAAAGCATAGTCCCAACCAGAATCATGCTGAAACTCAAACGTTGCTGTATATGGTGCCTAAGTATTACACTGATTGACACAATAAAAATACTTTGGGTGAAATCCTGGCCACACTGAAGTCAATGAGAGTTTTGGCAATGACATCAGTGAGGCCAGGATTTCACTCCCAGATGGAGGTAGTCATAGAAGTAGTCCCAAACAGGCAGTAGCATTGATAGCTGCACCCCATTGCTATCACAGCCCTGTTCTGGAGGAGCCCCTACACAGGGTGAGAAGATTGAATACGATGACTGAACTACTACTCCACAGTCTCTAAGCTGAGAAAGCAATATCAGAAAGTGTCAGCTCAGACGTGGGCAAACTACAGCCCGCAGGACCATCCTGCCCAGTCCGCCATTCCCGCTGGGCAGCGTGGGGAGCACCGCTGGTTCTGGCTGGGTGTCGCGGCTGCGAGCTCCTGCTGCTGGTAAGGGGGCGGGGAGCGGGAGGGTTGGGTAAGGGAGCAGAGGGTCCTGGGGGGCAGTCAGGGAGGAGGGGGCGGTTGGATGGGGCGGAGGTTCTGGGGTAGGGTGACCAGATGTCCTGATTTTATAGGGACAGTCCCGATATTTGAGGCTTTTTCTTGTATAGAAGCCTATTACCCCCCACCACTGTCCCGATTTTTCACACTTGCTGTCTGGTCACCCTATTCTGGGGGGGGGGGGGTCGGTCAGGGGATGGGGAACAGGGAGGGTTGGGAGCGGGAGTCCCGGGAGGCCTGTCAGGGGGCGGGGATGTGGATAGGGGTCAGAAGGGCAGTCAGGGGACAGGGAGCGGGGGGGGGCTTCGATAAGGGGGTGGGATCCTGGGGGGCAGTTAGGGGTGGAAGGTACCAGGAGGGGGTGATCAGGGGACAAGGAGCAGAGGGCGGTTGCATAGGGGGTGGGAGTCCTAGGGGGACTGTCAGGGAGTGGGGGAGTGAATAGGAGTCGGGGCAGTCAGGGGACTGGGAGGGGGCGGTCAGGGGACAAGGAACGGGGGGGGTTGGACGTTCTGAGGGGGCAGTCAAGGGGCAGGAAGTGGGAGGGGCGGATAGGGGGCGGGGGCCAGGCTGTTTGGGGAGGCACAGCCTTCCCTACCCGGCCCTCCATACAGTTGCGCAACTCCGATGTGGCCCTCGGGCCAAAATGTTTGCCCACCCCTGGTCTAACTCAAAGTTTTACCTGAAGCAGGTTTTAGAAACACTGTTTTTCCTTCTATCAGCAGTGTGTCTGGTGTTGTTAATTGCTCCTGCAACTACACAAGTCAGTGGCAGAACTCCCATTGAATCCAATCATGCAGGATCAGATCCTTGTTGGATAGTTACCTGGCAGGTGAGATGAATCATTCTGATTGTCTACTTTCTGAGATGCCCCAAAAGTGCCAGTTATGATGGTCTTTTTCGTGTGGATACTTGCTTACTAGTACCTGGGCTTAGACTACCAACTCATTACATAAACCAGTGAACAGCTCTGGGATGTATAACTTTCAGTCACTATTAACCCTGATGGACTCAGTCTATATACGTGTTTGTTTTTATTGTAAGTAGTGCAAACAGCTTGTGATTTTTCTCCATATCTAGCCAGAGTTGTGAGCTGGAAGCCCCTGTTTTGAATTACCTGGCTTTGGGGCTTTAAGCTGGACCTTTAACATTGCTGTTTGTATTTAGTTTTACATAACATTGAGCTGTTACTTTGCCCTAAGCTGTGGAAGATACTGTTGTTCTTTCAATTGCTTCTTTTTAGCATCCTGTCCTTGGCATAATCCTGAAGGACCCAGCTTGGAAATCTCCTTCTGGCAGAACAAGATCTCTTCATCTTTGAGGTCACGTTCCAGGCTTTTGTTCAGTCACCAGTTCTGTTTGGATTTATCTTCACTATGTCTACTTGAATATTCAAAAAATCATCAGCTAGTCTAATTTGTTTTTTTTAAAGTCATGTAAAAGACTGATTTGCTTTGACAGGTGGATCAGAAACAGAATTGGAGCTATTTTATCTGGACCTAATTAAACAACCTTCATTACTGGCAGGTATGTGTTTGTGATGACTTAAAATTAGCTTGATTAGAATTAAAACTCAAAATATAAGGCATTGAATAGGTGAGTTGAAAATTATGGTTTAAAAATACATTCTATGTAGAACGTTTTAAATGGGGCAACTGCATGTATAAATTTTAAATCTCTCATCATGCCAAATCCCATTTTGTGTTCTATGTTAATGGCATTTGTCACGGGTATTCATGAGGGTATGGCCAATGCTTATAAAATTGTTCCTATCTAGATCACAATTACGAAACTTTAATAAAACATAGTAACTCTCATTTGTCTGTTAGAAGCACAGAAGTTCTGTCCGAGTTTTGTAGCCTACTTTGAGTGACATTAACCCCTGTGAGTAGGACCCACCAGCATGAGGCTTATTCACCACTTATGTCCCCAAAGTAGGGCTTAAATTGAGACTTAAGTGGTGCATAGGGCATGTGCTGATCCCTGCACAGGACTGACTTTCACCAGTTGGGAGTAATTGTGCTCTATGAACGTGAAATTAACTCTTCCAACCTAGGCCTATGACAGCATTTTTCCCTGCCAGTTACTATTACAGCCTATGGTGTAGACGTCTCAGCGCCTCAGTATCACCTGAATAGTGTGTTGGCATCAGGGGGTCCTGTGGTCGTTTCCTGACTATCCCAATTGCCACTCCGTTAGACAAACAAAACCACTGAAAACCAAATACTCTAATAGGTTCTAAAACGTTCCTCTAACCCTGACCATTCACCCAGGCCAAGTAAACTGCTGCATTCCTATATATTAAAAACAATACCCTACCATTGAGATATCAACTTAGCACATAGTGCTGCTAATACTATACATGAATGACCCCACGTGGTAGTGTAGACAAGCCCTCAGAGTAGGTGCAATCTAAGATACGCAACTTCAGCTATGTGAATAGTGTAGTTGAAGTCAACGTACTTAGATCTACTTACAGCAGTGTCTTCACTGCAGTAAGTCGACAGCTGACACTCTCCCGTCAACTCCGCTTACGCTTCTCGTTCTGGTGGAGTACTGGAATCAATGGGAGAGAGCTCAGCGGTCAATTTATCACGTCTATACAAGACGTGATAAATCGACCCCCGCTGGATCAATCGCTGCCCGCAGATCCAGCAGGTAATGTAGACAAGCCCTGAAAGAGGTTTTGTGCAGGAAGCTTTGGGAGAGGTGCTTCAATGCACTGCTGAAGCAATGCTTGTGGTGTGTGTTAGACACAGAACCATAGTTTTAACAGAACACAGGCTTGTTAGGTGGATGCACTATGGCAGGGGCCGCGATTCACCGTCCCTGGCCAATGGGGGCGATGGGAAGTGGCGCGGGCGAGGGATATGCTGGCCGTGGCTTCCCGCCGCCCCCATTGGCCCGGGACGGTGAACTGCGGCCAGTGGGTGCTGCGATCAGCCGAACCTGCCACGTCAGCAGGTAAATAAACTGGCCCGGCCTGCCAGGGTGCTTACCCTGCCGAGCCGCGTGCCAAATGTTGCTGACCCCTGCACTATAGCATTGCAGGGGAAATATATTGAGCCTAAAATGGATTAGCCCAATGGGGTAGGGCCACAGGGTTATTCTACGGAAAACGGGTACTTTCCTAACTAACAATATTGGAGCAAGATTATATCTGTCACAAGTGAAAATACTATATTGATATCTCATTGCTTTATGGACCTACAGTCCTCCGGAGTGTTAAATATCCAGATGATATTCCTGAGAACTGGATTTTGCCTTTAGATCTCTGATTTAGCTGACAGAAGTGAAAAATCACATGTAGTCGGCAACTATGTATTGACAATAGAGCTCAACTTATTCCACTTATTGTCAACATTAATTTAAGAATAAAATATCCTCCCGACCCCCGGATCTTCCAACATCAGATGATAGCATACAAACACTTATAGTCCCCTCCTCCCACCTTAAACCAGGCTTCTTTTGAGACCTCAGCCCTTATGGTTGTCAAAAGCACATGGATATGGAGATATTGCATGCCCTTTTGAAGGACTCTAACATACCAACAGACCCTTAGCTAAGCAGTAAGGCTGCTGAGATCCCCTTAAAGATAAAGGACAGGGGATTGTGAGGCTACTTCCCATCAGAGTTGCACTGTGGATTGCTGGAAGAACCAGGCCCATTTATTCATTTTATAATTCAACTTTCTAACAGTCTGGTGTTTTTCTTTTTAAAAATTAACATGGCATTTATTAATTCATTTTTAATTCACGGCATGTGACTGATTACAAAAGGCCCCAGGTGTGGGTGTATCATCTAACACAACAAATTACATTTTTGATTTCAAATGAAAACAAAAAGACCAGCAACAAAACATTGCCCTCCACTCCCATACCAAATGCCATTGTGTCTGCAAAGGTCTGAGAAGAGATGCATATTACACTGTCCCTGAAAGATAAACAAACCACTGGCTTCCCCCTTGTCCTGGACGGGGTTGGCCATTCTTTACACTTGTCTGTATCTAACTTTCCAGCCCAACTAAACCAAATCATCTGGTAGGTCCTAGTAGCACGGTAAGGCCTCTGCCTGGAATTAGGGCAAAAGATCTTTATAATATCTAACAAGCCTATCTCTAGACTGGCCCACCAGCTTCAAACTTGAACAGGATCCAGCTGTTGCCATGACTAGCAGTAATCTCTCTAACTAAAATATCATTTTAAGATATTTCTCTCTAAGTAAATCAGAATCTTTTAGCATAAAGAATAATTGCAGTATCAGCAAAATGGGAAGGCAGCGTGATCCTGTGGACAGAACACTGAACTGAGTCAGGAGGCCTGTGTTCTATTCCAGGCTCTGTCACTGGCTTCTTGGGTGACCTTGAGCAAGTCACTTCACTTCGGTGCCTCAGTTCCCCTGCCTTTGTAAACCCCTTTGAGATGTACATGGAAAAGTGCTACGTGAACTAGGTGTTATTATTTTCACATATTGGCACTGTTACAATCTATAAGTCAATCTTGGCAAAGCCATATGACAGTATTGTATTGGAAATGCCGGTGTTCTGTACTTTCTATATCGCCTACAAAACATTTTACTGGTTGATTTACTAGCAGTGACCTAGGGCAGGCACAAATGTCTGTTTCACAAAGCTGCTATGCATTAACAGTTGCATTAATTATATTCCCTTACTAATTGAATAGTGTCTGTGAACCCCATTCAGTAGTGACTTATGCACTTCAGTACTTACAAGGAATTCCTAGAGAATTCATTTAGGGGAAAAATGTGAATCACTGTGTGTGTGTGTGTATGTGTGTATATATATATATATCATTAGTTTCATCCCTTGGATAGTTCTTTTCCCATATGCATTTGGCTAACTGGTACCAGGCAATGATCAATGTGCAAGCCATGAAAACAGACAAAACCACTGAAAAAACAGCCCTGTGCCTGATTAAGAAAGAAGAAAAACTTTTCCAATTGATTTAGTGCTTCATAAATTAGCCTAGGGACAGCTTTAAATTGTGCTCTTATAATGCATACAGGATTCTACTCATCTAATAATTTTGCTATTCAATAAAAAGATGTTTGGAATAGCAACCAAATATACCATAAAAATACACTATCTGAATTCTGTCAAGAGGATAAATGTGAATGAATGGATTGGAAGTGTCCCCCAAAGTGATTTTTCTCTTATTTACTCTAATATAACTTTTCATTTAAAAATATATTGGGAAATAGTCTAAAAGTGGGAGTTTTAGGGAAATTATTATACACTTTATTTCATTTATTAATAATGTGCCTACGTAGGTGTCAAGGGGGGCTAAAATTATATTTCAGTTCCCATCCAAAGCAAGTAACCAAACACAGACATTAACATATGAAATAAGCAAATAATGCTAGCCGTAGAGGAGGTAAGAAGGTATGTTCTAGATAGTGCTAATCAGAGAAATTCTCATAAGGTTCCTTCTTCAGGATCCCCAAGTCCATGAGGGGACTCCACCCACTTTTAAGCCAAAGTTAATTCTCTTCATGGCTGCCTAAAGATATCACTATTTTTAAAAGGACATTTTCTGGAATCTTTTAAAATATAAATGTAATATAAGCAAAGACTTCCTCAGCATTTTCAATCAAACTACAGGAAATTGTAGAGTAATGGCGTCTGGCCAGTTTGTGGTCCCAAAGGTTTTTACTATGGGTATAAGATGAGTTGTTCATCCCCTAATGCCCATGGCAGTGAAAACGCTTATTTACTTAGACAGTACCGTAATCACAGGAAAGGTAACCCAGCATATGTTGGCCAGAATCCATCTGGTATAGGCCCTAGCCATAGGGTTTCTAGTAAATACAGAAAAATCTATATGTTAACCACTTTTCCCAGGTTAGACTTCTTGGGATTCATGGTAGATGCCGAGGCTTTAGTCTTAAACTTTCACTGGTTTAAAAAAATAAATCCATATTTTAAACAAAAAAAAGTGTCAATAATAGATGTTTGCTTCATCTTTCTTACAGAGTAAAGCTGTTGGGGTCTCTGGTAACACTGCTTCCTGCTTTGTGTGCCTGTTCTCTGTTATAGAAGCATTCTAATGTGATTAATGAGGAAAAGAAAAGGGAAAGTAGTTTAGGAGCAAACAGTTGAATGTCACAAGCGGCAACCTTGTTAGAGCCAATATGGAGGAACTAAAACTTAATACTGTTAGAATCCCATTCCTTTTTTAGACCTGCTTGCTCCAAAGATCCTAGAGATAAGTGTCTCAGTCTGGCTAGGTTGGTTCATATTAAGATGTGTTAAAGGGCCTTCTAAGCATAAATTTTAATGACTGTCTGGAAAGATCTAAACTGGTTACGAAAAACTTAGGGCATCAAGTCCCAGTTTTGTCAGATAGCTGTTCTACAGGCCCTCTCTTTCCAAACTAGGAGGAACCAAATAAGAGTGGCCATAAGTTAACACTCTGGAACAATCTGAACCATATGGAAGTATTGCCAGAACTGGAAACAGTCTCTAAATGCTTCATATGTTCCAGTGATGAAGAACGTGGTAGCCAACATCTCGTCCAGGAACTAAGACTAGAGGGAAGTAGCATTCCTGAATAGGGTTTTGTTCCTCAAACTATTCCCAATGGAAACTCAAGTGCTGGCTCTGTTTGCCAGGCCTCACAATCAGAAAACTCTGAAATGTTTCCTGAGAATCCCATGCATAGCTGAAGCAGGGAGGGATGCAGACTTAATTGTACAGGATTACAGTTTCCCTACCTGTCCCCACTGTAGTTTTTAAGGCCAAAAGGGAACATTGTGATTATCTAGCCTGACCTCCTATATAACACAGGCCATAGAACTTCCCTGAATTAATTCCTGCTTCAAGTACAATAGTTATGGTTGAACTTTTAGAAAACATCCAATCTCGATTTTAAAATTTCCAGTGATGGAGGAGCACCATAACCCTTAGTAAGTTTGTCCAGTGCTCCAGAAAGTATTAGCAAAGGTGATAGATGTGCCAAAATGGTGCCTCTTGATTTCTTCCCCACTTGCCATCCAGAGAGTGATTTCACAGTTTTTATAGTACAATTCCTGACACATTTCTCCACAGTCCTGGATGAGTTAAGCAGAACAGAGATGGGACAGAGACATGTCTGCAGTCAAGGACTCTGATGATAATGTCTGCTGTCTGAAAATACAGGACTTTGGGGAAAATATAGTTAAATGCCTACCTTTGATTTATAGTGATATTTTTAGTAGACATAAAATGGAGCAGCATTTGGGAACATATTTCAGGGCTAAATCTTCAATAACTGACTGTTTAGAAATCAAAGAGGGAAAGATTTAAGTCTACAGCCACTATCAAGCCAAATGCCTTTTTACTGATCTGTTTTCCTTGGAGTAACTGGAACCAGGAAATTCAGAAGGCTGGCCAGAGAATTCTTCCTAAATAAATTATTTCGTGCCTATATTGACACAACCTTCTGAAACAGTAATCTCTGCTGTAAAATTGGCATATCTCGTAGCTCCTATCCTGCCAGTGTATATGAACTAATTTTCTGCCAGTGTATATGAACTAATTCTTCTAGAACTCAATAGACACCAGATGATGAAAACAGAAAGATCTATGGGCAGAAAAGCAGATGGGTTCATGGTCTGGATCCTTTGGTGTGCCAGAGCACAACTCATACTTGGCGGGGGGATATACGTGGTTTTATACCACCTTTTTGATCCCTCCCCTCCAATACTCAGAGCTGCTCCAACTTGTGCCAACAGAGACTGGCCCTACAGAACATGCTCCATCAGAAAGGGCTACTGAAGTACATCATGCTCTGACCCTATTTTGCCCCAAATGCCCCCACACCAGGGTGAGGAATCCCCTGTTCTGGGGAATCTCAGCTGCTGCTCAAAGGCAGCTTGAAACCAATGACCTACCCCCACCCTTTTGGTAAATGCTGTAGATCCCAGCAAGTCAGTTAGATGCAACACAGTTACCTCTTGGATCATATGGACTCGTTTCAGATGGTAAATGTGGTAGTTCCCACAGGTTGCAACATAATGTGGTTGTGTTCTCTCATTTCAAGGACAGCTATTTTTTAAGGGAATAATTGTGCATAACTTCTCAAGGAGAACATGCAAATATGTACAGCTTATTATTTTACCTTTTCTACCCTAATCCTCTTACTTTGTTCAGGAGAAGATGAGAGTCTACATTTTTTCTTCCCCTATAGTAAGAAGAGAGTGTCAAAAAACCCAAGTTTCATTCACAAACTGAAATAAGGATAAAGATCTTTCTTTTTCATACCACCCACAAATATATATTTGCTAAGGAGCAAAATGGGCATGATTCTGCTCTCATTGCCTCCAGTTTTATATGTCATTGGATTCTTTCAAAGCCTATGTGTTTTGTTCCTTATTCTGTACCTTGATTTCTGGTTTCAGGGACAAATAGATGTCACAGTGCAAGGCAACTGTGCCTGTATTCTCCCTCCATGGTCCAGCAAGGGCAACCCATTCTTAGGCTTCTGCAACTGTCACCTCTCTTGGGCAGAGACAGACCTTTCTCTCACTTCTGACGGTGGTATTTGCAGGCTGCACAGTTCCCTGTTTACGCTGTGAATTCCCCAGTAACGTTAGACTGCCTGAGGAGAAAAGCAGAGCAGGCCTGCTGAGAGGCTAAACACAGTGTAATTACCCACAGTTATGTTACCACACAGTTCTTTCTAAGCAAGCACATTTATTCCTAAGTAGAAGCATTTCAGAGAAAACATTGAAAACAATAAAAGAACCTACACACAGGCTAATAAGCTTATCAGAGATCACTTTATTCCCCCCACCCTCTCCAGTCAGTGCTAGTCCTTCCAATTTTTCCCTAAAGATAGGGGCCCTCACCTTGGACAGAAGGTCCTGCCCATGTGCTGCATCAGAATGAAAGCCCTGAGTCAGTTTAAGATCAGGTTATTCAAAAGTCCGTTCTTTGTTCGCTGGTCTCTAGAGAATCCAGTTTGAACCAGTTTAGGTAAGTCCGTCCAGATGGTAGTGCCTGTCGAGAGCTGTTACAATTTGAATGAACTTGCCTAATCACCTCCCACTCTTCTTAGTTCCTGGAGGGCTGTAGTTCCTCTTCCCTCCCACCCCAAAAGAATTACATCCAATCCCTGGCCCGCAGTGATATATAAATATAATACAGTGAGATTTAACTTCATTCAATAGGGCTTGTCCAGGATACTGGAGAAAATTGCCATATCTGTCACAGAGGTCAAGAAGTTCAGAAATAGCTACTTAAAATATAGGTTCCTTAGTCCATATTTACAGTTGTAAATAAGTGGGCTGATTTTCAACCCAAACTGACTTCACTAGGACCTCATGGATAATCAGCACTTATTAACTAAGTGCCCTGTTTTTCCTTATTTAGGGGCCTATTAGCCTGACTTTTAGGCATCCATTTTTGGGAAATATTCTCCTTATATTTTATTTAACTACAAAGAATTCTACTGTGACATAATTATGTATCTGACTTTTTTCAGAACTGTTTATGTTCATATTGGTGTTAAGCCTATTTATGGCTTTTCACCATGTTTCTAAAACCGTCTTCTTCCCCGGTTGGGTTCTGTTTATATTTCCACAAGTGTGTTAGGCTTTAGCGTCATTATGTCCAGTTCAGAATCACGTACTGAAGATAAAGCATGTGTGTACGCACAAGGGGCCTGACCCCAACCTACTGGAGGCAATGGAAAGGCTTTTGGCTCGGGCTCTGGGTGAGCACAAGCTTTTTGGTGTCAGGGATGAAAAATGTAATTATTTCCCTAAAATAAACAGAATTACATTATTAAACTAAATAAGTAATCTGTTTTCATGCCATCGGGTGTGTGTACGCTCCAGAATCCCCCACTCCCTAATATACCTACTTAAAAAATTTGATATGAGTAGCCAGGAAGTAGGGCTATGACAACTTACTTTTGGTGAATCTGCTCCCTGTCTGGGGGATCACAGGGTATAGATAAGGAATGTTTTCTCTTTTAAAAAATGTGAATGTGCTTTTGAAAGGTTCTGTATTGACAGTCCTATGGGATGAAATCCTCAAGCTAATCTTCATGTCCTCTCAGTCTATGGGCTTTCTGAGATTGCAACTGTCACATTTGTTGGCAACGGCGGCTTTCTCTGGCCTAGACTGAGATCATCAACTCATTTCCTAAAGATGACTGTAACAGGGTGGCTGCTTACTGAGAACCCCCTGCCCACCGCCCTCTATGGCCAGAGGTCACTCTGCAGAGCCCTGCCTCTGTTTCCCTCTCTTCGGGGCCCCTTACACAGGTTTTGCACACTTTTTCTGTGGTCAAAATACCCCCCCCCCCCCACACACACACACCTTGTGGTCTGGGTTTATTCAAAGATGATAACTCAAAGTCCAACAAACAAACATTTCTCTTCCTACTCCCAGGTTTCCCTGCCTGGGGAGCTTTTGTATTCTTTCTCCTGCTTGCTCAGGGTCTCTCCTGCTTTAGCAGGCTACTTTCAACCCTTCCTGGATGGAGTCTTAGTCCCTAATCCCAAGAATCTCCTGAAGCCTGCTCACTGAAGCAGTCTCTCATTTCCCCGACCATCCTTTCCCTGCCTTCCCTTTTGGCTTCCAGATGGTCTTTATAGAGGAATCGCCTGACCCTTCCCAGGTGGGCTCATCCTGTAATCAGGATTGGTTTAGCCCCAGACTCTCCAGCCCATGGGGCAAATCACCGTGTTAGCAGGACCTATGTGGCTCTGAAGGTCTGTTACAGTCCTCAAGTCGGTGTACTGGACGCTGAGAGTTCAAGCCACCCTGTTACAGCCCCTTAATGGCATTCAGTCACTAATGACCTATCCTGGATTTGAACGGATAGTCTATAGATGAAAAGTTCTTGTCAGATTACTAACTCCTGGCACAGTTGTGTAGCTGACGTAACACCCAGTGTGAAAGACATCTGCATTCTCAAGGCTACAGTTAAGCACGTTGACTCTTGGGCACTCCTTAAGTGCTACATCTGCATTAATAGAAGATAGAAACTTAACACACCCCAAATCAGGGTGAATTTACATTCTACCCAAACCCACGAATAGCAGAGAAAGTTCTGCAGATACAGGCTGATGCTCCTGGGGCCTGGCCTCTCCTTTCCTCACTCCTGTTCCAGAGCTGAGCAAATGTGCATACCTGAAGCTCCGTGCCCCAGGGCAGTCTGTGCCCCAGTATACATGGCAGGGCTGCCCCAGGCAGCTGCAAGCCTGAGATCCCCAGCAAGGGAGCTGGGAGGGAACCAAGCAAGTTTCCTCTGTTTTGTCAGAAAAATCTCTGCCCAGTTGTAGCTGTAACACTTACCATATTAGGCCTACACATCCCGGTTTACCTCTCCATCCCCTCTCTTTAACACTCCCTCCACAGTTTTTTCCCTCCCTTTCCTTGCCCTCCACATTATTCTATCCTTTTCCTTCCTTCCCCATATCCCCTTGCCACCAGTCTGCCTTCCTGTCCCTTTAGTTTCCCTTGATCCTCAGTCTCCCTCCCTCCCCTCTAGTCTGACAGTATGTCCCTGTTTTTCCTGCCCTGCCCTTTCCCCTCAAGTTTATCTTCTCTCTCCCTTAGTCTCACTGCCAGCTTCTAGTCCCTTCTCTATCTCCTTCCCGGGCTGCACATAGAAAAGTGTGTGGCCATGAAAGCAGCCTGGCTTCAAAGCTATTGAGAAAAATGAAAGGTAGCAACCATGTTGAATACGGTTTAAAAAAAATTCATGAGGTGTCTACCAGTGTTCCTGAGTTCTTGGGTAGCTTTAAAAAATATTACAGGTTTTAAGATTAGAGTTGGCAGCGATGGTAGATGGCTGTAGGACATATCATAGTTGGGCAGGGCAATTGCCTTATATTTTACTAACTGTTAAATATCTATCATGATTCTAAATTCATATTTCTTTATCCTACACAGACACCGCTTTCAGTTTGTATTATTTTTCAGTAAAAAGCTTTGTATAGGAGCTCAGGTGTGGAGCCACTATTGGTGGGCTTTCCTGATTATAACACACTCTCTCAGCTCAGCAAGAGTGCCGCTAGCACATTAGCATAGCACTTTTTGCATTGTCTGGTCAGGGATTTAATTTCACTACATCAAAAGCTACCATCAAAACCTTGTCATTGCAATTTGTCACACATTTTATTTTGTGTTCTACATCTTACTGAAGCCTCATCTTCCTGTCCCACTGCTATTGATTACTAGTCTGGAGCAAAGATAAATCTTTTTTTTTTAAGGGGAAAATGGTGAAAGAGCTATGAACCTCACAGCTGGTATTGAAGTTTCAAGTCCTGTATGCTTGTAAGTTTTCTTATAATTATTGCTGAGTAGTAGGACACCATGTTCTCTGTCACTGACACACTATTTAGCAGACCAATCTGTTAATGAGGTCATGATAGTTGTCAATCCATTGAAATCAGTAAAAGTATTAAAGGAAAATAGGAACAATCATATGGGAGCCGACCTGTGGTCCTGTTTGTACAAGTGGCCACTACCTGATGCTTCAGAGAGAGGTGGAAGGAACCTCATAGTAGAGCTTTATGGAAGAGTTGGCCTGTAGGAAAAGTTGGTTCCTAATCACTGTCAATTTGAGGTTGATTTAGGCCCCAAGCATGACAATTTATATCCTTTAAAAAAATCTTTTCTAACATAACTCTGGATGTTCTCATAATATATACAAATATCTAATCTTTCCTGAATCCTGATAATCCTGATAATCACTTGTTTCTTGTGGCAGAGAGATCCACTTGGAACAAAAGGGACCTCAAATTTCTGTCTCCTCATTTAACAGCTAGGGTAATAGAAGTGTTATACCAACATAAATGGTGGGTAATAAGCTTAAGACCATGAAAGTGATGGTACCCATGGCCATCTGATCTCTCAGCCAATTGACAGCAAGGTCATGGTTATGTAGAGTTGAGAGGCAAGCATAGTTGTTTAGAGTGGAGAATTAGTTGACCTCTTTCTCTTTGTGAAACAACTGAAATAAAATATTTCTGTTTTTCTGGGACACAAATATAGTGATAAAGATCAGTGTGTTTCAGGCCATTGTGTTACTAAAGATGATTTTTGGAGTTCCATTAGTGTCCAGACTACAGCAGAGAAATATTCTGATTTTCAAAGATCATTTCCTTGAACTTCCCCTCTTTCTTGTGTGCATGTTCTGAGGGGTGGCAAAAAGGTTTTCCCTTAACTACAAAACAACAGTGCTGAATGCTGAACAGGTCCATCTCGACCACCATGATTGAGTAATTAATTTGGAACCCAAATACCTGACGTACACTTTTGTAGGTAATTGATGGTTGGGTAATCTGCCTATTAATTTATTGACACAAGCAGGTATTTCAATTCTGGCCTGTCTCTAGTTAATAATCAATAGTCCTGTTGTCTAATGAAGAAATGGCCTTGACATCATGGCCTTTGTTCAGTGTTAAAATAACAGTGATCGTTATCATTATCATATGTCCTTGATATGCTGTATAAGGGCATGAATATCAATCTTACAGTAAAGGAACATTTAATATGTATGTAGAAATAACTGATTGTCCAAAGAAATATACCATGCTCTCCTGGACAAAGAAATCAGAGAGCCAACTAATACACAAACATTTTGTAATTCTGCCTCAAAATCCTGATGGAAGAAAACTTTCCTGGGGTATAAAAAAGCACTTTCTCACTCTCCCAAGGAAGACAGGGCAATCTGTTCTCTCTTTCATTTGTGCTGAATAGTATCAAAGAAAAGAGCTGACTCTTCTCTCTGCAGCTGAACACTACAGTGGAACCACTAAGTGAACAAATAGTCATATCCCCATTCAGAACCTATGATAACTCCGTACCATGTTGTTGAGGGTATACACATATTGATTGGAATGTAGTGACTCAGTTTCCATCTTTTCATTAAAGCCTCCTCCTATGGGACATTCAGAATTTTGTACTGTAAGTGTAAAATTACATATTTGTCAAGTCATTATTTAAAAAGGACAAAATCAAATATCTTCTGCTGAGATTAAAAACCAGAGATGAGTCAGATTTAAAATACATACTGCAACATGATGGTGCACACATGCAAGTCTTCCACACACACCTTCAAAATGGCAAAATGTAAACTTGGCATCACAGGGCCAGCTATGTTTGATGCTTTAGTGTCTAGCAACACTTTCAAGGGCAGTATTTTGGCAGTGGCACTAAAAGCATAGTGGCTGCTGAATTTTGTTGAGATGCATTATGGAAATTTTATTGCCTTTGGCCCAGATTTTAAAGGTATTGAGGCATTGCTGCACATAGCATTGAAATGCCTAAGTCTCATTTTCAAAAGGGATTTAGACACTTGGAAACCTAAATCACTTTGAAAATGAGACTTGGCTCCTAAATCAGTTCAGTGTTGCAATGCTGAGTGTAGCATTGCCTAAATACCTTTAAAAATCTGGGCCTTTGTGCTTGGCATAGACATACTTTCCAAGTCTACTTGTCCCATTCCGAGAAATACACTTTCAAGGTGGCATGCAGATTCATACTCATACATTTCTAAAAAAAATTAATAGATACATTCTTAATTATACCCAGCTGCATTATGTCTGTATGTCAGGAGTAGGCAACCTATGGCTCGCATGCCGAAAGCGGCACGCGAGTTGATTTTCAGTGGCACTCACACTGCCTGGGTCCTGGCCACCAGTCTGGGGGGCTCTGCATTTTAATTTAATTTTAAATGAAGTTTCTTAAACATTTTAAAAACCTTATTTACTTTACATACAACAATAGTTTAGTTATATATTATAGACTTATAGAAAGAGACCTTCTGAAAACGTTAAAATGTATTACTGGCACTCAAAACCTTCAATTAGAGTGAATGAATGAAGACTCGGCACACCACTTCTGAAAGGTTGCCGACCCCTGCTGAACATGATAGTTACATTGAGGGGAAGTTCAGATTTATCCAAGAAATAGTGTGCATAATGCATGCTAGTACATTTCTTATGGTATTTCCCATGGACAGCCATAAGGAACTATGGATTGGGCATGAGTGGGGAGTCTACAATTCCCCCAGATCTATTAATTCCTAACAAATGAGCCAATGTAATGCTTTCTTTGGTCTGTGAACCAATGTGTAAAATATAAGAAAATGTAAATTTTTTATACTTTATGTGTACATAATACACTTAAATGTTAAATATTAAAGCCATTTTTGAGTAAGTAGGTACAAAACCATCTTGTATATGGGAATAGATATGAAAATTACAATGTGTATTTCTCTCTTTACATGTGTAGCACTCCCCTTAGCATTCATAAGGGATAGTCAGCATAATATACCCCTTTCCTGGTTGAAGTGAGAGGGACAAATTTTTAAGTCACATATTGAAATTACCTATGTAAAATTTTCAAAAGCATTGAAGTCATTGTGTCAAAAGTGACTTAAGAGCCTAAGTGTCATTAAAAGGCAAATGCAATTGATTATGCCTAATATTTTTATGGGCACAATTTTAGATCCTGGAAAATTAGTCCACAGCTGTATCCTGTATGCTGATTAAATATATTTAGATTATTTTAAGATTTTAAAATTATAAATGAAATATTTGCAACATGTTTTAAATAAGATGTAAAATTCAAGCCCCAGAAAACGCTTGAAGTTTAAGAAGATTTATTTAGCACCTTCTTTCAAACAGTATTTTGCCTAAAAATTTATAGAAAAAATAAAGTGACAAGAATATTAGCACTTGATTTGGATTCTTCTCAGAACTATTTATAAGCAATAGAGTGAGAGGGGCTATTACTCTATTTATAAATGTTTGGCACTGCATGGCCTTGACATGTAATCATGTCTGTTCAAAGAATGTCTAGTGAACAAAGGAACTGGTCTTGGAGCATAAGTTGTATCCTGAAGCAACTAAGGGATACAAGCCTTGTCACTTTTTGTCTCAGTAACATTAAGAAAAAACTCATGTGGCTTAGCTTTAGGGGCTTATGAACCAGTCACATGACTAAAGTCAGGAGGCCATTTTTAAGCACATATTTTTTTTCCTTACACAAAAAATAAAAAAGGGTGGGGAGTTTTCAGCTTCATAAAATCTTCACTTACTGGGCTGGCAAGAAGTAAATATTTTTACAAATATATTATTTACTACATAGGAAGCTTTTCCCTGAGAACACAGATAAATGTGCTTGCTACAGTGCTTTATGACCACTACAGGCCCAACTGTCATTCCTTCGGTACTTCCTGTCAGTCTGACTAAACTCTGTCATCCTTCAACCCAGTTTAAATTAACAGGTAATTTGTAAATGTCACTTCAGGTTAGGCCGCTCATTTTGTTTCTACTCTACCAATGCAAAGTCTAGGACTAATTTTTCTTGTCTTCTTTTAATAGGATTTTCATTTATAAATAGAATTATGTTCTGAAAATAAATTACAGTAAGTGATGCACAGAACTGGTAGCAGCAGCACTTTCATAGAATTTCAAGCACCTACATCAGAAGAGATTAATAAAAACACTTCAAAGGCTAAATTCTATTTAAGCAGAAGACAGCTTTTGGTTAATATTTAATCTGAGTAACTGAGATCTTGGTTGAAAATATAATTTTTTAATATCTAAATTAATTTGCAAAACAAAACCATTAATTTTGCCTGAGAGCTTTCACAGTGCAAAAGTTTCATTAATTTATTTGAGAGAAAAAAACTAAAAATGTAATTTTATAGTGAAAGTCTCTTTTTTACTATAGAATTTATTTCTAATGCCAATGTATGATATTTCTTCATCTATAGTGCTTTGTCTATACTTTTAAATTGATTTTAATGTACGCTTCTACAGTAAGTAAGACAAAGTAGTGAGCTTTTTATGTGAGGTGTTAAATTATGACATGGGATTGCTTTCAGATTCAGTTTAGTGAATAAACACATTTCTTACCAAGAAATTGTTTAACTGAAAACAAACAAACACAAATTTCACTTTAAAATAGGCTCTTCTTGTATGATAAAGTTGATATAGTACAGGATCAACTTTCAACTGTTTTTTTTAAATGCTATATACACGGTATATGAATGGGTTGCTCCTCTCATCAGGTAGATATAGGTATGTGGGGGGGGACAGCAGCCCGCATCCCACATTTGCTCTGCTTTGCTGGTATTATGCAGCTCTTCCTTTCCAGTGAAACCCTTCTAACCGCTAAATATCCCAGTTCCAGCAGAAAGAGGGATTCATTTTTTGTGTGGAGGAGAATGTCAAAAAAAAAAAAATCTGATTCTTTTAAGTTTTCCCAAGGACTAGTGGTATGACCCGCCTCCTGTCGTAGTCAATGTCAAAAACTCCAGTGGTCGCAGAATTGAACCTGTGATGAATAAAGTCCAAACCACAATTCTTCTTCCTCTTTTCTATGTACCAACTATTCTCCACATTTTTTCCCATCATCATTCTCTTTCCTTTAATTCCATTCCTTTTGATCCCTGCACACTAAGTTCTATCTTCTTTTTCCTCTTCTTTTCTCTATGGGATGAGGGTGTGTTTTATTAGTTTCTTTTCTTGTTGATTTATTTTGTAAACCCTTCTCTTCCTCAAGCATAACTCTCCCTGAATGGCTCAAAAAGGAAGTGCTGCCCTAACCCTAATCTGTCCCAATTGTTGGTGTGTTCAGGGAAAGAATGATAGAGGTTTATAACCTCTATCAAAAGGCCTGACTCTATCGAAGTGGGCAAAATTCTGTTGACTTGAGATCAAGCCCAGAATGCTCTCTCCTTTCACTTGTGACTCGTGCTTTTACACCTTGTCATGCAACATCATTGCATGCCCTGCTCCAAAGGCTATCGGCAATTCACAACAGTTGGTCTGTATGGGATGGAGATAAACAGAAATCTGGAACAGTTCTGAGATCTAGTGCTGATAGAGAATAGGATGTGGCTCAGACTGGCTCAGCGGAGCTCATCTTTTCACTCCACCTCGTACTCTTCCACTGCACAGCTGAATGCAACCACCACCTCAAGTCAATGAAAATGTAGCTCCTTTAAAGCTTGCTATATTAAATGATTCACAAACTCTACAAATCACTAACTAATTTTCACAGCCTGCTATTTAAATAAATTAGTGCTGCCCCATACCTGACTTTTCAGTTACATGCTTAAAAATCAGCTGTTTGTGCTGGTCTAATTCGCCACAACAATATTATGTACTTATTAAAAAGTATCCTGCTAATGCCACTCTGAGGTGTACTGGCGCACTAAACAAGAGCAGTACGTGACACCCATGCTGCTCACCGCACCATTCCATTCCACCAACGAATGCAGCACAGCAGTCCACTTCATCCTATTGGTTCATATGTCATTTTTTCCTCCTTGAATGTGTCCTTGTATCTGATTTCCCCTTTAGTAGGCACTTTTGTTTCCCAAACATGCCCTAGATATTTTTACATTGGCAACAGAAACTGATGTTGTGACAGTCAATGGATTTGCAAGACAAAGGCACTCACTGCACCCAACAGAGCAGGAAGGCAGACATCCTCCTGGAACAAGAAGCTGTTTGGCAGGAACTCAACAGCTGGAGAAAATAGGCTTGGGACTGGCTTGCTGCTGAGTGACCCCCAAGAGATTCCGCTCTATGCTGGTAATTCATATATAGAAGATGTCTACTCTGGGAAAATGCATTGTTTTATCACACTTCTTAACTAACACACTGTTAAACACTACAGCAAAACTCCCAATGAAGTCAGTGGGGCCAGGATTTCACCCTTAGGGCATGGCTACACTTGCAGATGTAGAATGATAGACTATCAGGGTTGGAAGGGACCTCAGGAGGTCATCTAGTCCAACCTCTGCTCAAAGCAGGACCAATCCCCAGACAGATTTTTGCCACAGATCCCTAAATAGCCCCCTGAAGGATTGAACTCACAACCCTGCATTAGGGAAAGCGCTGCAGTGTGCAGGGCCGGCTCCAGGCACCAGCCGAGCAAGCTGGTGCTTGGGGCTCCAGCTTGTAGGAGGCGGCATTCCGCCCAATCCTAGGGCGGCACGTGTCAGCTGCAAGTGCACTGACACTTGCAATGGCATTGGGAGGGGTGCATTATGGGCAGCTATCCCACAGAGCACCTCCTTCCATTCTGGTGCTGTGGCTTGTGGGAAGGGGGCAGGAGGGGGTGGGGCATTCTGGGTCCTGTCCCATTGTCCCATGATGTATCGCTTCGCATCCCAGCAATCCCTGTGCTTCCGTCCACATTTGATGCCATCTTTCAACGTTTTTTGTACTGCGCGCTCTGTTTTCCCTTTCATTCTGCGGGAATGGATCCCGATGAATATGCTGCTGAATATGCTGATGGGTCTCGCCAGCATGTCACGAATTGCAGTCGAGTTGCTCCTTATGCTACAAACTGACAGTGAGGAGTCCAACGATGATGTCGACTCGCATAACGCATATGATATGAGATTGCTTGTGGCATTAATGGATATGCTCCTGACAGTGGAACGCCGCTTTTGGGCTCGGGAAACAAGCACTGAGTGGTGGAAGCACATGATCATGCAAGTCTGGGATGATGAGCAGTGGCTGCAGAACTTTAGGATGAGAAAAGCCACTTTCATGGGACTGTGTGCTGAGCTCACCCCCACCCTGCAGCACAAGGACATGAGATTGAGAGCTGCTCTGCCAGTGGAGAAGTGGGTGGCTATTGCAATCTGGAAGCTGGCCACTCCAGACAGTTACTGATCAGTTGCTAACCAGTTTGGAGTGGGAAAGTCAACCATTGGAATCATGTTAATGCAAACTTGCAGGGCCATTAATCGCATCCTGCTCAGAAGAACCATGACTCTGGGTAACGTGCATGACATTGTGGCTGGCTTTGCACAAATGGGTTTCCCTAACTGCGGAGGGGCGATAGAGGTGATGCATATTCTAATTCTGGCACCAGCCTGCCTAGCCTCTGAGTACATAAATCGGAAGGGGTATTTCTCTATGGTTCTCCAGGCACTTGTGGATCACCGTGGGTGTTTCATTGACATTAACGCAGGCTGGTCCAGAAAGGTGCATGACACACATCTTTCAGAACACAGGCCTGTTCAGGAAGCTGCAAGCCGTGACTTTCTTCCCAAACCAGAAGATCACCATAGGGGAAGTCGAAATGCCCATTGTGATCCTTGGAGACCACGCTTACCCTTTAATGCCGAGGCTCATGAAAACCTACACAGGGAGCCTTGACAGCAGCAAGGGAGCTGTTCAACAACAGGCTGAGTTGGTGCGGAATGACTGTTGAGGGTGCTTTTGGCTGTTTAAAGGGCCGCTGGCGCTGTCTGTATGGGAAGCTGGACCTGGCCGATGACATCCTCATCACAGTTATATCCGCGTGCTGTACCCTCCATAACATTTGTGAAGGGAAGGGTGAAAGATTCACTCAGGCATGGACCTCGGAGGTTCAACACCTGAAGGCTGAATTTGAACAGCCAGAGAACAGGGCTATTAGAGGGGCCCAGCACGGGGCTGCAAGCATTAGGGATGCCTTGAGGGAGCAATTTGAGGCTGAAAGCCACCAGTAATGTTTGGTGCCCTGCACGGGAGTGAAGTGCAGTGGTTCCAATGTTAGTAGGAATCTGTGTTTGCTACGCTGACTTGCAGTGCCTGTTGCTTTCCTGGGCTATGATATCTTTTACTTAATGCAATAATAAAGAATGTTTTCAAAGCCAAAAAATGCATTTATTGAAAAGAAAATTCATTTATTGAAAAGAAACACAACTGCTTGGGAAACAGAAAGGGCATGACACATCTGTACTGTTTGGGACGAGGGAAAGGGATGGGGTGAGGAACGGAATAATCACAGATTTGCATATGTCCTGTTATCATACTCAGCCTTCCTGTCTGGAGTGCCGTGCAATGAGTGCTGCACTTTAGGCTGGCTAAAATGCATGGTGATGCGGGTTGAGTGCAGTGGGTTAAGGGTCGTAGTTTGCAGGGCTGGGTGGTGAAGCTACAGGTGTTGGAGGCAGCTAGTAGCGATAAGAACCCAGATGTTGTGGAAAGTGGGTTGGCGGTGACATGGGGGCACAAGGGAAAGAGTTTTGGGACAAGAGTTGCGGGGAGGACGGGGGACGGGCATGGAAGTGTTCCACCTGCATTGCTACGAGCGCCTGTATCGAGTCCGCTTGGCGCTCCATGATGCTTAGCAGCCGCTCCGGTGCCAGCGATCCACATTCTACTGGCGGACCCTCCTTTCACTCTTCTGCCACTTCTGCACTTTTGATTTTCATTAAGGGACTGTTGCATTACGTCATGCAGCATGTCCTCTTTGCTTCTTTGCGGCCACTTCCTGATTCTTTGGAGTCTTTCGGCCATTGATAACAAGGACGGCTGGGATCTCAAGGTTGCATCTGTAAAGCCAAAATGCAACACTTAACAGAGGCAGCATTGTTCACACCAGACAGAGCAATGATTCGGCCGTACTTAAGACAAGCACAGTCTACATAATAGCAGAAATTGCCCATCCCAAAGCGAGCGCACATAACGCACAGGAGCCCCAAAATGATGAGTAAGCACAGGGGCAAAGGGGACTGATTGTTTCACAGCTGTACTGTCCTCTGGGGTTCTGTGCCTTGGGGAGAGCCAACAGCTGCAGGGGCCCCTATACTGAACACTGTCCCCACATTTTCCACAGGATCAGTTCATCCTGGAAGATATCTCACTGCTGAGGGTGACCTGGGAAGCAAGGGAGTGTCTTTTATTACAATGTGGCTTCCGCCCTGGCCCATATGCAGCTTGCCTGTGTGAAGCAGTGGTCCCCCCGCCCATCATGGCACAGTGGCGCAGACATTTTAGCCTTACTGGGACAAGGAACACAGCAGCTCTGCCAAGGAACCTGCTCAAGTGGATTGCCCAGCTTCTGCATGAGACTTTTGAAGAGATCACTGAGGCCGATTACCACGATGTGAGAGAGCACATCAACGCCCTATTCTGCATGTAGGCAAGCATGCAGCTCTAACCCTCCTTGCCCCAAGAGCCCACACTGAACAACTTCCTTCCCAAAATCAAAGCCGCTTACCGGGCACCTCCTCTGGTGTTTGTTCTTCCCCAAGCACCATTCGCTGCGACTTCCTCCTGGCTTGAAAACAGCTCCTGGCTGCATGAATATAGGGATGCTGGGCTGTCTCCCTCCTCCTCAGCACCTTCGCTCCCGCTTTCCTCCTCCTCCTCCTCCTCCTGCCTTGTTGAACTAGGCTCTGAAGTTTCCATGGTGGTCTTCGGAGTGGAGGTGGGGTCGCCCCCAAGTATTGTGTCCAGCTCTTTGTAGAAATGGCAGGTCGTGAGGGCAGCACCGGAGCGGCAGTTTGCCTCGTGCACTTTGTGGCACACATTCCGCAGCTCTTTCACTTTAAGCCTGCACTGCAGTGCGTCCCGGTCATGGCCCCTTTCCATCATGTCCCTTGATATCTGCTGGAAGGCATCGTAATTCCTACAGCTGGAGCGCAGCTGGGACTGGACAGCTTCCTCCCCCAAACACCGATGAGGTCCAGCACCTCGCCATTGCTCCATACTGGGGATCGCCTGGTGCGTGGAGGCATGGTCACCTGGAAAGATTCGCTGAGAACACTCCACTCCTTCCTGAGCAAACAGGAAGGGGATTTTCAAAATTCCCAGAGAATTTAAAAGGCGGGTCTGATGGTTGGTCACCTGAGGCAGGGCAGTAAAATTCAAAGTGATGACCAGAGTGGCTAGAAAGGCATTGTGGGACACTTCTAGAGGCTGATCAGAGCGCATTAATAGACCAGGGCATCCACACTGGTGCCACGGCGCTCCAGCTGGGGCGCAGCAAGCGTTATGCTTCTCGTGCAGGTGGATTACCAGGAGCACTCTACGCGGAGTCCGGGCGCTCTACGTGCCTTGCCAGTGTGGACGCGTCATGAGTTAGGGTGCCCGGGGCTGCTTTAATGCGCTCTAACTCACAAGTGTAGCCAAGCCCTTAGTGGAGGCAAAGACTGTGATGTTTAAATCATATTGAGTGGTCATGGTTAAATATAGAGTCCACCTAAGAAAACCAACTTTTTACAGCTGTCATTGTAGAGGCTACCACAGGTGGTCTAAAAAGTGACATGTTTTGTGACATCAGCAGTATCAGAACCCAATGTCAGATACTGAAAACCAATTTTCACCATGCATTAATCCTGATTTAATATCAGAAACATAATTTTCCTATGTAAATATTAACCATTTTGTTTAAATATTAGAGGTCTTATTTTATTCTGAATATTAAACCAACATTAATGCAGGAAGAGTCCAAAATTTGAGAATAGTGCCTTGATGCATTGGGTAATGACTGATGTTCCTTCACTCTGGATTAATTATAATTAGACAGGGATGCATGTGCAGCTGGAATGTCATTTTTTCCTTTGTGCTTTAGTGGATTTTAGCTGTAAGTGCAATATCAGTCCAATTTTCCACATAACTTCCCTAAGAAGGTTTCACAAGCTGATCTATTGTGATTTGTCACATTTTCCCACCACGTTCTTTATAAAAGATCTCCTGGTGAAATGGAAATACACGTGCATCCCTACAGTATGTGGCCGTGATATGGATCAATATAATTGAGTATAATGAAACCTAGGAAATTGGCCTGTATGTGAACCAGCTGCAGGTATTTGTGAAATCTGAACTAATGCTTACTTCTAGGAAGATTGCAAAGAGCTAATAACCGGAAATGCTGATTAAAAGGAATCCACAGTGAAATAAATGCCCGTTTGCTTGTCTGACCATCAAAATTAAACCAGGCAGGAATAAATATATTGCCACCTGTGCCTGAGACAATTATGTTAGATGAATGTGCACTGTGCTATCTAGTCTGTCAAAGTTACTGCAAAAAGAACAACTGAGGTAGTTGCCCTAATTCCCTCCTAATTATGTAGAAATCATTTAGGCAATTTATAATGCACTATCTTGAAAATGGTATGGTTCTTTGGGTTGAATGTGTCCATTGTGTATTTTAAGTTTTAAAAAATGCTCTTTCTGTTTAAACTAAAAAAGAAAAAACAGTGGAAGACCCACATTATGATTTAAGTAGAAGGATTTCCCCACTAGTTTTATTCTTCTCTTGTTTATTTGAGAAGCCCAAGTGAACAGCCTGTTGCTATGGGGGAATTCCTGGGAGCTCCCTCTCAGATGTCATAGTAGGGTAGAAGAGATCTTGGGAGTGGGATCCTAGGGCTGGTCTACACTAAAGCTGTAAGTTGACCAAAGTTACGCTACTTCAGTTACATAAGTTACATAACTAAAGTAGACATAATTTAGGTCGACTTACAGTGGTGCCTTACACCGTGCTGTGTTGATGGGAGACGCAACTTGCCTTACGCTTCTCGGGGAGGTGGAATACAGACGTCGACGGGAGAGCACGGTCCCATCAACTTAGTGTGTCTTCACCAGACCCGCTAAATCAACACCACTGCATCAGTTGCAGTGGTGCCAATTTAGCCGTAAGTGTAGAAATGCCCCTAATCCTTCCAGAATTTTTAAAATTCTAACCATACTGGGCTGCTTTTTTCCCCCCGCCTCTGTGCATCTTTTACATATGATATAAAAGCACTGGTACTTTTAGATTCTTTTAGAGTTTTTTCATCCAGAGTCTCTGACCATTTGTTCTGCCCGGCTTTTAACTTTTTGAATGAACGCAGTACTTCAAAAAGAAGAGGCTAATAGCTCTGCCTTGACCCAGGCACACTGTAGGCTGGTGCTGTTCAAATTCCCCCTGCCTGCTCAGCCATGCCAAAGCACTGCACCTCTCCTCTTGTTCCTGCTCAGAGCTTCTTTTTGGCAGACATGGGCAAACTTTGTAGTAAAAAACTGGGGTTAGGGTGAGACCTCTGTAGTTAGCAACAGAGGGTCCTGTGGCACCTTTAAGACTAACAGAAGTATTGGAGCAGACACATCTGACGAAGTGGGCATTCACCCACAAAAGCTTATGCTCCAATACTTCTGTTAGTCTTAAAGGTGCCACAGGACCCTCTGTTGCTTTTTACAGATTCAGACTAACACGGCTACCCCTCTGTTACTTGACCTCTGTAGTTGTTGTTGTTTGTGTCCTGAGCTGGGTTTGGCCAGGTCGCTGGAAGTTAACCCATTAAATTTAACCCACTATGCCATCTAGTTTCATGGTTCTACTTATTTTAGAGAGCTCTGACTCATTTTGGTTCATTTGCTGTTAACGCGATTGGCTCTTTTTTCTCTGAGTACTGACTTAAGGTCCTTAAGACATTTCCTGTTTTCTTTGTCTTCACAAAATTGTTTAATTACATATCTTTTAATGGCGGAGGGATTTCTTTCCATTGTTTATTTCTCCAGCTTGCATCCCTCTTATTTCAGAGGATATGACTATTGTAGAGGAATCATGTAGTACCATTGTAAAGGGTGTATTTGATAGAACTGTGCCTCTCCAATACCAGACTTTCACTTAATTGGGTACAACTTTGTTCTTCATATGTTGAGAAATTGAAAGCCATAAAAATTGAAGGCCTGGGTTGCACTTTATAAAAGAATGTGGTGTTCACTATCCAGATACCCAGATATCTCATATATCTTAGTGTTGGATGGAAAAGTCTGGAAAATTCAAATGGTAATATTGCTTCCATACTTATTAGAGGATGTGGCAGGGAAGTTTGGGTTTCATGAACAGTTTTACATTTCTGTATCAATGAGTGTTCCTAACACTTTTTTGTTTTATATCAGTAGTCTTTTAAATACAAAATTAATGTAATCTCAAGCCCATCTGTCACTGCCCTTCCATACTTTACTGCAGAGGTCAAAAACCCATTGTGTGGAATGGGCCTATTTTCTTCTAAGTATTATCCATGGGCTGAAGCTATGGTATAGAATCAGGGCCATATACTACCTTCAAGCTACAGTGGATCCCTCACTGACGGTGATGGAATGTTTTCATGAAAATAAAGGATAAAATATGAGCTTCATGTAGTAACTAAGGCCAAACTTTTCAAAAGTGGGCTCTGATTTGAGGTGCTTTCATTTTTGGTGCCCAAGTTGAGATACAGTGGACCTGATTTTCAGAAGTGCTGGGCAATGGAAGCTAGGAGTGCTCTACAGACAGGAAAATTAGGCCCAACATGTCTCATGTTTTGACACCCAAAATCAATGATATCTTGGCATGGAGTGGGGATTGGCGATCTTCATAAATGGGCAAGTCTGAGTTTGTTATGTAGTCATATTCTGGTGTTATTGCTGCATCTCTTTGGAGGGATGGTGGTAAGATATGTGCAAGGATGGGACTGTCAGTATTGACTTCAGCACTCATGTGACAATTTTCATAACAGTGTTCAATTGCATGTCAACAAGTTTTGTATCTATGCTACCTGCCCTTATTGGCACACAATATTCAGCTGCTGAGAAGAGGAGGGCCAATGTGGCAGTTCACAAGGTGTGAGCATATGCTCCCCAACTGGTCCTGGTTAGTTTGTGGATTACATTATTCCTAGCCTTTATCTTGGCAGCAATCTTTGTCAGATATTGACAGTATGTGAGGCTGCTATCAAGAACCACTCCATGATATTTTGGGTAAGCCTTGTGCCTGAGTTTGATGTTGCAGGAGGTGGCATTCAGGTGCTGTTTTGCATGTTGGTTACTCAGGTGGAATGCAGAGACAGATGGTTTTGAATGTTCTGTTGGAGTTGTTGTAACCAATAGTACTCCTTCAGTTTTTTAAAATCTCCTGTGAACATGTATTCCACTTGGGAGAGAACTCCTCTGGATGGTGAGCGTGAGATCATCCACATATCCAAATTTCCATGGCTTGATGGCATCTGACTGATATAAATATTAAAGAGGAATGGTGCCAAGGTGGACACCTGTAGGAGTCCATTGTTCAGTAAACGAGCTCTGCAGGTCTGTTCCATTAGATGTATGTGACACTTGTGGTTAGTTGGTGACCATAACTGTAAGTAGGTGTGGTGTTGTTCTGCTGTGCACTATTTTTGATACTTTCAGAAGCAGTCTATCCTACCAATCCGCATTGTATATTAAGGACAGGTCCATAAAGGCTGCTGCTGTTTTGAGCCTGTGTTGATAGCCAGCTTCGATATATGTTGTCAGTGCAATTACCTGATCACACATGCTTCATCCTACTCTAAACTGGATTGCTCTTCAGAGATGTAGTCCTCAAAAGACGAAATGGTTTAATCTCTGGAGAAGCATCCTTTCCAAGAGCTTGTATGTTACATCTAGTAATGTCATCAGCCAGTAGTTTTTCAGATTGTCAGCTGCTTTCCCCAGTTTCAGGATGCGGGTGACCTTTGCCTGTTGCCATAAGTTGGGAGTTAGGCCAGAGGCATGCACGTTGGTAAAGAAACACGTCAGCTAGTCACAGCATGCTGACCTAAGTTTTTCAGAAATTCTGGGAAGATGCCTTCAGGCCCTGCAGCCTTGCTAAGTTTGTTGAGTGTTATGGCCTTATCTGCTTCTTCTCTAGTGAATGGCTTTGACCGTTTCAACCTTGGTGGGCAATCAGACAGGGAGCGATAAAACTGTTTCTTCACTTTCTTTTTGTGATTCATAGATTCATAGATTCATAGACTCTAGGACTGGAAGGGACCTTGAGAGGTCATCGAATCCAGTCCCCTGCCCTCATGGCAGGACCAAATACTGTCTAGACCATCCCTGATAGACATTTATCTAACCCCCTCTTAAATATCTCCAGAGATGGAGATTCCACAACCTCCCTAGGCAATTTATTCCAGTGTTTAACCACCCTGACAGTTAGGAACTTTTTCCTAATGTCCAACCTAAACCTCCCTTGCTGCAGTTTAAACTCATTACTTCTTGTTCTATCCTTAGAGGCTAAGATGAACAAGTTTTCTCCCACCTCCTTATGACACCCTTTTAGATACCTGAAGACTGCTATCATGTCCCCTCTCAGTCGTCTCTTTTCCAAACTAAACAAACCCAATTCTTTCAGCCTTCCTTCATAAGTCATGTTCTCTAGACCTTTAATCATTCTTGTTGCTCTTCTCTGGACCCTCGCCAATTTCTCCACATCTTTCTTGAAATGCGGTGCCCAGAACTGACATGATGATCTGTTTGAGCTTTGGAATTCTGGAGCATTTGTGTGGTAATAGTTGTCACTGCCAATGCACTCTGCTTTGGGAAGGGTTAGCACCACGAAGATTACAGAGAAGCTCCAGGCTTTTCTGCTTGAGTGGGTGAAATCTAGGCTCGGCTTATCTTTTGCCCATTGCTCTCATCTAGCAGAGTTCAGTGATTCCAGGAGCGTGGTTGCAGCAGCAGGATTACTCCTTAAAGAGTGTCTCACTGTCTGTCTGCCAACCAACAGGAAGTGAAGCTGCAGAAAAGCTGCTCCTTTTCATGGCTACTTTAAGGAGGTCAATGAGCTTTTCACAGTTGGCTACTTTGCTAGGTATTCGGTGAGCCACTTTTTCTGTGGTTACCATGTAGTTGTTCCAATCGATCTTCCCAAAGTTCCAGCCTGGCTTTGGTAGTGATGTAATTAGGGGGGATTTGTATGACAACAGCATGGTGTTGGCTATGTAGAAAATCATCAAAATCATCAAGGACAGTCCACTCCACCACTAGGAGCCATGTGTTCCGGTCACAGGACACAAAGCACAAGGTCAGTGAGTAGTCTTTTCTCCATCTTGTGAAATCTTGTTCCTAGCTTCTTAGGGTCAAACTATAGGTGCTTGTCTTGATTTGAGGCCCATTCAAGAAGTTGTTCACCGGTGGCATCATTGTCATCTTAATCTCAGGATGTATGTTGGCTATTGAAATCTCTGACCCATATTGTAAAGTAGCTGTGATTTGGTGGACCAGGAGACATTTGGTGGCTTATAGACATTTGTGATTGTAAACTCAGTGATTCCCATTATGATAGCATATGGTGTTTGAAGAATTAGAGTCCATGGAGAAAAGCGACCTTCATGCGGTCCTTCCTGTTAAGTGCTTTGGCATGACCACTGCCATCAACATGGTGACTAAATTCCAGTTGACAGCCTCGAGGTCTAAAAAAAACTCAAGTTACAGTCTTTATACAAATGAAGGGTTTATAGTTGTATTGGTATTGTTATTGGATTAAGCTATAGAATCCTTCCAATATAGTAAGGAAGGTTGTATGTTCTTAGATGTATGAGGTAAAGTTCAGATACAGTTTTCTACCATAGCATCACACTGGAGTCAGACCACTAGGCACTAATTAATCTGGATGTTTTCTACTTGCAAATGGATTGGATCTTCCTAATGCAACTCCATGGCAAACCAGATATGTTTGAATTTCACCACTGATTTCAACTGAGATGAAGTCATGTTTCATTCAAACGTTATGAGAGAGCAGTTAGTTTGTATGTGCAGTAGCTACTTGTTAAACATACTTGTCTGTTTAAAAAAAGAATTTTAATACTACCATACTGCATTAGCCCAGATTAAAGACTAAGGGGTACACTTTCAGTGTAATGTGTGGGGATTTAGTCACATGATCGCCATTAGCATTTAAAGGCAGCTGCACAGCTTAATCCTCAAAACATTATGCTGAAAATGTACCCCTAAGTGCTTGCTAATTTTTGTGCTTTAAAACTCAGCAGTGCTTTTGTTAGAGGTGAACAGAAAAGCCTCCGGAACTTCATATGTAACCATTTCTAATGCTCTCTTCTAACAAAACACACCACTTTGACCAATTTTTATTAAGAGGTGTGTGTGGTTGTGGGAAATCCATCCATGCCTCTGAGCCTGTTTCTAAAGTGATATAGTCTCTTCTGTAACTCCATTAATGCTGAAAAACAATGCAAATGCACCGAGAAAACACCGCCATATGCTCCTTATTGCTTTTGATACCTCTGAAACCAGAGGTTGATATTAAAAGTCCTGAGGCAACCTTAAAGGGATACTTGTTGTAAGTACTTCTCTGGAGTATACTTTAAAGGAAACGCGCTCTACTCTAATATATTTTAGATGCTTGGAAATACATGTTATTTCTGTGCTGATTCATTTTTTTCCGGTTTGCAAATAACGTCCTTCCATCTAGTGGGAAAAATATCAAAAAGTGTGAATTTTGAACAAATATTTTTAATCCCTTAAAAAAGGGCACTCTTTTCAGGTGGCTTTTTTAAGTCCTTTAAATGTAGTTGTTTCACCTCCTCCCAACCTGCTGATACAAACTTGCCAGTATGCTGTCTTGGAAACCAACTATTTAGATATTAGATGGAGAGAAAAATTGGAATCAGCTGGCCTGTATAATTAAAGCTACAGGCTCACTTTATACCCAGGTGGAGCCTTTGAAAGTCTTAAGGGAATTTAGTGATAATCCAGGCCCAACTGCGGACATGATGGGCAGCACTGAGCTGTAATTGTAGGAGCATTGTAGGGATACTCAGAGAGATTACAGGAGAGAAAGAAGAGAGGATTAAGCAGCACAGGAATGAGTACCACAACTTCAGAAAATTACCTGTGTGCTGCAGTTCTCACTTTCTGACAGTAACCAGTATCCTAGGCTTGTCAGAGTAGAACAGCATTGCACACCTTCCCATTCTGTTATACAGATCTGCATATGATGGGGTGATCTGTCACTGACCGAACCTGTATGGGCTGAAGGAAGCAGGGTAGGAAGATGTAAGCGGTTTACCTGAGAGTGTCTTCTTAATGCTGCTATACATTAAATTCTCTCTCTCTACCTTCAGCTCTGTCAGAGTGAGACAACGGATCAAACTCTGGAACATCCTTACCTAAGTGTGACACAGTCTCAGGATCCATAGACTGTTCTGAGGCAGGTCCCCTTTAAGCCACACAGTTTGAAAAGACTTCTGCAACCAATGAACGCTTCTTTGCCAACATATGTATGCAATTAGTTCAATCCCAGTTACTCAAGAACTGGAGCTGTGAAAGCAGCTGAATTTTAATTTAACTGTAGGTATGTGAACCTTGTATACAACAGCACTTTTTGTTTACCAGACTTTACTTAAGAAAAATACGAATTGCAAATACCACAGTATAGTTTCTTCCCTGGTTTTATCGTCTTTGCCTCCTGTCCCTCCCCTTTATCTCCTGTTTCCTTCACTTCCTCCTATATTTTCATCCTTTGCCTTCCCAATTCTTTCTCCCGTTCCTTTCATTCTTCTCTCCTTATATCTGTTTTTCTCCTTGGTCCACTGCCTTCTACTTTTGCCCCAACCTGCTCATTCTCTTGGGATTTCTCTGCCCGTAATATAGGAGGGATTCCCCATACCACCAAACTCCTCGGCTCTATCAGTGAAACCAGATGAAATCCAATACGGTCCCATAAGATCCAGGTCAGTTGAGGGGAATGATTCAAATTAAGTGCTGTCATTCAGGGAGGAGAAAGCTCCTAATGTATGCGCACCACACTTTTACCAATGGGTTATGTATGTTTTCTAAGTGCCATTGTTTTCTGATTTTTTAAATATTTTTTAAATTAGTGAGAGTAAATGAAGAGTGCACCCTCCTACTCTTTTTATGAAAAGTGATGGGTTTGGTTCTAAAGCAGAATGTTTCTCCTATGCTGTCTTTGGTACCCGACAGGATAAGAACTATGTTGTTTGACAAAATGGAGAATAGTTTGGGAGTCTCTCCTCTTTATAGAACTTTTTCCCTTCTCTGCTCCTTCCTACTTTCTGTGACACTCACTGTTGTATCTTGTCTTAATTTTGACCGTAAGCTCTTCAAGGCAAAAACTGCCTATTTACATTCCGTGGGTGATGGGCTTTATAGTCACAGCTCTATCCCAGGCACACCCCCAGCTGGAAGGAGGTTGCAGAGCTCATTCGCCTATAGACTCAACATGACATTGTTTTCACTGTCATAATTTTGTTTTTTTCTTCTCAGCGCCTGTTGAATAATATCTCAACTATGAGATAAAAGATAAATACAAATGAAATGTGTGTGTGGATTTTCATATTGATAGATGGGTATCCATCAACGAGATGTCAGTATCAAAGAGGTGACTTTCCCATCATCTCTTTCAGAATTAACTAGCAGGAAAATGGATCAAACATCTTGCATGCATGCAAAAATCAGGCACATTATCAAAAGCAGGCAGTCACCAAGGTCACCGAATAGAACCTGCAGAAGTTAGCAACCAGTAGAACAACAATAATTTATAACCATAGTACCCAGTGAAGCTAGCCAGAAACTGAAGACAATGTGAGGAATTTAATCACAACATCCAGGCTGGCCAAAAGCGGAGATTGCCATTCAGCCCCAGGGAGAGGAGGAGTGTCTCATGAAGCTCAACAGTGATCCCTCTGATTGATTGTTTAAAAAGAAACATTGATAACTTCCAAAGAGATTCCTGTCCAATCATCAGTTGAGAGGATGATGACACTAATGGGATCTTGAGGATAACCTAGGTTTAAAATGGGGGAAATTGAGGTATCTTCAGGACTCCACAAGGGGGACAATGCATATCAGGTATAAAATAACTACTTGTTATATAGAACTGTTTTCAGGTGTAGTCTCCTTTTGCAGTCTTCATTAGGACCCCAAACAGCCCTCTCCTTTGCTTATGCTCCATCTCTTAATTTGAATTGGGTCTCAGCTAAATGTAAAAAAATCCATGTTAGCCCCTATACAGAGAAAACAATTCATAGGACACATTTGGATTTGTTGGCATCTAGAGCATCTGATTCAGATCTGAGGCTAGGTCTATACTACCCGCCTGAATCGGCAGGTAGAAATCGACCTCTCCGGGATCGATTTATCGCGTCCCGTCGGGACACGACAATCGATCCCCAAATCGGCGCTCTTACTCCACCAGCGGAGGTGGTAGTAAGCGCCGCCGACAGAAAGCCGCAGAAGTCGTTTTTGCCGCCGTCCTCACAACGGGGTAAGTCGGCTGCGATACGTCGAATTCAGCTACGCTATTCACGTAGCTGAATTTGCGTATCTTAAATCGACTCCCCCCTGTAGTGTAGATGTACCCTCAAAGAAGAAGGAATGGTTACTCACCCTGTGCAGTAACTGTGGTTCTTCGAGATGGGTCCCCCTATGCGTGCTCCACTATCTGCCCTCCTTCCCCTCTGCTTTGGATTGTTCTTTGTAGAACATTTCAATAGAGAAGGAACTGAGGGCAGTTTGTCCATGCAGCCCAATATACTGTTGGTGAGTGGCATGAGGTTGTATAGAGTGCACGCATGGGGTGAATGAACAATAACAGAAAATCTCTGATCATGGACTTGAGAGATGCATGCCCACCTGGAGTGGAGCATCCTTAGGGACACACATCTTGAAGAACCACAGTTACTGCACAAGATGAGTAACCTTTTCTTTTGTTATCTTACTATTACTATTGGAACTATGTATCAGTATCTAGGTATTTGTACGGGCTCCATCTTTATACTGTCTCAGTGCCTCGTGTATTACTGAATGAATTTATCCTCTCAACACCCCTGTGAGGTAGGAAAGTTGTGTTATTCCCATTTTATAGATGGGGAATTGATGCACAGAGAGATTGAGATTTACCCAAACTGACAAAGCAAGTCTGTGGGGAGCCAGATTTTGAGCCACCGTCTCCTGAGTAACAGTGCAGTGTTTTAACTCCAGTATCATCCTTCCTTCCTATGTAACTGCTGATCCTGCTGACACCAGAAGGAATTGGTGTCTGAAAAAATACATGTTGAAAGTTCCTGACAATTTGGACACTCTTCCCTAATTGTGTTGAGAACCTAATAGAAGTTAATTCTAGAAATAATTTTCCACTTCCAGAATGAATCGGAAAACTTTTTCCTAAAGAAGAAAAACAATAAGGTGCAATATTATTTACAATTCTGCTCCTAAATCTTTTTTTCATTGTTGATTTTTATGGTTTGAGGCATGTGGTCTCACCTTGGTTGTGTGGACATTTTCTGTAGCATGGTGGTCTTTGACAAAGTGGAAATCACCCAAGCAAGAAAAATTACCCTCATTGTTGTTCTTGCCCTTCATTAAAGAAGAACATTTGTTTTTCTCTTTATTGGTTATGAGCTGTAATTTAGGATAATGTAATTCCGGTAATTTAGTTCCTACCTTGGAAATATTCTCTCTCTCCCTGTGGATGTTTTCATAAAGATATATAGTAGAATTGCTGGCAATGATGCAACAGTTAAGGCTGATTAAATTCTAGTTCTGTACATTTACCTGGCTGTACAAGCTATGAATTTCACATCTTTTTAATCTTTAAAATAGGGCTGTCAAGCAATTAAAAAAATTGTGATTAATCGCACTGTTAAACAATAATAGAATAGCATTTATTTAAATATTTGTGGATGTTTTCTACATTTTCAAATATGTTGATTTCAATTACAACACAGAATTCAAAGTGTACAGTGCTCACTTTATATTTATTTTTGTTTACAAATACTTGCACTGTAAAAAACAAAAGATATAGTATTTTTCAATTCACCTAATACAAGTACTGTAGTGCAATCTCTTTATCATAGAAATGTAGAATTATGTACAAAAAAACTGTTTTATTTTGTAATGCAATGTGAAACTTTAGAGCCTACAAGTCCATTCAGTCCTATTTCTTGTTCAGCCAATCACTCAGACAACAAGTTTGTTTATATTTGCAGGAGATAATGCTTCCTGCTTCTTGTTTACAATGTCACCTGAAAGTGAGAACAGGCGTTCGCATGACATTATTGTAGCCAGTGTTGCAAAGCATTTATGTGCCAGATGTGCTAAAGATTCATGTGTCCCTTTATGCTTCAACCACCATTCCAGAGGTCATGCGTCCATGCCGATGACGGGTTCTGCTCGATAACAATCCAAAGCAGTGTGGACTGACACATGTTCATTTTCATCGTCCGAGTCAGATGCCACCAGCAGAAGGTTGATTTTTTTTTTTTGGTGGTTCAGGTTCTGTAGTTTCCGCATCAGAGTGTTGCTCTTTTAAGACTTCTGAAAGCATGCGCCACACCTCATCCCTCTCAGATTTTGGACAGCACTTCACATTCTTAAACCTTCGGTTGAGTGCTTTAGTTATTTTTAGAAATCTCACATTGGCACCTTCTTTGCATTTTGTGAAATCTGCTGTGAAAGTGTTCTGAAAACAAACATGTGCTGGGTCATCATCCGAGATGGCTATAACATGAAATATATGGCAGAATGCGGGTAAAACAGAACAGGAGACATACAGTTCTCCCCCAAGGAGTTCAGTCACAAATTAATTAACGCATTATTTTTTTAACAAGCATCATCAGCATGGAAACATGTCCTCTGGAATGGTGGCCGAAACATGAAGGGGTATATGAATGTTTAGCATATCTGGCACATAAATACCTTGTACCACTGGCTACAAAAGTGCCATGCTAATGCTTGTTCTCACTTTCAGGTGACATTGTAAATAAGAAGCGTGTAGCATTATCTCCCGTAAATGTAAACAAGCTTGTTTGTCTTAGTGATTGGCTGAACAAGAAGTAGGACTGAGTGGACTTGTAAGCTCTAAAGTTTTACATTGTTTTGTTTTTGAGTGCAGTTATGTAACAAAAAAACCCTACATTTGTAAGTTACACTTTCATGATAAAGAGATTGCACTACAGTACTTGTCTGAGGTGAATTGAAAAATACTATTTCTTTTGTTTATCATTTTTACAGTGCAAATATTTGTAATAAAAATAATATAAAGTGTGCACCCTACACTTTGTATTCCTTGTTGTAATAGAAATCAATATATTTGAAAATGTAGAAAAACATCCAAAATATTTAATACATTTCAATTGGTATTCTATTGTTTAACAGGGCGATTAATCATGATTAATTTTTTTTAACCGTGATTAATTTTTTTAAGTTAATCACTTGAGTTAGCTGTGATTAATCGACAGCCCTACTTTAAAATGTTATAAAAGCTATTTAAGATGAGTATCTTACTGTAAATAAATGGACAAAGACCACAGTCAATAACTGAAGTCCTCATTCACTGAAGTGCATTAGGAAGGTTATATTTTGTGAAAGATTTCTGTGCTGGACATAGAGTTGAATTGAAGCCCATCAGCTATTTGTATCATTTATTTAGATTTACTAAGTGATCTGAAAAAAATTCAAACACCAACACGAAGAGTTGGGCAGGGGGTGCTAGCAGGCAGCAGTTTAGTTAGCAGTACACCCACTTTGGAGTTTTGGATGTCATTTAAGATGAGATGAAATGCATCAGATAATGTGCACATTGTGTTTTATCAGCACATGACATTTGTGCTATGTTACTTTTAACATGAATTGACATGGCATTTGACATAGGACTCATGTTGCCCCATGACAAGGTGGAATGTGATTCACTGCACATTTCAAGTGCATGTTCAGATTATGTCAGTATTGATTTGAAGAGCAACTTTTCTGCCTGATGTTCAGGAACTTTCATGAAATGTGAAACATTTGCCATTGTTCCCAGGATAGAGGGGAAGGTGAATACTAGCAACCATCAGTTTATAAAATCTAGCTTTTCAAATACTATTTTCTAAACACATCCCTATTTCAAAGCAATGTATCCATTGAAAATGTGTCCAAATTATTTTATAGCTTCAAACATAATTTTTTGTGTTACATTAACTTTAACCAGGGGTCTTATCTCTCTAGTTGACGTTAAATTTGTTTCAAATATTAAACAGACAATAGCTCATGGTAGTTAGCTGAATCGTTTAAGGAATCAAATTCAGACTAAACGTTTACAAAATTTTCAGCAAAAGATTCCAGTTAATGAAAGAACCATGTGGTGTGCTAAAACATGTATACACATAGGTATTGCCCCATTTATCAGACATGAGAGCTAATTACCTCATACACTGCTATATTTCTTCCATCCTCTGCATTTCAATTCCCAATATTAACACATAGGTGGTCAAGCTGACCATTGAATAGCATACATGAGCATGAATGCATTAAATAATTTAATGTTAGAGGAGTTTATTAAACTGCCACATTCTAATCAGCATGCGTACCTGCTTTCATTAATCTTGCACTGGTCCATGGTGTGTCTCCACAGCCAACACAGAGAGTGCTAATGTTAATAGGAGCTCTTAACAAACAGGACTAGTTAATCAAGGAAAATTTACTATTAACCACATGACCATGCATACTGCAAGCTAATTACAATCAGATTTAACCTTTTCATTACTGTGTTCATCTAAACATCTTCCTTACCACTTGCAACATTGAACTATACAAAACCAAAGCACAGTTATACTCATTTGAACTGGAAATATTTGCATCAGTTCACAGTTACAGATGGGAGAATCTCTTTGCTTCAGTTGCACAGTGTATAAAGTGTATTTTATTACATTGCCTTCCAAAAGCCTATTGCACAGAAACCTTCTTCTCCCCTCCAAAAATCCTGGTTAGGAGAGGTGATTATTAGAACAGTGTGTTCCAAAATGAACTGCAATAATCTGGATTAATTCAAAAGAAATTTAGCACTTCATAAATTACCAGTTATTACTATGTAAAGAGACTGGATATAATTTAGAGTATTAAGTTATTTCAGTAGCTGAACAAAGTGTTTTAACCTCTGAAGTGCCATAGCCCTCACTGATATTGATAAAACCTTATAATTTTACAAACCCTATTATTTTCATTGGAGAGTAGACTATGGTGGGAAATGAGGCTCCATCGGTGGCCATTATTCTCTGTTGACTTTGTTCTCTGATAGAGAAATGGTAAAGGAATACAGTTAAGTAATAAAGCTATAGATTTTTTTAAAAAAAATATCTTTTTTCTCTCTACATCAGTAGCATACACTATCACTTCAGTGTACAGATGGCATTGCCTATTGCTCTACCTAGGAAGCTGTATGTGATATTTTGGATGGAGGAGCCAAATCATGTGGAGAGGGTAATATTCTCAAGGATTTTAAATTGCTGAGGGGGTTATTTGCATGGAGAGTTTGTTAGCTGAAGAGTGTTACTGTGCTTTATTAGTGATTCATGATGCATAGTATACTTTTGGTGATAACAGTGGCAATTGCTAACTTTTGGCTGGGGACCAAATTCTGGCCTTGGGGGCACTGTTGGGGCCCGCATTAGTCTCTGTCATGTGGGATGTGCTGTCACTCCTCTCTCCATCCTTTCTGCTTCTCTTCCACTCCAGTGTTTAAACTGATTAGCTTTTCCAGAAGATATTAAAGCCCTGGAATAGTTTGTTTCTTCCCTCCAAGGAAATTTGTTTCTAAATACCTGCCATTTGGTGCAATCTGGTGCGTTCCAATGGGAAAGAGTTTGCTTTTCAAAAGCATCTTTGTGAGGAAAGGTAAAAGTCAGCTGTGAGGAGGGATAGTTCAGCAGAGTCCGGAGTGGGAAATGGAGTCTATAAGAGACAGAATTCTACTTTCATGGCTCCCTTCCATACAAATGTTTCTCCTCCCAACTCTACCACCAGCTTTTTCTTCTTCTCTCCTGCCCTCTGCCTTTAGTCAAATGTTTCCAGATTGCCATTTAGTGAATTTTCTCCCTCTACATCCTGCCATTCTTCCTGCTGCTCCCCTACTCTCTGTAAGAGTTTCTCATTTCTATATCTCACTTTCTCAATACTTTCTGTCTTCTTCCCACTTAGTGCTAGCCTGGCCTGGCTTGAAATGGCTTTGAAAGGCAGCCTATACTCTTTATCTCTTCCCTTTCCTCTGCCCTCCTTTCTTTCTTCATTTCTATTTCCCTTCCCTTGTTATACCAATAGAATAAAAAACAGCAGGATCTTATTAAGAGGGATAAGGCAAAGATGCCACATTTATTGTAAATATACCGATAAAGCAAAAGATAAAAGTAAACAACGTTGTTTGACTACTTATTTCTTATACACACACACACACACACACATACACACACACACATATATATATATATATATATATATATAGAGAGAGAGAGAGAGAGAGAGAGAGAGAGAGAGAGGTTCATTCCCACAATCATTCATTCAAGTTAGGTGTTATAGTTACCGGCCTAGAAGTTGCTCATGCCAAGTTACTGGCCAGGTATCTTGGTCATGAGGATGGAGCCGAGTCCGTGTCAGGTGCACCTGATGCTCCTGGAGGCTGGCAACAGAACCAGAGACTCAAAGTCATCAGTCTTTAGAGTCCATTCTTATAGGAATTAATTCCTATGTTAGTCTATGGGAGCTGTTTCATCCTGCTGTTGCTGACTCAATCAGCAGATGGCACATTCCTGTCCAAAGTAGCACATTCTTGGTGGCTCCACACTGTCCAAAGTTTGTGTTTCTCACCCTTCCAGGTGATGGGGTGGATCCCAGTTTACCCTCCGGGGGTTTTCTGGTCATCCACTTGACACATTCTTCGACCGATGGATACTCCCATTCTAGGCTGGCACCTCCCTAACCATCCATGTATATCAAGCATTCATCAGCATACATTCCATATCTTAACCATATTTTAATTTACTGTCTCCACCACTTTCAGGGTGTGTGCTAATTCATTTGAGACTCCCGGCCCTTTAATCACAGAGGGTGGGGGTCTGTCCTAGGAGCCGTTGAATGAAGTGAAAGTCACTTAACGGCTTATAGTGTTTGTTTACCTTGTATCAATTGCTTCAAGAACAAAGTCAGTTAACTTGTTTGTAAATTTTACATAGTAGTAAAGTATCTTTCACAGGATAGATATAATCAATGGTTTCTACAGACAGTAGCTTACAAGTTCTAACAGAAGACCCAAGAGATTTTTGTACTTGGTGAAACTGTTGGATTTTAAAGTGTGGGGGACAAATTATGAGGGGGTCACTGTCACTTGGGGGAATCACTGTTAGTACCTTCTTTTATATCCCTACACCCTGTTCTTCTCCTCCTCCTTCCCTTTCCCCCCTTCAGCTTTCCTTCCCCACCTGTGCTAACTCCTCTTCTCCCCTGCCACTACTGAGCAGTCCTGAAGAGCTTCCTCTTGTGCCTGGAGAATGCTGCAGCACAGAGGAGCATTCTCAGTCTACCTTTGTGTGAGACCTGCTGCCTCCTTGCTAAACTGCCTGCTCTTTAAGATGAAAACAGTAGGACCACAGGTTAGGCCACAGAAAATATGTCTACTGGCTTTATAGATCTCACAGGGCTATAGTATACACAGATGGCCCCAAACCTCCACTAAAATCTTTAAGACTGCACAGACAGTCTTGTTTTCACTGGGGAAAAGATGTGCTCTTAATCTGAGGTAGCTAACTTGAGTCAAGAATACACTTTTCCCCAGTGAACACAATGCCATGGAGGATAAAGAGGCCTTGGCTTTCATTAATAAGGGGAAAACTCACTTATTTATTGAAAAATAACTTTTCCAGAAAGGCTGATGTATAGTTACTTGTGTCATCTCCACCACTGTCTTTCCCAGCATATCCCACGTGCTGTGTCTGTGTTCTAGATTATAAAATATTCAGGGACTGTATTTGTTTTTGTGCACTGAACAAATCCAAGTACATCATCGGTGCTAAACAGATAAATAAGTAAAATAACAAGAACAGAGGCAGATGTTTCATTTGTAGCTTCCCCTTGCTATGCTATGCTTTGCTTTTTTGCCTTGATTTGAAATTGTTGTATATACCTGACCATGAAGGATAACACTGGATTTGTACACTTAGCAGGTTATCAGTGTGATAGAAGAATTTAATGCTATAGTATATGACTTGTAACTATAATTGAGCTTGGAAATGTCATATGAGCATCCAACGTAAGGCCCTATTCCTCAAAAGGCTTCAGCTGTCAGGTCATGATAGTGCATAGATTATTTTACATGTTATTTACACAAGATAGAGTCAGAAGGCACATTCCATGTATGAGTCAAGAAGGAAAGCAGCACTTTACAAGGAAAGGTTTAGCCCTTTTACAGTTGTTAATTTTAATCATGGAAACGGGGAAAATACTTATAAAACTGGTCAAAGTACTATTAAAAAATGTGTGTGTGTGTGTGTGACTCTTCTGCCAGGTGGAGTCAGCAGCAACAAGGGTCGAGTTCAGTATCTAGGAGTTCTTAACAATACAAAACAACTGGCTCGAGCTCCCCTTGGTAATGTGGGAAAACTTATCCCCCAGGGTACCTCAAAGAGGCAATACTTCCTCACTTGCAAGCATGGAGTCTGTGTATAACAAAAGAGAACTTTTATGAAAAGGGAAAGGGAACCTAGCCTTAATTTGGGAAAACACCGCAACCACATTCAAAAGCATGGGACCATAAGCAAACCTGACCTCACAGTGTGTTGGGCAGTGTCCTTTGCCTCAGTTTCCCACCCTGCAGTGCGAAAGTCCAACGAACAAATGTCCTTTTAACACATCACTCCCCACTCCCTCCACTGCACCCCACTCATAGTTGGCTGGCCTTGGTTACTGAAGAGCCATAGTTCAGAGGTACATTCCCACCCCTGGGAAGGGGGCATTGAGCAATGCCTCTTCTGCTACCTTGGCAACTGGTCACAGCTGCTGCTGCTGCTCCTGCAATGTCACGTTCTGAGGTTCTGCCACTTAACCCAGCTCTTAGTGATGTTAGCAGGCAGTTGGGGACCTTGCAGCCAGTGCAGTCTCTGTGTGGTCTTTCACTGTCCTTATACAAGGTCTAAGGCTTAGTGCCTGGATCTACTCAGCAGTGATGTCAGCTCTAGAAATCACCAACTGGAAACAGGGGCTCTCCATTGAGTCTAATCAGCGCTGGCTGGAGATGGGCAGGTCAAATGACATCTAGGACTCTTTAGGCAGAGTCCATACCACCACTAGATTGGAACAGCTGTTCCCACACACACTCATCTTCACTGGGATTTGGCACCCCCTAACTCCTGCTTAGCAAGTGAGGGTCAGTTTCAGGTAACCCCTCTCAATCAGGAAAGCTCATTCAAACCCTTACATACATACATACATACATACATACATACAAAATAGTTGGAATATTTAAAAAAATACAGTATTGCATTACATAGTCATGGTTGTCTGGTTTTTGTAACTGAGATTTTATAGGTGTAAGGTGATATGACGTTTGCAGTAATATGACCCAGAGGGCTGGACAAAAGACTGACAAAGGGCCTGGAAGGGAGAAAAGGAAATACATTCAGTAATGACCTTCAGCAAGATTTGGGGCATCATTTATCAGAGGGGGCAACACTGAGCCCTTTAGGAGCTACTGAAAGCCATACACGTACATTGACTGGTCTGACTGAATAGACAAAATAATGGCAACGGGGGGAAAACAATTGGACACAGAGTCATAGGGCTGCATGTCTACTGACTGTTGCTGTAATGGGATACCTATTACAGATGAATAATGTTAGCCGGGGAGAGGTAGTGGTGTGTTCCCATGAGTAAATAATGACGGGTTGGAGTGGGCTGAATAGGAGAGAGGAAACCCTACAGTACAGAAAGGTACCTGGAAGGACACAGTACATTGCCCCTCTGCTTCCATGCTGCTTTAGTTTCATTTTTGGATTTTCCTGTCTACTTTGAAGAGAGCAAAGCCCAAAGTCCATAGAAGTGGATTTTCCCTGGCTCCTGTAAGGCAGGACCTGCAGCAGACCATATATTGTCATGAAATTCCCTTACAGGCCTTCACAGACTCATCCTCTTCTGTTTGCAGGGCCTGCAAGTCACTACAGGGAAATTGTTCTTATCAGAAACATCTTGGTTATGTCATCCTTCCCCTCCCACAATAATGTATCTCCTTAGGCTTACTATATCCCCTTTGTCCCACTAATTCAGGAGTAGAAGCTGACCCATTGGCTGCTACACAAATATCGACATTGCTGCAAATATCATATTTCTCAAAAATATTTGGGAATTTCAGTTAAGCATTCTTTATTTTAAAATATTAAATATGTATCTATTTATGCACCATACACTTGAAACCAATTGGTCATTTAAAAATCACTGGAGTGTTCCTTTAATTACATTCTATCCTACAGTTGTCTACCATCAAGTTTTATCACAGTCAACATACCAAAATGAGGCCTAAATCTTGACATTAGATAATTAAGCAGTTTAATTCAAGAGATTTTTAACTCACTATTTGCTGAATTTCTTACTCACACACTTATACCTAAGAGACAAGAAACAAAAAGGGTGAGGGGAAAGAGACACCATTTTTTTCAAAAGTCCTGCTGCAGGGAATTTGCCTCAATGAGATGTAATGCCACATCAGAGCATCTTCCATACCTGCTAAGAGACTGATCTTAAAACATATCAAGACAACTATTTTATTTCTACTATGGCAAACTCTGGAATAAGTTCCCAGAAAGATAAGAAATTTATGAGAGAGGTGCAGTTGCACCATTGTTGCCATCCCACAAGGCTTTTCAACTACCAATTGGCCTAACAAGGATCAAAATCAAGTTTGATGTATTCAAGCTAGAGATAATGCTGATTTTGGTAGTTCCTACCCCACTTCACATTATTATTATTCTGCCTCCACTTCACAGTGTCAGATTCTAGGCTTCAGAAGAACTACAACAGGTCTCTTCTGCAAATGAAATCCACATATAGATTCTTTTACCTGCTCCTGAACTCCCTAGGCAGTGCATCCAGAAGACAGTCATGTAAGTCTTTGTCTGTTGCTATGGGCTGGGATTTTCAAAGGATCCTAATGGAGTTTGGCTCCTAAAACCCATTCAATTTCACTGGGTTTGGGCTACTAACCCTTTTGGAAATCCCAAATATAGAGTTTGCCTGAGCCATCTGCCGATGAAAGTTGACACACTATCTCACATTGGAAATCAAAGATGTGACTACCACTAGCAAGGATAACCTTTTATTACTTGAGCTTTCCACTAACGAGAATGTGTTCAGAGTACATTTTCACTACTGCATGTGATTTAGGTACTGACAATACAGCTGCTTTACTGCCTGAAAATATGGAGAGACTTATTTTTATCAAAATAAATCACAACAGGTTTCAGTGCTCCTATAAATTACGTGATGATAGGGAGGTGACTTTCAGAGGGAAAGTTAAATGAGACGGTTGTGTCGTGAGAGAGTGGTGCATCTCCAGAGCTTTGGATATCAGCTAAATATTGTAGTATGCTTTAATTAGTAAGTGACTCTAGTGTTCATGATGGATGTCAGCTGGACACAACAAGAGACTAACGTTTTCTAATTAACCAAGGAAGGTTAGAGCATATCCTGAGGTAGGGAGACTTACCCATACACCCCATTCTGCGTCCTCCCAGTCTGCCTTGGAGAGATCACTTTTACAGGTGGGAGAGTTCATTTTCCATGTTTATTCAGCTCTAGGTTTCTTAGCTGATGATCTCTGGAAGAAACAAGCATGGATGATGTAAGAAATGCAAAGATAAATTATTTAAGATTTTTATACTAGGTGAAAGCATGCTAATTAGCCAGTGTGTGTGTGTGTGTGTGTGTGTGTGTGTGTGTGTGTGTGTGTGTGTGTGTGAGAGAGAGAGAGAGAGAGAGATGTATGGCCTCAAAACCAGACTGAGGCCACTAATAGTCTCCTGCCACTAAACGACAAAGATGTCTGGTTGCTGCAAAACTGAACTACATGAACACCAACAATACAGAGGTAAAAGGCTTTGTAGACCAATATCAATTTCCTGAACCCTTCTATAACCTGACTCTAGAAACCTGCCTATTCTGCTGGGATTTTTAAATCAAAACTAAGTATTAGTGATTTGGTGAACTGGTCGTTTTACAAGTCAGAAAACTTTTTTCAAATCCCACTAGATCCACTGAAAAAGGAAGACATTCCAACATCAATATAATGTCTTAGAGCTAGCTGGAAAAATACTGGAATAACATGGGAGTGAATTTTCTGTAACATCCTATCAGGCATAAGGACCTGCAGCCAGCCTACTCATCTGCTATCTTAACTCCTAGGCAATCTGACGAGCACAGCTGGGTCCCGATTGGCCAAATGCCCGACTGGCTGATGGGAATAATGGACCCGCTCTTAAGATCCACAGCAGCAGGCCACTGGCTGCTCAAAGCATTTGCCCGTGGCTTTAATAGCTACTGCACTTATTTGTTCCAGCCTTGCCCCTGCATTGCCTCACTCCAGGTAACCCAATTCTGACCCTTGGCTCCAATTTCTGACCCCTGACTGATCCTGACCCTTGGCTCTGGCATCTGGCCCCTGACTCCAGCTTTGACCCTGGGCTCCAATTCCTGGCTATTGACTCCTGTTTTAACCTTAGGCCTGACTCCTGGTCTGACCTCTAGGCACCGCTGCTCACGTCCCTGACACATCCCCAATTGCTGACAAAGCATTTCCTAGGTGAGAAGAAAGGAAGCAAAGGAAGAGAGAGAAATGCAAGAAGGAAAAAAATGTAGTCGGGTTAGGAAGGAACAGAAAAGAGAAACCTCTGAATGGCCACAAAAGTATGCAACAGAAGCAACAAAATACAAGGGAATGTTGAAAGAGGTAGAAAATTAACTCAAGGACCAGATCATCCTCTCCTGTGGCTCTCAGGGGGAGGAAATCTCTGCATGGATTTCAGAGTGGAAAATCCCACCTGCCCCACATTTCTATGGGGCAAATTCTCTCCCCCACCCATGTCCCCTCAAGCACGATGGGACAAAGGCTGCAGGGCCTGCCTCTAAATTGGCAGATCTCCAGTGACCCATGGAAAGCCAAGGCTATCTGTCTGGAGGTCCTATTAGGGTGACCAGATGTCCCGATTTTATAGGGACAGTCCCGATTTTTTTCTTATATAGGCACGTATTACCCCCCACCCGTCCCGATTTTTCACACTTGCCCTCTGGTCACCCTAGGTCCTATGCATCCACACCAGTTAAGGCCATCAAAGGTCACCCTCTTCACATCCACATCGCTGGGAGGGGAGCTTCATAGGAACCAGGATACTAATATCATCCGTGATCCTTACTTTACCTGGTGACCTCGAGGGGAAGGGAGACGGAATCCATGGAAGAGATTATACAATCCTGGGTGCACGTCTAATGTCTGTGGGCCTTTAGGCAAATGTACACCTCCCTGGATGACCCAGTCTCCATCCCAGTCCCCACTGAAAACCCTGTTCTGTGTTGGAGTTGTGTCTGCAGGGACATGGTGGAAGAGGGAACTGCAGCATAGGAGTGATTGGGAGCACAGTCTTGCACAATAGGCTGAGATCTGCATTTGGAGTGCACCCTCCAAGTGTGGATCTAGTGGGCATGATCTAGGCATAAAGAAAGGAAATGAGAGAAGATAAGGAAGAAATGGTAAAGGAGGAAAAATGAGCACCGAACAAAAGGAAAAGATCTGAATACTTGGGAATGCATGGAGAAAAGCAAGAGATGGAGACCTGAGAGAGACCCCTGCACAGAGAAAGAAAGTAAAGAATACCAGATGTGTAAAACTGGGACAAAAGAGAGAGAGCAGAAAGACGCACACAAATGAACCAGCAACACAACAGAAGTTAGAAAGATATAATTCATTCATCATTAAAAATATGAAAGAGAGACTGTATTGATACTTTTCATATTATGTTGGCAAAGGTCCTGATTTTTCTCCAGAATAATCTAAAGCCATATTTCATCAGAGATTAGTACTTTCTGGATTCTCGTCTCTAAAATGAAGAGTGAGATTTCCTTCTTATCTGCACTGGTATAAATCCCCTGAAGTCAATGCAAAATAGTAAAAATGAGAGCAGATCCCTAGGAACCTGTGACCCTGTCCTGATGCCATGGCTTCACTCCCAACACCCATTTAGAGTGGGATGCATATGGCAATTCATGCTTCTCAGAGCTATTATTTCAGTCTGTCTGCTGACTCAGGAGATGTTTTTGCATCAATTAAATATGGGTCACATTTTTAGGCTTTTTTTCATCAACATGAAGCAAGGGATTCTGGTGCAATTTACATGAAATATTGTAAGGACTTTTTTATCGATAACGTGCAAAATTATGAAATATTCAAATGCTTATCTTTTTTGTTTTTCTGCATTGCATCAATCCATCCAAGCTCCCGTCTCAATCTACCTGATGCTCTAGAAGGGGTGGAACAGCACTTAAGTGATGGTGTAGGAGTTTCTCTTTACTCTGTTCCTTTTGGACAAGCTGTTTGAAACAAGAAGTAAGCACTTAAATGTGGTATGGGGCTGCAATGTTCACTTTCCTGCTGCCTCAGCTTTTCATTGCTGCTTTAAAGATTGCACTCAGCAGCACTTAGGGCCCCGTGACTTGCTTTCACCCTTCCCTCCCGCTCTCCTGCTGTTGGTACACTCACTTGTCTGTTCCCAGACTCTTCTTTCCTGAGCAAAATGCAAATCTTACTCAGAATAATGATACTGATATTAATCCATATAAAAACTACATTTTCCCAAGGATCTTTCTTGTATAACCCTTCTGCCAGATGTGGTCAGTAGCAACAAAGGCTGCGTTCAAATAGCCATGGATTTGTCTTAAAACTAACAAGCACCACCGGAGTGAGCCTCCACCCCAAATTTCTGGGATCACTAAATATCTTGCCTGGAGGCTCTGAATAGACAATACTTCCCCACCCTCAAGCAATGAGTCTGTATATGAAACAAAGAAAACTTTCCTAGGGAAAAGAGAACACAGCATCCACTTGGGAAAACATCAACTATATAGCTATATGAATGAATAAATAATATGCTCCTCTACAGTAACTTTTGTAGTAGTCTGTTAACTCAGTTCCCTACCCCTCAACATGAACATCCAATAGACAAATGTCCCTTTACCACATCATTTCCCCTTTCCCCCTCTGCTAAACCCCACTCGAGGTTTGTTTCAGTGGGTAGTTTAGTCCCCGAGTCCTGAGGTGCATTCAGGAAGGGCTGTCTCCAGTCCCTTGGGCAGTGCTGCCTGCTCCTGCTCTGAGGCTCTGCCACCTCACCCACATATAGCGATTTCAGCTTTAGTTGGTGGCTGGGAAGGAGAGACCATCACCAGAATTCACTTAGCTCTGTTGCTGTCCTCTGCAGGTTCCATGAAGACCCCTTTCTGCATTGCACCTCATCGAGGAACCACCTGTGTATCATCTCCCGTCCTGACATCTTCAGTCTGCATCAACTCTCCTCCACATCCTCACTGGAGGGGAGCTAGTAGCACATTGGACCCTTGAGCAAAGTCCATGCAATCAGGTAGTAACCCCTCTCCCCTCTCTTCTCTCAGTTCGGTTCTACTAACCGACCAGATGAGTTTGGGTACAGTTATGGTAGCTTTCAAAATGTGAGAAGTGCAAATGAAGATCTCTGTAGCTGTGCCTCCACTCTGGAGCTTCTGTCCTTCTGGGTAAATAGGCTGTGGAATCAGCATACGATAGCATACTAACCAATATTGCTTCTGTATTTTCTTGTACTACCCTGTGTGTCTTTTGTCTCTTGTCTTATTCCTTAGATTGTGAGCTTTGGGGGGCAAGGACTGTCTTTTTTGGTCTGCGTTTGTCCAGCACCTAGCACAATTGGATCCTGGTCCATGACTAGGACTCCTAGGTGCTACATTAGTACAAATAATAATTATACGGATAAGCAAGTCTGTGGACATTCTTCCCCCTTTTCACCAACAGGTGGAGCATAGAGCTCCTTACCTTCTAGAGCGCCTGGCCACAGAACTTATACTGGCCACCAGCTTTTGATGGTTTTAGGCACAATTTTCATATCCTAAGTGGATGAACAGCAGTGAATTGGAGCGGAATGTTTGCCATAAGTAGGTGGAGTTAGTACAGTCTCAAATGTAGGTTTAAAACACAAACGACACTTGGCCAGAAATGAAAAATAACCAGAACAGTAGAGGAGACTTTTACCATACAGTCTATGCCATCTCGTGGGATATAAATTTAGGCCCATAGTCACAGAAAGAAGTCCAACCCTATATTACATTCAGATCTGTGTTTTAACCTGTTTCCCATTTGGTAACAACTCTTTCACTACTGCCTGATCCTATCAGCAGTGTTGTGTTTTTCCATTACTGCTCTATAAGGTTCTTAGAGGGTCATGCTATCACGTAGTCTTTTAAAGTAACACCATTAATATATCTTCAGTTAATACAAGGATATTAATAATTAGTACATCTACTCACACCCAAATTATTGTAGCTATGTATTGCTGTTGGCTCCCAAACGTGTGCTTTACTAAACATTTGTTCAGTTCTGCCATGACCCAATAGTCTGATTTAAAGGTGGTCTTGCAATTTAACTGCTAGTTAATCTCCGACTATCTTGCTCTTCACCCTTTATTTTATCATCAGGCTAATGTGGTATGTGCAAAATAATTACACTTCCACATTAAACTGAGATTTTTTTTTTATAATTTTATTACTTTAATCTAGTATGCATTAAAGTTCCACACAGAGTGCCTGTTTTTACTTAGGTTTTTTATTAACCAGAACTTTTCAACCTTGTGTGATCTCTCTATAATTCCCTTTAGAATACATAATTGTGCTCTATCAATTTGTTAAAGGCTTTTGAAGTGTTAAAAAAGCTACATTAAAATTATTTTCTTTCAGGTTTTATGTTAATGAACATAGGTGCTATTCAAAGCAAAGTCAGTGTGTCAAGGGAACTTTAACTAAAGTTATTCATACATAAACTAAAAAAGGAAACATCTTTAGTGGAAGAAAATACATTTAATGAGTAAGTGCAGCACACAATTCCTCCTTTCAAAAATGTCAGTTCACATTGAACCTCCATTCTAGGTATCTTACAATTACTTTGTCAACAGCAGGTAGAGTACTGATGGATGATGCATTGGTTCTTGAAACCAAACTTTCTGTGAGTTACTTAGGCTGAAACTAAGTGCTTTTACATTCCAGTCTTATTGATGATAGTGGTTTTATATTTATCACCCTGTCATTTCAGTTGACTGTATCAGCCTCTTCAGTGCAGGAATATGGACACTAATGGAGGTGTGTCCTTAGTACTCTAAAGGGTCACAGATTCATTCCACTAACACGTTCACAGCACAGTTATAAACTCAGAAATTGCTTTGCACATTTTAAATAGTAATCTGCAGCTCTAGGCATATTAGGCCTTTGAAATTCAGTTTCTTGCTGGCCTCCTTTAGACCGTGCTACCTGTTTGACACTGAATATGCTTCCTTCAACTTTCACTAATATAATGTTACAGTTTTGCAACCTGCCCTATACTAGGTAGAATTCTATCAGGACCTTGGAAAGTCCAGGATCAGATTGCAACATTTATTTATAAGAAATTCTGTCAAGAATCAATAATAGTGTTGGGTCTCAAGTTCCTTCTTTAATAATACTTTGATATGATTTGTCACAAGCTAGCCCACAGTATCCACCAGATTTTATTACTTAGCTTGCATCACAGTGTCTCATCTTTGAGTCATGAGATCAGCCATGGGGAGACCTTTAAAAAGCTATATTCTTTACTGTTTGGTTATTACAGAAAGTCTATATTACTCAATAATATCTTTTATAAGGTGTGCTGTCACATCTTCACATAGATGTTTAACCCCGATGTAGATATACTGAATGCCTGGAGGCCACTTTAGTGACATGGACATTGTTTTTCATGATTGGATGCCAGATGTATCAACAACAACAACAAAAGTTGGGTCTTATTTTCACAGCTTGGTATTTCTGCCTGGATCTCATACTAACTGTCAATAGCAACTAAGATTTTATTTAGAGTACAGAATGTAACATTTTTATTACTTGAAAGTAGTAGAAAATCTGTGAAGGTAATTTTAGATTTCTTTCCACTGTAATATCAGTTCCTCAGGTTCTACTGTATATCTCAGTAAACAAGATCTTACTGTATCACTACCATATTGTAGTTCTAAATATATAAGTTCTTACTCAGATCAGATGTTTGCTTATACAGGACGGTTTACAAAATAGAATGCTGTGTGTTGTTGACCTTAGGTACAGTATAGTCAATAATTTAAATTTCCAGTACAGTTAATAAAATCTGCTTTGGATAAAAATATTAATCTATAAGATAAAGATTTTTTTTTAAGTATAAAACAGGGATCGGCAACCTTTGGCATGCAGCTCGCCAGGATAAGCACCCTGGCGGGCCTGGCCAGTTTATTTACCTGCCATGTCTGCAGGTTCGGCCAATCGCGGCTCCCACTGGCCGCGGTTCACTGCTCCAGGACAATGGAGGCTGCGAGAAGCGGCGGCCAGCACATCCCTTGGCCTGCGCTGCTTCCTGCAGCCACGTGGCTGCTTCCCGCATGCCAAAGGTTGCTGATCCCTGGTATAAAATTTTGATTTTGCATCTTTGTTTTCTATATCTTGAATTTCTGCAAAGAATCATGCACACTAATAGCACTATTGAAATAGTAATATTTTCAAATATCATAATGGTTTTGTGTAATTTTTTTAAATTTACCTCTTAGGCAATTTCTTTACATTTAATTTAAAAAAAAAAGTTTGGCTCTTTTATTTTGCTGGTTAATACTAATAAAATGTATACCTATGTTTTCATGGTTTTTGAGGATTCTTTTGACTTGATATGCAAAAATTTCTGGGCCAAAGAAGAAAACCTTTAAATAAAGAGCTGAGCATTGAAAATGGAGTGATATGTATTTAGGCATGTGGAGGTTTTTTGAAGGCAAATGTATGCCCACTTTTTGACATAGTATATGCTGGAGGGGGGTGGGATAGTGGAAGTATTAGGTTTAAGTATAATAGATTGCAAGTCTCTGATTTACCATATTTTAAAGCCAGGTTTCTGTAAAACTCCCAAGGTAGATAAATCCCTAGCAGAGTCAACCTTTAACCAAAACAAACAAACAACCCAACCAAACAAGCATGGCCTGTTTCAGTTCTGAACTGAAAAAAAAAGTTTCAGCTTCTCCAAGCCTCTCTTTGTAAAGATAATTGACTATCAACTGCCAGGGTCTCACTCCATGATAGGCACAGGAGGACCTCAGTATTCATGTTGGCTCTTACTATTGGTTGGCTTTTGGCAGATTTCTCTGCTGTCAACCAATAAGCGAGAACTCTACAGTAATAGATCAGATCTGGCCTATGGGTAAAAGTGGCAGTATTGGGAGTGAGAATTTCAGCCATAGGTCCAAACTGTTGATGGAGAAAATATTTTAAGACCTTATTTTGCACCTGAAATACATGATTAGTGATAGTTTTTCAAATGTTGACAGGTCCATATAAGTGTTTAATATCATAAGTTGTGCAATGATTTGTAAATTATTTATTAGCAGGTTATAGTAAATTCTGGAGAAGTTAGGGAAAGCTTTAATTCACTACAAAAAATGTAGTGAATTCAGCCTTCTAAATTTACCATTGCCCACAGCCTTTCCTTTTCACACTTTGTTTGGCTGCATTCACCAAATAGATTACTCACACACAAACACTTGCCCTTACTAGGAGTAATACATCATTAGCAAATGGTGCATACCAATTTTTCTGCAAAATAGACTGTATACAGTCCACCTCAAGAATGAACTACTAAAGTTGTTCTGGTGAAGTCCTATTATACCTGATCAAATCAGATGCTTATATGAAGTCTGCAGTTTGTAGCATTTGTGTGCATCTCAAGGATATAGACTTGACACCAAAGTCCCATTCCCAACTATGGAGTGGTAGAAAGGATCCTGGCTATCACACATTGGAGACATGAAAACTGCAGTGCACTGAGAACCTGGAAGGATTCCTTTGTTTGGCAGGTCATCCATTCACAGGAACGAGTTGTTGGCATTAGTTGTAGCAATTAGGCTTATCAGGTAAGTGAAACTTGTAGACTTTTATGTACTGACTATTAGTGAATCAGCTGACACCACTGATGCCCAATAAACGTCTTTTTCGGTTACTACTATATATTTTGATTGGCACAAGTGCATAAAGGCCATTCCATGTGCGTTACCCCCGCTACTGCAGAAGCATGCTGAATCCATTAAGTGCCTTCAAGAAGGTGGCATTGATTAAAAAAGTCAATATCAATAGCAAAGAATGGTGCTCAGTCCATGATAGACAAAGTGATTGGATTTCTACACTTTTTAAATGAAACGAATCCAAATACACTGATAAACAACTATATCATCCCTTGTTTTGTCCCTGAACTGGAGTAGGAGTCAGTGCAAAACATTCAAATGATGTTATGGCCACTATGAAGCTAGTTAGCTGAGCTAGTGGCTACATGAGCTTTTCAATATATTTTGTTCTGGAAATTTATTAATAACATTTCCATACACTAAAATGATTTGGTATTACACTGAAGTGGCAATTGGCTAAATAAAGAGAACGCGCCAAAAGATTTTTGCCTATGAAAAGCCATTGTGATATAAGTATGACCAATTTTTTGGAATTTTTTACTCAATAAGAAGTTAATGGCTAACTGAAGATAACTGTGCAACTATTACTGAGAGATTTTTGCAATTTGGCATAAACAAGGATTTTAGAGGCAAACTGTAATAGAGTAATGCCATATCTATATGAAATACTATTCTCAGTCCTCAAGATAGTTGACATTTCTGGCAAAACTCTCAGAAAATAATACTTAAACACACTGTAGTGCAGTGTTTGGATTTAGAATTCACTTAAAGGAGTAATAGTCAACTGGGAAGTTTAAAACATGAGATTGGTACATACATAAGTTATATGTGGGTTGTATTGAGAACAGGATGAACAAACCAGAGAAGGCAGCAGAAGTCTTTACAATGGATATTTTGGAAGTATGAGTGCAGCAAGCTGGTCTGTGGGATAAGCCAGAAGAAAAATTCTTGCAAAGTTTAAATTTATTTGCACCTGTGAAGCTATTTTCTCGTCTGTTAAAATGGTTTAGGTATATACTGTAACATGGTGTATCTTTCAAACATCTGAAAGACTGTCTGCAAAATGGACCAAGCAGTAAAAGAACAGTAGAGACAAATATTCTCTAGTTGGTAGTGAACTAGTAATGAGATCCGATTCAAAAATGTTCATATGTAAAATAAACAAGTACAAAAGTCAGCTATGTAAGGGGTAGGACCTAATAAAAATCAGCCAAGTCAGAAAAGAGTTTAGCAATTTTAATAGTTAAATTCTAAAAGACATAGCTTAGCCTCCCTCCTTGGTTTCATAAACCTGGCAGGGTTCTGAATTGAGGGAGAACCAGGACAGCAAGTTAGTTTTAATAGTGTCTTGTTTAGCTTGACCATGTAAATAGCTAATCATTTTCTAACATGGCCAGAAACTGTGCTAAACATGTTCAGAGCTTCTGATGATCCTACATTCCTCTAGCCATCGCTACACATGAGAACCATACTTGGCAAATGCTAGTTACATTTCTTGATGCACTTAGTGCATTTCTTCTAGAAGGTGCTCAGATACTACAGTGGTATAAGAACCTGGATAGAATAGAATCAAGAATACATTTCTGCATGTGAATGTTGTAGAGTACTGTACAAATACCCTATACTGAATAGTGTTTGACTTTTCTCTCCTCTCCTTGGATACCACTCAGAAAAATCGAACGTTTCCAAATATGGGGGAATGTTGGTTGGCTGTACCCAAATCCTTAGCTACTACAATGCCTCTCTAATAGTACCTAACTGCATATTTTTCTAGGGCTGGATGCACAGTTAATCTTGCCAGGGCCCACTGCCTGCTGACTGTGGACCAGCTCTTTTCAGTATATTGGCCTCTGATGTATAGAGATGGTCAGAGATGGTCAGATTCTTCATGGCTGTTTTGCATGAGCCTTGTGAAGTAGTAGCAGATCCTGGCAAACCATTGGCTCTTCCTGTGGTCAGTCAATCCTGCTGTAGTAATTGGTTCCATGAAAGCCCTCAAAGTTTAAAGAAAAATTACCCAAAGAAGTACTAAACTGAGTGAGTTAGATGATTTTATGGAATGTTTTGTATACAGATGGCATTAGTTACATTGGTAGCAGGCCAGCTTCACTACAGCTCGATTTAGCACCTGATAGGGAAGCAAAAGAAAGTGTTAATTTGGGCTTTGATACTATCAGTTTCAATCTCTTCCATAAATCAGTGTTCTAGAAATGCATCTACGTTTGCCCTAACTTTCCTGGGAAGCCCATATTTCCCACTACTCCCATCAAAGTTCACTTTATTAACCTAGGAGTTATAGGTTTCAGCAGAAATAAATTCTTTTAACAGCAACAAAACCTATTTTCCACCAGGTTTTCCGAAAATCTCATTCTCTGGTACAGAAGCCACATTTTGAATGCTTACATCTGGCAGCTGCCCAGCTGCAATAGCTCGGCTAGTTCCTGTACCCACAGCCAGGCTATTAATATTCATGGTGATATTCACATTTGGTCCCATCCCTTTCACTTGGGGATTTAACTTTTTGGACGGCGGGGCAATCCTTGGCATGTTCAAAGAGAAAAAGGACATCTTTCACACCAGAACAGGGACCGTACAGAGAGCAGAAAGGACAGGTTTTTAGACTTGATACCTTAGGATGGTGAGCAGTAAAATGAAATAGACTTACAAGTGTGGAAAAAAACCCAGGTCTGCTTTCAATACAGTAGAATAAAGATACCCCAGAGCCGAGAATGACTTGGGACCTGATTATATGAGAAACAGCATCTCTGTATGAAACACTGTGGTGGTTACATTTGGCAAAAATACTCATGCTTGAGTCACTTTGGTTAGAGAGAGGAGGCTTCTTGCAGAATGTTCCCCATGAGTGGTCCTCAGACTTGAGCCATCAGAGTCTGAATGTAACACTGCAAAGTCCATTTTTGGGGTAAGTGTAAAGAATGTGGGATTTATATATATTAATTTTATATACCTATATATCATATTTGTGGGTTTGGAGTTTGTGTTGCTGGCTAAAGGGTAACTAAGAGTTGAATTGGCTTTTGTTAACTTGGAGCTGCAGGAATCAAGAATAGACACTCCCCAACGGCCAGTACTTAATTGGACAATGGGGCTAATAATTCCTTGGAGGCTTACCTCCAGTAATGTAGCATCAGAGACTGGCTCCTCCCCTCTCCCCATGAGGGAAGGGTGGGGAAGAGCCCAGCTTGATACCTCTTGGGGTTTCAAAGCAGGAACTTACAAACAAAAAACTTGAAAGCAGATAAAATGCTGAACCTCTTAGTCAGGGAGACAGAAAATCCACAGAGAAGCATGTGGCAATTTTGTCCCCAGAATAAGAGGATGGGAGTACGAAGGCTAAGTTGGGCCTACCTACTTGCATGAGGCAAATGCTAAGTTTAGGTAAGAAAATATGCATTTAGGCATTTGTTATTTTTAACCCTTTTCTTTGTGCTTGCGATGCTCCTTTGGATAAATAAATCCTATTATGTTTTCAACCAGGTGACCACTCCTGGGTCACTGCAATTTCATACTAGTCAAAAGCTCTCAGAGAGAAGTCTCTAGCAGGGGCCAAACCCAGATGGACTTGTTGGAGGTAACACAGTTGGTAACAGGGATGCAGCAGCCTGATCAGTCTAGTTTAAAAGTGGAGTGAATCACAAGACTCCAATGTGAGAAGTGAGATTGTGGGCCTGTCACTGGGAAAGAGTGCCCACAGAGAGAGACCAAGAGATGGCAAAGGTACAACCTCTGAACCATAACAGTGAGCATTCAGCAAGAAAGTCGATTGATAGGACAAGGAATGAGTGGCTATTTTTGTTGTTAGGGCTTTGTGGATTACCAAACAGGGACAACATGGCAGCAGCTAACTCCTCCCCAGTAATCAAATTAAGTCACCATGTTAACACCACGATGCAAGACTTAAATGTGCAGTACCAGTAGCTTATTGACTGGTGTTCAGCATGCACACAGGGGGCGTAATCACCACTTAATGGCTACGTGCATACTCCGAATAGCTGATGGTATTGAAACCACCACTATGAGAATGTCCAGCCGCAGAATCTGAGGCATTTCACGAGCTGGCAGTGTGACACTTGCTGAGCTTTTAAGCTTGGCTGAAGTATTAATAATAAATTAAATGTAAAGGATATACATTTCAGACAAATATGTTCCAAAGTTCATGCCAAGATCTAGACCATGTTGCCTCTCTAAGGACTTTGAACTCGGGAGCACTTAATTTTTTTACTGGTAATTCTTAATACATTTCTCTTGCTGTATGTATGTCTGTGCACGCGTGTGTGTGTGCACTCTATATGGGCCCCTTCAATAATTTTCTGCCTGTAAATTCAAATGCATGTTAGTGAAGGAAATTGTCTGCCTAATATTTCAAAAGTAATGAGTTCAAATTCTGTTGGGATTGTAGTTTTATTAGAAATTCTGCATACGTTTTATTAGTAGTATTTCTGGGTCAAATGGATCATTATATTGATTGATCAACACTTAATTTGTTATAAGTACTCAGCAAACAATGAAAAATAATCTAGTCACTTTCTTAAAGGATAAACATAATGTATAATATGTTACTTTTTAATTAATTTTTTGCATACGTGTAGATCAAAGTTATTCATCTCTGGAGGTTTTTGTGGGCCACTTTAACATCTGGCAAGAAAGCTGAGTAGCACAATAATTTATGTATATAATAAAACATGCATTTTTACCACTGTTCACTGTAAAAATGTACTAAAATCTAAGGATGGGCTTCATGATACTGCTGCAAGTTAGCTTCCTTTAAGACAGCAGTAAACTTTTGGTGCGAGACACATTGTTTTCCATTAAAAACAACAAGGAGTCTGGTGGCACCTTAACTTGGATAATGGTATAGTCTAATTCATAGTTATGATTGAATCTTCTGTATTTGTCCAACACAAAAAAGTTCTCTTACCTGCCACTCTGTACATCACATAGTACACACACATTTTCATAATATACATATAATATCTTTTCCCATTAATTACAAGTCCTGAAACGTATGGAAATTGCAGCGAGTTCAGAGGAGAGCAACAAAAACGATAACAGGTTTAGAAAACGATCTCTGAGGAAAGGTTAAAAAACGGGTGTGTTTAGTCTTGAGAAAAGATGACTGAGGGACGAAGCGGAGAACTAGGGTTACCAGATAGCAATGGTGAAAAAACGGTACAGGGGGTGGGGGGTTATAGGTACCTATATAAGAAAAAGTCCACAAAAAACGGGACTTTTAAAAATGGGACATCTGGTCACCCTACTGAGAACAATCTTCATATATGTTAAGGGCCATTATAAGGAGGATGATGATCAATTGTTTTCCATGTCATCTGAAGGTAGGTCAAGAAGTAATGGGCTTAATCTGCAGCAATGGAGATTTAGGTTAGATATTAGGAAAACTTTCTAACAATAGTTAAGCTCTGGAATTGGCTTCTAAGGGAGGATTTTAAGAACAGGTTGGACAAACATCTGTCAGGGATGGTCTAGGATATACTTCGTCCTGCCTCAAAGTGGGCAGGATGGACTACATGACCTCCCAAGGTCTCTTCCAGCCCTTTATGTCTATGAGTCTATGGACAACTCAAACCAAAATCAATGAAAGATGCTCAGCACATCTGAAATCAGGCCAATGTTATTCCAAGCTGGAAACTGAAGAAATCCAAATCAAGCTGTTTTGAAAAATGTGTGGTTTAATCTCTCTGTGCCTCAATCACTCTACCTACTGTATAAAACAGGGATAACAGTACTTACTCTAAGTGTTTGACACATGGCAGTCCTGGTAAGAAACGACTTTTTACTTTTTTGGCTGGTCACTTGACACAGGTCAGAATTAAGGAAGGTTAGACCCATCCCATTGATTCCAGTAGCTACCATTATACTTGTTCATCTTTTTGTAAAATGCTTTTAAATTTTTATATAAAAGATACAATATAACTGCAAAGTATTATGATTGATTTGGTATAGATGTCATTTAGTCACATATTGATATGTATACAGTGTCAGGTAGATCAGAGGTAAGTTGTATGTCTTCTTGTAAAAAAAAATAGTAAGAAGATTTGTTCTATATTTGGCCATAAATTTTGCCACAAATATGGCACCTGTTAAAATAATTTTATACATGATATGAAAGCATAATCAAAGTTCCAGTGCTTGGAATTTCCAGGGAAATACCTCCATACCCCATAAAATTTGGTTCTGTTTATAGATATTAAATAGCAGTTCTGTATGTCTAACCTGGCCCAAGGCACTACTGATCTACGCAATATATACTATAAAAAGCAGGATGTAAAACTCCTTACGGCGAGTTCATTTATAGATATTTCAAACATTGTTAACAGAAAGTTTATTTAAATGTTACAAACATTGATTTGTTCCAATAAATTGCTTCAATCATTTTACGTTCATGGGATGGATTCAGTTACCACAATTATTGTAAACATGCATCACAATACGTTATAATTTGGCCTTCACCCTTACCGTGACATCTAAAATAAAATTATTCCATAAGACCTTAGAATATTTCATGAACTATGTTACTAGATATCATATGCTTTTAATTGAAAGGTGCTTTAACTTTACATCCAGAGTGGAACAATTAATGCATTAAAAATGCAACAGTCTTTTGTTCTTATTTAAATTTTTGTATCTTAATGTATGTCCCAAGTCCTAAACGTAGGCCTGTAAGTCCCCAGACAGCTGCTGTGTCCTGACCTCCACCCGAGGTCGGTTGAAACCTTGTGGGCCAAAAAGCTAGTAGGACTATAGCTTCAGCTAATGCACCACCCACAGAAGCCCTGACTGGAGGATCGCCCGACTCCACTGATTGGTCCAACACCAACAATGCTATTTAAGTCAGAAGTAGGCACAGGAAGTTTGTCTAGCAACAAGGTGATTTCCTATTGTGCCTGCCTCGGTCCCTGCTTGTGCCTGTCTCCTACACCCAACCCTATTCCTTCTCCTGGCTCCTACCTTACCCCTGCCTTTGCTCCTGCTCTGACTACTAGGCAAGTCTGCCTACAGCCCAGTCCATAATACTTAGCCTGAAAGTTTTATTGAGCTTCTTTGACATTTTCTTTTAATATACGGCACTCAAACCACTTCTTAGTAAGAGCCTTCATTTTTTACATTTTAAAGATCCTTAAATACAGACCCAACCATAATAAAAGAAAGTGGTAATTGTTGGACGAGCCAAGGCTGGACAATGTTGAATATCCTGGAAGCCACATCTTGGAAGTATCCTACACAACTTTAGCTGTGAGTTCTAGCACATTGCTTGTAGGTGCATCCCATCACAGAGGATTTGGTTCTTTGGACTAATGCTTTCTTCCATTATTCTTGTTTAATATTTCATGTAGATCTCAATTCTCTAAAGAGAACTGCAGAGGTCGACCACTGTGCATAGCCCCATTGGGTTCAGTGGTGCTCCAAGAGGATGCAGAGGTCAACGAGAGCAACACTCTTTGCAGGCTCAGAGCTTGAGTCTTACAAGTTGTTAGGGGCTCCAACTCTCATTGAGGGTAGTGGAAAACCTCTCTCTAACTTCCTTGGTGAAAGGATTGTGCCTATGCCTTCATAAATGATCTGGAGAAAGGGGTAAACAGTGAGGTGGCAAAGTTTGCAGATGATACTAAACTGCTAAAGATAGTTAAGTCCAAAGCAGACTGTGAAGAACTTCAAAAAGATCTCACAAAACTAAGTGATTTGGCAACAAAATGGCAAATGAAATTTAATGCGGATAAATGTAAAGTAATGCACATTGGAAAAAATAACCCCAACTACACATACAATATGATGGGGGCTAATTTAGCTACAACAAGTCAGGAAAAAGATCTTGGAGTCATCGTGGATAGTTCTCTGAAAATGTCCACGCAGTGTGCAGAGGCGGTCAAAAAAGCAAACAGGATGTTAGGAATCATTAAAAAGGGGATAGAGAATAAGACTGAGAATATATTATTGCCCTTATAGAAATCGATGGTATGCCCTCATCTCGAATACTGCGTACAGATGTGGTCTCCTCATCTCAAAAAAGATATATTGGCACTAGAAAAGGTTCAGAAAAGGGCAACTAAAAAGATTAAGGGTTGGAATGGGTCCCATGTGAGGAGAGATTAAAGAGGCTAGGACTCTTCAGCTTGGAAAAGAGGAGACTAAGGGGGGATATGATAGAGGTATATAAAATCATGAGTGATGTGGAGAAAGTGGATAAGGAAAAGTTATTTACTTATTCCCATAATACAAGAACTAGGGGTCATCAAATGAAATTAATAGGCAGCAGGTTTAAAACAAATAAAAGGAAGTTCTTCTTCACGCAGCGGACAGTCAACTTGTGGAACTCCTGACCTGAGGAGGTTGTGAAGGCTAGGACTATAACAGACTTTAAAAGAGAACTGGATAAATTCATGGTGGTTAAGTCCATTAATGGCTATTAGCCAGGACGGGTAAGGAATGGTGTCCCTAGCCTCTGTCTGTCAGAGGGTGGAGATGGATGGCAGGAGAGAGATCACTTGATCATTGCCTGTTAGGTTCACTCCCTCTGGGGCACCTGGCATTGGCCACTGTTGGTAGACAGGATACTGGGCTAGATGGACCTTTGGTCTGACCTGGTACAGCCGTTCTTATGTTTTGATCAGAGTCTGCACTCAATGAATAACAACAACAATGGGTGAAATCCTGGCCCCACTGAAGTCATTGGGAGTTTTGCCAGTGACACCAATGGAGCCAGGATTTCATCCCATAATCAGAAGCTGAATGGAATGGATGTCTGAGGAAGAGCATTTTAGAGTTGCTTATAATTAATCCTGATAATGCCCTAATATTCCATGAGTGCCATAACATTGCTGGCATCCTTGCTTATTTAAATGTAATATTTGTGAGAGTCTGCAGAACCTGTGAATATATTTTATCCATAATTTCTTCCCTTGAGTTCATCATGACTGATTAATGATAGTCTGATGTACAGTGTTTAAATATGGAAATAATTAATATTTACCTCTTTAGATTTTCAATGACCCCATTATTTAGCTTTGGGACTCCAGTAATGCTATCAAGTTGCATCATCAATGAGCAGCAAAGAGCCGATGTTGTATTGTGGCTTGTCAGAGAAGAAGCCCATCATAACTATATCCCACTCTTCTTTGTGTCTTTGCCAATGAGCTGGGAACCCATCTACTGTGTCACAGACCTTTGCAAGCCTAATTGTTCATGCAGTGTGTTTTTTTCTGAGCTGATGCAGATGTCCCTTTCTGTAATAATTTAATTAACACTTTAAAATAATGATGCATTAATTAATGCCAAATTACAATGAAAATCCTACAGACTTACACTTTATATCAACATTAATGCAAAACGAGTTCCTCCTGGATAATATTTCTTACAATGAATACAAAAAAGAGATAATACTAATTAGGCCATCAATTTAAATTTACCATAATTCCAATCCATGTCACTTATCTGTTCTCAAGCACAAAATATTCATTTCTACCGTACATTTTTGCTGCAGTGGTGATATCTGCATGGCAACCAGACCTGGGGTCATCTTTCAGTTACGCGAGTATGATCTTGAATTTGGTGCCCAAATTGTTGAGAATTAAATAAATATTAAGAAGGGGCAAACCCAGTGATGTGCTGTCACTGAATATTTGTGGCGGTGATACTTTGTTAGCCCTCTCCCCCCCCAATAGTCTATCACAATGAAGCATTAGCTCTTGAATTATGTATGACACAAGCTACTAACCTGGGACACCTAATTCAGTTTATTTCCAGTCTTAATGGCCTGACCCACATGTTACAGGAACCGGGGCACTTGCAAAGTAATTTGTAGTCATGAATCATATTAAAAGTGTATAGTGCAGTGGTGAGCAACCTGTGGCCCACACTGGCGGGCCGTGAGACTGTTTACATTGACCATCTGCAGGCACAGCCGCCCACAGCTCCCAGGGCCCATGGCTAGCCATTCCCAGCCAATGGGAGCTGCGGAAAGCAGCGGTCAGCATGTCCCTGTGGCCCGTGCCGCTTCCTGCAGCTCCCATTGGCTGGGAATGGGGAGCCACGACCACTGGGAGCTGCGGGCAGCTGTGCCTGTGGATTGTCGATGTAAACAAACTGTCTCGCAGGCCACCAGTGGATTACCCGGATGGGCTGCGTGCAGCCCGTGGACCGCAGGTTGCCCACCATTAGTATAGTGCCTTGACTGAGTGATGAGGCACTTTAGAGACAAATAAGATAACAAGGTCCCTGCTCCAAAATAGCTTGAAAATTAAATAATATCTTCCCATTTCCAAGAGTGAAATGATTTATTTAAAACAAGTCCGATCTGCACTTTGTTACTTTTTCTCTATTAAGAACATAAGAACGGCCAAAGGTCAATCTAGCCCAGTATCCTGTCTTTCCGACAGTGGCCAATGCCAGGTGCCCCAGAGAGAATGAACAGAACAGGTAATCACCATGTGATCCATCCTCTGTCGCCCATTACCAGCTTCTGGCAAACAGAGGTTAGGGACACCATCCCTGCCCATCCTGGCTAATAGCCATTGATGGACTTATCCTCCATAAATTTTAATAGTTCTTTTTTGAACCTTGTTATAGTCTTGGCCTTTACAATATCCTCTGGCAAAGAGTTCCACAGGTTTACTGTGCATTGTGTGAAGAAATACTTCCTTTTGCTTGTTTTAAATCTGCTGCCTATTAATTTTAATATTAGTCTATTAAGGGTAATAAATATAGCTAAACTACTTCTATGTTTGTTCTTTTACATATGGCAAGAAAAGATTGAAAAGGTTAATTCTACAATGGAAAGTGGAGAAAGAAGGATGTGAATTGCAATTATTTTAGCTATATATTTTGTTTTATCGCAGTAGTGCCTAGAGGGCCCAGCCCCATTGTGCTTCACACTGTACAAACTCATAACAAAAAGATGGTCCCTTCTCCAAAACATTTACAATCTAAGTAGAAGATGAGTCAACAGTTGGGGGAAGTACAAGGTAACAGTAAGATGATTGTGTCGTGTATACTATTTGTAGTATATATATTAAGTGGTGTGGGCTTTTGTTAAGTGGTGTGTTTTAGGTGGTGTTTGTTTTAGTTTTTAATAAAACAATGTTTAAATATTGCCAGTAATTAATTTTCTCATAAAGACTGAATGATCTAGTTTGATGTAGAAGATGCTGATCATTATCATATGGTAGCCAGGGCTGGATTCCGATGCCCTCAGTCATGTATAGGCTCTTATTCAATGAGTGGTCCCATTTATTTCAAGGAGAGTTAGTGACTCAGCACGATCTATATGGTGGAGCACAAACCAACTCAGCAAAGAGCAAGCTATGAACATAAATCAGAGCAGTGAGGGAGTTCAGGGAGAGCAGGAAAACAGGTTGTCCTGTTTGCGCTGTCTCCGTTGAAATACATTTTCATTTAGGGTTGGATAACCACTCAGGAAATTCTTTTACTTCTGTGGTTTGGGTTAAGGTGCCTTAAAGAGCCAGGACGTTCTTTTGTTTTTGACTTTTTGGGTCAAATTTGTCCTCGTGAAGAGGGCTAGCACAAGACATCATCGTTCGAATTGCACTTAAATTGAGGGATTATGTGGAATTTGGTAATACATAGATTTTGTGCTGGCCCTCTGCATTGGGGTGAATTTCACACATTGTGACTAAACTTCAGCTGGTAGTTGAATTCCATCATAACTGTGTGTATTTTGTTACCTAGTAGTGCCACTCTGTGCTTGCTTACCACATGCAGTAGCTTTTCTTTTCTGGTTAATTTCTTTTGAATTTGAAATACTGCACACATGGAAATCAATTGAATGGCTTCTATCATAATATTACCACATAATTTGAGACAGTTGAGCATAACTGGCCATCGCTGCCCACCGGGTCTGGTAAAAGCAGGTCACCTGGAGTAATAAAATGAATGTATTTTTAAAAGGCTTAATAGGGAGAAAAGTTTCCTAAGGAGATGACTACTACACAGTGCAACAGTCTCCTAAGGGAAATGGTGGAAGGCTCTGTGACGGTACCTCCCATAAAGCTTTATGGAAATATGCATATGAATGTATGTATATAACATAACTAGAATGTGTTTTATAATACATATGCCATGTAACATATCTCTGTAAAAGTTATGATCTATTGAATCTATTAATCCTGTTTGTATGCATATATAATTTTTGTATTCAAAGTTATGAATATTGGCTGCATACTTGTTTGATTCTAAGTAGGCTGTAGTGAAGCAGTTGGTCAGCTCCCTGAGAAAAGACTATTCCCAGTAAGTGCCCAATCCGGAAACACTTAAGCCAACAATGAACTTGGAGACACCAATACACATCTGGTCTTTCCCAGGAATGTGGCTTGGCTGGGAAGGAACTCAGTCATGCATGGACATGTGACTGCCCAGGTGACTCCAAAATTCCATCTTGGAGCTGGACTTTGCATAGGAGAGGGGAGGGGGTTTCCACCCACGAAAAGAAAGTCTATTTAAGCCCGTTGGAGACCCCTCCATTTTGTCTTCAGGTGGCTAAAGAGAGAGCCTCATCACCCCCCAGTATACTTGAACGAAACTGGAACAAAGGACAGTGTGCAAGGGTTGTGAGTTATTGCTGGACACAGGCTAAAAGGAGATTAGTCTGTAAAAGGGAGCATTCTGGAACTGGTGAGGATCTTACCTATATTCAGTTTGATTAGACATAGATTTGCGCATTTTATTTTATTTTGCTTGGTGACTTACTTTGTTCTGTCTGTTACTACTTGGAATCACTTAAATCCTGCTTTCTGTATTTAATAAAATCACTTTTTACATATTAATTAACTCAGAGTATGTATTAATACCCGGGGACGCAAACAACTGTGCATATCTCTCTATCAGTGTTCTAGAGGGTGAACAATGTATGAGTTTACCCTGCATAAGCTTTATACAGGGTAAAATGGATTTATTTGGGTTTAGACCCCATTGGGAGTTGGGCATCTGAGTGTTAAAGACAGGTAGGGTGACCAGACGTCCTGATTTTATCGGGACTGTCCCGATATTTCCTTGTTTGTCCTGCGTCTGGGCTGCTGCCCATCTGGTGCTATCCCGCGGCGGCCCTGGGGTGGAGGCATCGGCAGCCCAGCCCCGTTTGTTCCCCTGCAGGACCCGAGCAGGACGGGGGGGCTGGAGCCTGCTGCCCCCACTCCGGGGCTATCGCGTGATAGCACCAGATGGGCAGCTGCCCAGATGCGACTGGCCAGGGCTGGGCGCAGCGTGTGTGCTGCTGGGTCCCCACAGCAGGCCCGGGCTTGGGCCTGGGCGCCAGAGCCGCAGACGCCGAGCTTGGCCATCGGCCGCTTCCTCCCCCCGCGGCAGTGGGAGCTGCAGCAGTGGCTGCTCCCGAGTCCCGCTGCCCGGGGGGGAGAACAGCCGCCGCCTGGCCCTGCGGGCCACCCCCCTACTCTCCCTACCGCCTGACTGAGTCCTGCCTGCTCGGGTCCAGGCCGGAATCTCACTCACCCTGGCCCCGCGCTTCCCCTGCATCTCTGGGGCCTCCCTCCAGCGCTTGTGGAGGAAGGGGTGGGGTTTTTTTGGGGTTTTTTTGGCTCTGCCCCCTCCCGCCACGCCCCACCCCCACGTCCCGATATTTGACTTGGGTGATCTGGTCACCCTAAAGACAGGAACACTTCTGTTAGCTGCTTTCAGGTAAACCTGCTGCTTTGGGGCAAGTAATTCAGACCCTGGGTCTTTGCTGGAGCAGATGGGAGTGTCTGGCTCAGCAAGACAGGGTGCTGGGGTCCTGAGCTGGCAGGGAAAGCAGGGGCAGAAGTAGTCTTGGTACATCGGGTGGCAGCTCCCAAGACGGTTTCTGTGATCCAACCCGTCACAGGCTCATCACTAGAAAGAGTTCATTTACAGTGGACAAAACACTAGAAAATGTGCTATAACTATAAGGATCTAACTGACACTGGTGCCCAGGGTCTGAATTAGACAACCTAATATCTTATCCATCTGTAAATTGGTGAGAACTAGCAGAAAAGGGATTTAGGATTTAGGCCTGAGGTACAGTAAAAGAGCACCGCTGTATGGAAACACTTGCATGATGCCAAGCTGCAGTGTGCTTTCCCCTGGTCAATATTACTAGCCCCTCCTTTTCACAAGCAATAAAAAATGTTCAGGAAAAGAAAAAAAATAAAATAAGTATTTTAAAGTTTTATATGTTTCTTCAATTAAAAACTAATCAGGTTAACTATTTTAGTATAAAAATAGCACCTCTTTTTTTAATTCCAGACACTTGCTTTGAGAGGCCCGTTCTAAATTATGTTTTTCTTTATTTCACTCTCCATATTGTATGTTCTCCCTCATTAAGTTATAAATTTACAGCTTCACAGATAAAGGGGTTTTTGTCTAGTTTTTAACAATGTTGCTGTATCATTCACTGCTCTGATACCATGGTGAAGGGCATCATAGAAATACTTAAGATAGACAGGCATCAGACAGTGCTGTGTCTAGCTGTGCTCCACAACTGAAAATTTGGTGAGGGCACAGAGAGAGTTGAAATGGGTTCAGATGGCTCTCCCAAAAAGGTGGAAGGGCATATTGAATAGGGTCCTGCAGATATCTGTCCTGGGTCTTCACTATCTTCACAGTGATTTGGATAATGGCATAAAGTGCACACTTATAAAGTTTGTGGATGATACCAAGATAGGAGGGGTTGCAAATTTTCTGGAGGGTGGGATTAGAAATGGTCTGAAAAAAATAGAGTGAAAGACAAATTCACAATACTACACTTAGGAAGGAATACTCAATTACACAAATTCACAAAATGGGAAATGACTGCCTAGGAAGGAGTAATGCAGAGAAAGATCTTGTGATTATAGTGAATCACAAACTAAATATGAGTCAACAATGTAACACCATTGCAAAAAAAGCAAACATCATTCTGGGATGTATTCGCAGGAGTGTTGCAAGCAAGACATAAGAAGAACTCAGCTGTAGTACTATGTCCAGTTCTGGGAAAGATGTGGACAAATTGGAGAAAGTCCAAAGGAGAGCAACAAAAGTGATTAAAGGTCTAGAAAACATTACCTACAAAGAAGGATTGAAAAAACTATGTTTGTTTAGTCTGGAGAAGGCTGAGGGGGCACATGATAGCAGTCTTCAAGTACTTTATGAAGAGGAGGGCGATAAATTGTTCTCCTTATCCATTGAGGACAGGACAAGAAGCAATGGGCTTAAATTACAGCAAGGGAGATTTAGGTTAGACATTAGGAAAAACTCTCTAACTGGAAGTATAGTTAAGCACTGGAACAAATTACCAAGGGAGGTTGTGGAATCTCTATCATTGGAGGATTTTAAGTACAGGTTAGACAAACATCTGTCAGGGATAGTCCAGAGAATACTTAGTCCTGCCTCAGTGCAGGGGACTGGACTAGATGACCTATCGATTTTCCTTCCAGTCCTACATTTCTATGATTCTATGTTTCAGAATTAAATGCAGGTATTTCAGTACCTACTCACTTTTAGCGTTTTTTTTAAACGTTTCTGGCAGATCGCCAGCCTTAAATCACACATTGAATACTTGTAAGGTGGCAGCTGATTGAGGGTTTCAGCAACTTTTCAATTTTAACTTTACTTTTAAGGCTTCTGTAGGAAGTCTTTCTTCTGTTAGAGCACAAATGCATTGGTAACACTTGTCTTTTTGCACTTGCTCACACCTGTTGACACACCCGTGTATTAACAAATCAACTAATGGCCTTCTCTATGCATAGAGTGCCAGTGCTAATGCAAATATAAAAAGGAATCCAAGAGTTGCCATACACAGTATGTAGCTTGTTTAGATGAATTTTATTAAGTGTTGTACTAATTTGTTAAACAGTGTGTATTCCTATCACAAGAAGAGTTCATTATATCTTGCAGGTTTACATAAGAGGAAACAGATTCCTGAAAAACACATGGAACTTTCCTGTAATCCGTTTCAAGGACTGACTGATGAGTATTGTAGCTCCAAATGTTGTCTAATGAAAGAACAAACAGTTTAGGACATCATTAACTTCTTGCAGTTACAGCCAGGAAGAGTAAAGTTCCTGTACCTATGGCATGACCAAACTATTTTCTGCCTTTTGATTTATTGCCTCTGTCTGTTTCCTGAGAGTCACAGGAGATGCCAGAAAATGAAGTCCATTATTTTGTCCAGTTTCTGGATGCGTCATTTGCAATAATAGATGCTCATTAATTCCACACCTACTGGTCTCCAAAGGACTAAGCTAAAAACTGGCCTTTTTGGCTGTTTGTGTCCCCTAAATATGTGATGAGTTTTGTGTCAGCCCTCAGTGTCAACAACAATCAAGTGATCAAGTTTCATGAGAACAGAAATAAGTTTCAAAATCACACGAAGCAGTATTTAAAAAAAGCCAAACACATCATTTCCATCAGACATACTTGCATACTCCTCCAGTCACAAGAGAAATAATACCATGTGATTTATCTGACCAATCAAAACTAAGCCACATAGGTTAGATGACAAATATTGAACGCTTGAAAACCAATGTTCACAATCAAACCACAAAAATAACAACAAATGTTAAATAAATCTGAAGAAATCATGATCTGCTCATGGATATTCTGCAAACAGAAAAAGTTACTCAAGTGATTTGTTATGAATTATTTAGTTAGTTAGCTCTAATAAATTGTCATGCTATGTCAATGCTGTTTTTATTTCAGACCCTGGAATTATAAAAAAATCTGTGAAAGCTAGCTGAGAGTTTTGTAAGTATATCTGAATGCAGAATAAGATAGGGTAGGATGTAGTTTGTCTCTGAACATATTGTATGATCAGTGGGTAAGATAAAGTTGAAATATAGATTGAAATCCACAAGATATTAAGTATCTGGGAGTATTTTACCTTATGGAGGTAACATGAAGGTGATAACTAAACATAACAAACAGTTTATGTGAAATAAGTGAAAATTTTAATTCCAGGATCGTCTCTGCCATACTGTATTATGTGGCAGAGAAGGCTGACAGCCATAAGAATGACATTAGGACCAAAATTGACTTACTGTACATATTAAATATATTACTCTTTACCTTCTGAGGAAAAATTCTTAAAAGAATTCATGGGTTTGTTAACAAACATTTTTATGTCATTATGGGAAACCCAAAACCTGGGATGAAAATACTATTGTTAGCCAAACCTTTAGGTGGAGCAACTTTTCCAGAGTTACAAAAATACTAGTTTTTTGTGAAGCCAAGGAATGAAATGGATACTGTATAAATGGATCTGAGCCCAGTTGGATAGCCATAGACAAAGCACAAACTTTATTCTTTCATGTATTCTTCTTAATAATGGTGAACTGAATATGATTTTTTTAATCTACATCCAGTGCTGAAAACAACAGTTAAGTGGATTTTGAGTTATAAAGAAGATGGAAGGAAAAATATAGAATGAAAACACAGTAGGTCATTATGAAGAAACCTTGCATAAGCTGGTTCAATTGGATGACTATAGAGTTCCAAAACATGTTGGGTATAATGAATGGGGTTATGTTTCTCTTTTCTATGTATTTGCACATCAGACCAAGACTTCAGATACATGTAGTTGAAAGACTTCCTTCAAAATACTGATGTAAACATTGAGAAAATGTATTCTACTCTGTAAACTAAGGGTCTGATCTAAAGCCCGTGGAAATCAAACAGAATCTTTCCCACTAATTTCCATAGACTATGGAACAAGTCCTGAAATCATACACATCACCTCCTCTACAGTTCTCCTCTCCTCTCCCCACTCCGAATTACCACTCATAGTTTAATGTGTAAAGTTTAGGGGAGAGGGGGGAACAATGATAACTCTAACCAGAAAAAATTGGAATGATAATTCATGGGAAATAGATTATAAAGTGAATATGGGAGAGGAATTTTGGGAGGAAATAGCGTGGTTTCCACAAGCTGTCTGCTGCTTTCTTCCCTTCTCTTTTTTTCTTATGAATAGAACATTATGAACTCCAGTGAGACATGTTATAAGTGGTTTAAGTAAGTGACTGAGACAGATGTTGGTCTTGTGACTCTTCAAAGGGTGCCACTTGGCATATACTTAGTTCAATATTCTGTTATTCTGCAATTTTGGTTGAGAGTTGGTGACTTTATTTTGTCTGTTTTGGGATATCCAATTACACCTCAAATACTTGTACTTCATAGACGCTTTGAACTAAATAGCAAAATGAAAAATGAACGAAATTTAGTGTATACTTTAAATGCAATCAGTCTTAAGATAATAATAATTTTGAAGAACAAGTCCTAACCACCTGGGGTTATTAAACATCCCATGGCATTTTTCATAAGATTATTAACAATCTCTTTTCCAAAATCCAATTTATATAATTACATTCTGTTGACATAAATTCCCCCTGCGGTATCAATTAGATATGGCATTCTTCCTGTCATAAACTGTTGCAGCATTGCTGTATGCTGTTAAAAAGCTGTCATGTTCCACCCCAGAAAGGGATGCATTTCAGTCGCGTGTGAAGTGGTTCCAATATGTAGTTTGAAAAGTTTTTAAAGTACTTTGAGATTAAAAGTTCTATAAAACTGTAAAATGAAATTATTATTTTTTCAGTGCTTCTCTAGGCCTACTCATCTATATTAATACATTACAATGATAACATACTTTGCACTTGCTTTTACACTTACAGAGATCATTTCCTAGAGGTGTGCACACATTTTGAAGACTGAGGATAAACCCAGCCAGTGTGGACTTGTGCATTTCTAATTGGTGAATTTTTTTTTAATTTCACCAGAAATGTTCACAGCTTTTTGAAATATCAAAAAGTACTTTTCTTAGTGAAAAATTGACCTAATTGTTAAAATCTCCCTTTCTTTCACAATCAGCAGAGAAGCAGTGACCACTGTACTGTTGTCCTAGGTATGAGTAAGGTGATTATTTATTAATAAACTTTTTTCTTGGGAAAGTGGCATAGGTGATCAGTAAGTGGCACTTTTTCTTTTTACTCAAAGCAAACCAATGCCCAGAGTGATAGTTAGGGGGTTTGTTCTTCTTTAAATGTTATCTTATGGATGACATGTAAAATGAATTTCCTGATTACCAATGGTCATTAAAAGTCCCATGACACTTTTGCATGAAATGGGATATTAATTCCTTGTGTATTAGTAAAATTCCAACTTGGGTAATTACCTACCTAAATTCCCCTTATGAGTTTCAACTGGATACAGTACTATTTACTTCCTGCTCTCAGGCCTGTTGAAGGCAAAACTCCCTAAGGCTTCAGTGATGCATGACCATACACTATGTTGTAGTATTTCTGTGTTGTTAAACCTACGATAGGTCACACAAGAGAACATTATAAATTGATCACTGCATATAGTATGCTTATCAGTTTAAGTTTGTAAAATTCTTCAGGCTGCATCAGGATTAAATACACTATGTATATGCAATAAATAAGGATTAGTAATTGTCATAGTACATATTTATTGTCTTATTTGTATCTTTTTCTATGTCACTCTTTACTGTAGTACCTGCTGACCTCATCAATATAAGGGGCCTTATCCAAAACTGAATTCAATGACAGTCTTTCTGTTGATTTATATGGATTTTTTTGGATTGCACCTTAATGGAAGTAGCCTCATCAAGCATATTTGAAGTGGGGGAAAAAACTATTGTCCCCATTTTATGGATGAACAATAGAAACTTTGATTTGCCCAAGGATTGAATCAAGATCTCCTGAGTCCCAGTCCAGTGCATTAACTAGTGCATCCTTCCAGCTGGTGCTTTATCTAGGAAAAAATGTCATATAGAAGCAAATAATTGGTGCTATATGCTCAACAAACAAATGTCTCAAAAATATTTTACTTTCATGATATTTCAAGAAGTGAACAGTTTGATCTCTCCTCTGTCTCTTAGAAGTCTCTGTAAGGAGGTGAAGAGAATGTGTGTCTCATTAAACCACGCAAAACAGATGAGGCAAGCTACAAAACTCAGATCTGAATCTGAACTTTCCCACTACACCAGGGTCTTCAAGCCCAAGCCAGTTGCTTAGGCCTATCTGTAACATAAACATACTGTTATTACAGCAAGGAAAAATTGCTCATTGTCTTTCTAACAAAGCTAGATGAGTCCAGACTGGAGGGTGTTCATTGTAGTCTGAAAATTCATAGCTTTGCTGTCCAGCTGGAGTTTCTGGTAGTGTTGCTGTTTCCTATACCTGCCACACACAAACCTACTTTTAAGCATTCAGACAAATGCAGACAGGGAACAAGCGAGACAAAACTAAAGTGGATTGAAGTGGATGCGGGGGAGATTAGGGGAAAAGCTAGAAACACAAGCTATTACGAAGTGAAATTGGATGAAGTATGAAGACAAGAGAAAACAATGTTTACTGAAAGAATAAGAGCTAAATATTTGCAATTCAGCTTGTTTTGTCTTCTCCCAAATGATCTTTGCCCTACCTGATCTAATCTAGACACTGTAGCTTTCTCCAATACAGCTGCATGAAAAGTGATTTCAAGTAGCTCTTATGTATGTCTCCATACAATGAGTTAGCAAATAAACAGAGATGAGTTGATGTACTACCAATGGTAATATATAATCAATTGACACAAGTCAAGTTTGGTTTGGAATCTTAAAGTAAGTCAAAACGAATGTCCTTCATCAAATAGGCAAACAGCTTTACACCTTCAAAGGGCATTTGTACTTTCAGATTGTTCTAGTCTCCTATTATTTCTCTTTCTGATGCTGCCTCATGAAATCTTCCATCCAAGCTCCTCTTAATAACTTTGGGCCACATTTTTTTCCTGTTCCAAAATTAGCTTTGAAAAGGAGATGGTCCATCAGGGAACCGGGTATGGTTCCCTGACATTTTGCCCTATACAGCTCTGATTCTGGCCCCTGCTGAAAATTGCCAGAATGCAGCAGTGTTCCAGGTATGTCCCTTTCATCTTCTTGCTTATGGCAAGTCCAGGATGGGGCTGGTATAAAAGCTGGCTAAGCCAGCTTTATACCAGCTGAGGATTTCCTCCACACCACTGAGGGAATTCTCAGCTGGCCAGATGTGGCCAGTATCTGGCCCCTTTGCACTTCCTGAGTAACTCAAAGATTCTGGATCAGTGGAGAAGATCTGACCAACTATATTGGTGATTCTTAATCTGACAATAGAAGGTCATTTTAAATTAGGAGCAAAACTAAGAAATAAAATATTGTACTATTACATGAAATTTTATAGTAATGCTTAAGTCCCCAAAAGCTAAAGTTCAGTAGCAAAAGCTTGAGAAAATCCTTCTGACAAGAAAACTAGTTTTATTTAAAAAAATATTTCTGCAGTTTGCTAGGCTCAAAGCCTAGGGCATGTTTAATTAAAGTCAATGAAGCAGTTTAAAGTGAAGAAAAATTAGGACACCAAGAAAAACGTGTTGATTGTTTCCTAATTATTCTGTGGACTTTCTCTGTAATGGTTTCCCCTCCTTTTTTTTCACCCTGAATAAAGCAACTGGCATATAGTGCATTAAACAGAAGAACTGGGAAATTCCTGCAAAGAGTATTTGTTGTCATTCATTCAAATAGAAATCCCAAGACCACTTTGATTGTATTTGTGATTCATTTAATTGCTTATTGCTAACAGCTGGGCAAAACAAAATTTGTTTGCAGAAAGTTGCCAATATACATCTTCAAGTGAGTACTTATGTGAATATGAATTGCACAGGAAGTTTTTGCATGGGCATCATGTTAACTCTTTTGGGAATCATTCAGTTAAGGAGAAGAATTTCGTACCCTGTTATTCGGGTGACCAAACTCACCCCGAAGAGTGAATTACCAATGGTGAATATTCAAAGCAATAGCTTCAGTAAATACTAATTTACAATCTGGTGTTGGTCTCAGTCTGACTCCATGGGGACCACTGTCCACATTGCCAGCAAAGGTGCCATTTGTACTCTTGGTGGAGAGGCCAAAGTTTGAAAGACTTTGAAGACTATACTGCTTTGTCCCTCACAAAGATGAGCTCTTCAGACCAGGGGGGAGGAGTATTGGTGGGACGTGAGGAGAAGGAGGAAGAAGGAGGATCCGGGGAACTACAGGCCAGTCAGCCTCACCTCAGTCCCTGGAAAAATTATGGAGCAGGTCCTCAAGGAATCAATTATGAAACATTTAGAGGAAAGGAAAGTGATCAGGAACAGTCAGCATGGATTCACGAAGGGGAAGTCGTGCCTGACTAACCTAATTGCCTTCTATGATGAGATAACTGGCTCTGTGGATGAGGGGAAAGCAGTGGATGTCTTATTTCTTGACTTTAGCAAAGCTTTTGATACTGTCTCCCACAGTATTCTTGCCACCAAGTTAAAGAAGTATGGGCTGGATGAATGGACTGTAAGGTGGATAGAAAGCTGGCTAGATCGTCGGGCTCAACGGGTAGTGATCAATGGCTCCATGTCTAGTTGGCAGCCGGTTTCAAGCGGAGTGCCCCAAGGGTCGGTCCTGGGGCCGGTTTTGTTTAATATCTTTATTAATGATCTGGAGGATGGTGTGGACTGCACTCTCAGCAAGTTTGCAGATGACACTAAACTAGGAGGCGTGGTAGATACACTAGAGGGTAGGGATCGGATACAGAGGGACCTAGACAAATTAGAGGATTGGGCAGAAAAAAACCTGATGAGGTTCAACAAGGACAAGTGCAGAGTCCTGCACTTAGGACGGAAGAATCCCATGCACTGCTACAGACTAGGGACCGAATGGCTAGGTAGCAGTTCTGCTGAAAAGGACCTAGGGGTCACAGTGGACGAGAAGCTGGATATGAGTCAACAGTGTGCTCTTGTTGCCAAGAAGGCTAACGGCATGTTGGGCTGTATAAGTAGGGGCATTGCCAGCAGATCGAGGAACGTGATCGTTCCCCTTTATTCGACATTGGTGAGGCCTCATCTGGAATACTGTGTCCAATTTTGGGCCCCACACTACAAGAAGGATGTGGAAAAATTGGAAAGAGTCCAGCGGAGGGCAACAAAAATGATTAGGGGTCTGGAGCACATGACTTATGAGGAGAGGCTGAGAGAACTGGGATTGTTTAGTCTCCAGAAGAGAAGAATGAGGGGGGATTTGATAGCAGCCTTCAACTACCTGAAGGGGGGTTCCAAAGAGGATGGAGCTCGGCTGTTCTCAGTGGTGGCAGATGACAGAACAAGGAGCAATGGTCTCAAGTTGCGGTGGGGGAGGTCCAGGTTGGATATCAGGAAAAACTATTTCACTAGGAGGGTGGTGAAACACTGGAATGCGTTACCTAGGGAGGTGGTGGAGTCTCCTTCCTTGGAGGTCTTTAAGGCCCGGCTTGACAAAGCCCTGGCTGGCATGATTTAGTTGGGAATTGGTCCTGCTTTGAGCAGGGGGTTGGACTAGATGACCTCTTGAGGTCCCTTCCAACTCTGATATTCTATGATTCTTACGGAGGCACTCCAGGATGCTCCTGTTAAGTAGAAACCTAAAGAATTCCAGGCTGGAATTTTCAAAAACTAGACACCTGGAATTAGGCTCCTAAATCCATTTTTAGTCACTTAAATATGTAGCCAGATTTTCAAAAGTACTAAATTATACAACATACAGGCTTTAGACACTCATTTTTATTTTTGAAAAATATTAGCCACGAACGCTAGGGATATCACTACAACAACTTGAATTAAGCACTAACACTTTAAAAATAGGAAAGCTTTATAAAAGTTTATCTCAATGTCTTTTTTGTTCTCATCTGACCGATATGAGATATGAAATCAGAGTTTTAGTCAAGCCAATGCCTTGGATTATAACACCCCTGAACTATGGAGAAGTTCAGATCTCAAGCTGAATTTTGTATCTCACACCATTCTCTAAATTTAATTTTAAAAAGTCTCCAAGAAGAAATCACTTGAAAATAACAATAAATTCTGTTTCACTTTTAAGTTCAGAAGTCTCTTAATTCAAACTTAAAGTGACTAAATATATGGCTTTTTCCACAACAGTCCCATTTGTCAACAGCCTAGCTTGTATTTTAGACCCTTAAAATGGGACAAATAAGTACCCTGTATTTATTTCAGCAGCTCCCCTCACTTCAGTGTGCCACTGTGGGCTCTAGAAAGCCATTTTCCTCAGCCGTTTGCAGGGCCGGCTCTGGCTTTTTTGCCGCCCCAAGCAAAAAAAAAAAACCTGTGGGGCGGCCAGAGCCAGGGTGCAGGGGGACTCCCTGCGCTGCAGATGTGCCTCGGCTAGCGGGGGGAAGGGGGAGGGAGCAGGGGGAGAGAGAGAAGGGGGGCAGCCAGGGCTTCAGTGGGGCACTCGCCATGCAGCCCCGACTGCCGCGCCGCCTGCTGGGAGGGCTCCACGCTGCTCCAGTCGGTGGGGAGGGAAGGATGCAGGCTGCCCTGCCAGGCTTGCTGCAGACCTGGCACCGGCTGGGGCAGAGGGAGCATGCAGCCCACTCCCAGCAGGGCGCTCCTCTCCTCCACGCCACCGCCCCCTACAGGGAGGCCGGAGCGGTGAACCAAAAAGAAAAAAAACCTGCGGGGCGGCCGGAGTGGCAAAGCAAAAAAAAAAAGGATTGTACGGAATGCCGCCCCTTAGCATCTGCCGCCCCAAGCACAAGCTTGCTTGGCTGGTGCCTGGAGCCGGCCCTGGCAAATTGGTGAGAGCAGCAGCATTTCCAGGCATAGATTGGTAGCTATTCCAAGTCCTCCCCACTATCTGACCACCACCCCTGATGCCTGGTGGTTTGTACCATCACTAAGCAGACTGGCAGGAGCAGAAAGTGTGACTGATGGCTTCACCAAAGCAAGAGGTAACAGAAACGAGTGAGCCCAGGGAACAGGTTCCCCACTGAGTGGGACGTGACAAGAGTTCTATATATTTTCATGCTGATAATCTGGTTGCCTTACCCAAACATCTCACAAGGCAAGAAAATGCCTGGTCGTCCTCTTTAAGATGCTTTCATTTAAAAGTATTGCCAGTGGCAGAGAATTGAATGGTGGGGCTGGGGGCTATGTAGCTGAACACAAACAATAGAACGCTATTCTGGTGTTCAGTGCCCAACCTCTGTTGTTACTGGTTCACTCTCTCTGACACGCACATCAGTTCATCCCTGATTGTGTTACAGGGAAGATCATGATGCAGTGATATCATCCAGAACTTCATCTTGAGGTTTTATGTTTTAATCCATCTACATATCAGTATATATGCCCATTGGATTGTTATGAGGCAAGTGTATTGTGTAATACTCTTAAAATCAGCTTTTGTAACAAGCTGTACGTCCTTTTTGTTCGGTACTGCACATTAAAAAAAATCTGTAATACAACTTTGGCACATTTACTCCTTTGTTTTATTTTAGATGATTTATTCAGTCTTCAAATTCCTTCTATCAAGATTTTGGCCTAATGGCCATCCAGAGGCCTTCTTAAATTATAACAGGTACATTAGGTCCTGCGCCTGTGAAATGTTGAATTGTCCCATCATTCTTCATTGCAGTTCTAATGGCATGTTCCTGGTCATGATGAAGAAAGAGCCTGCCTGGCAAGCAGCAGTAAACTAAGCATGAGCTTTGAGGGGCTTGTTGCCAGAGTTCACTTCAGGAATGAAGCATTTATAGAAGCACTGAAATGCTCCTAAAGTTACATTTTTACCATGAGAAATTGGCTAAATGTTCACAATACCCAAGGCTACAAATTAAACCTTATTGCCTGTGTCTTGAGAAACAATGAAAGCATGTCACATTTACTCTGGACATAATAAAACCAATTCTTCAGTATATATAATAACTGATTATAATTACATAAAAAACCCTATATAAAAAGAAAGTTATTTAGGTTGCAAGGTCAAGTACTCAAAAGTTAGATGATGCAAGAATTAAGATTGCCCATACGATCGTAATTCAGCTCTTTTGTGCATACACATTATGTTACAGTATTTAATTACATGATCACATAGTATTTTTTCCACAGGACACCTGCTTCCTTCACTGCATGGGATGGATTGTACTCACGCAGTCAGGTAGCTGTTCACGCTACTTTTTACCCTCATTATTCAATGTACCTATGCTTTATTAATGGCACACTATCCAAATCTTGCAAGAACACAGAGTTATTTCTTCATGGTCTTGCTTATGATATTCCTCATTGAAGTACATTATCTGAGTGCCTCACAAACATAAATTCATTAATCCTCACAAGTTTGCTGGGACATGAGAATATTATTATCCCCATTTTACAGATGGAGAAAGGAGACCACACCAATCATCCTGATAAAGCCAGGATAAATGAAGCATTTCCTTGTATTTTAAAATGTGTTGCCTTTCAATTTTGTTGATTGTCCCTTTGTTCTTGTGTTATATGAGAGGTTAAATTCATTATCCTGTATACTCCTATCATATCACATCTAATTTCTTCCCCCCCCCCCCCCGCCCACTTTCAGGCAGTTTATCTTTTAAATTTCTCCTCTTACAGATTTCTCTGTGCACCTAATCACTTTCATTGCCCATCTCTGGACGCTTTCATTTTCAGCTTTAAGGAGAATGAGATGGAAATTCCATTTTAATTCTCCAATACAGAAAACCTCTGGAATATAGTTGAACGATTGTTTTGTTTACATAATCCTAGCTCAGAGAACAGGTTCAGTATGAGCATCAGTTGCAGGACAAGTGTTCCCAAACAGCCCTGCTTATGTACCTCAAGCAGCAGTGTCCATGCTCATTTAGGCCTTGGCCCCTCTACTGAGCCTGTCAAAAAGGATACCAGTTCATGTTAATTGTGGTGATAGTGGTTTTATGAAGTGGGTACTTCACCACTGGGAATTGGACTACAACTCTCTTCACACAGACCAGCAAAGAGTGATCAGATGGTAACAACTTTTAGATAATAGTGACCTAGGCTGGATTTGAACTGATATAAAACAGATAAAAGGTTCCATATTCCATACCTGAGCCATCCAGTGACCTGACTTTACATTTTTAACCTGCTACTGGCTTCTGTGAATTCTAGCTCAGTGGTTTGAGCATTGGCCTGCTAAACCCAGGGTTGTGAGTTCAATCCTTGAGGGGGCCACTTAGGGATCTTGGGCAAAATCAGTACTTGGTCCTGCTAGTGAAGGCAGGAGGCTGGATTCGATGACCTTTTGGTGCCCTTCCAGTTCTATGAGATAGGTATATCTCCATATATTACATTATAAATTGTAGGCAATTTGAAGTACTTAACATAAATACATTAACTTCAGTAACAAGCATATCACAATAACTAACATGAGAGAAAGATTTGAGGGTGTGACTGAGAATTATCTATCTGCACTCTTGGTGGATGCCAAGCATACTATTGATGGCCTGGTTTTCAGAAAATGCTGTTCATAGCTAAGCAAATTAAACTGTTTTCCTTATTGTATTGAATTACCAGAAATCAGTTAACTATAGCGAACTGCTGAATTTACAATGGAATGCCCTGTTGCAATTTTTCCGTGACATAATTTTGGTTACATGCAATGAGTATTTTTCTTTTCTTAAGCACTCTAATTTTGGGTCGTGAATCATGCTTTGGTGTCCTGTCGTCGTGCAATGGTGTGATGTGATCGAGGTTAATGGTGCATAGGCTAAATGCCACAGCAAAATGTTCCAAAAAGGATCAACTACTAAAGCGATATGCACTGTAATGAGAAACTCCTTCAGCTGACAGCAGGTGTTTCTATTTTATCGGAGAATAATTCACTGAGTAGATAATTGGTGAATCCCCAATGGGAACAAAACTTGATTCTGTCTGAGTATAGGTTACCAAATGTACCACCATAAAATAATTGATTTTGTGATATATCAAGTGGGAATGTACTTGAGACTATTGAACTTTTCACTTAGGGCCTCAGGCTGAACTTGAACCAGGCTCCCAGAGGTGAAGAACCAGTGCTTGACATGTGCAGGTTTTGCATTCTTAACAGCCTCTTTAACTTTCATTTCCTCCTATTAATCTACTACCTTCACCAAGACCTAGATGTGCACAGAGTCTCATTAAGATGGTTGAGTTGTCATTGGAAATAATCACCAAAGGAATGTGTTATAAAGGGAAAACAAGTACATTTAGAAAGTCTGAATTTTTTTTTACGCTGTTGTTTTAGCGAAGAGGTTTTGGACGCTGATAGGAAAGTTACTATAGCTATAGGGCACATTTAATTGCATTTTAGAAACTTCTTTTAATCCTATAATAACAAAAAATTAAATCAGTGCTGACATTTTTTTGTTGCCAGAAGAAGGTAGTAAAAGGGTAAAGAAATAATTGTTAGTTCTGAGAATATAATTAGCAACTTTAATGCTTTAATCTACAAATGCGTATTTTTGAGCCTGGGTGAATGATTAAAGAAAAGATATTGAAAGCCTCTGAAATTTCTAATTGTTTGTTTTTAATTGTAAATTATGATCACTATAATTAGCTCATTTAGTACATTTATAATGTAAACAAATATGAATATACAGAAGTTCAGTGATATATTTTGGTGCAAATAGGAGCACACATTGTGACCCCAAGCTCTATTTATTAAGCCTTTCTTGTGATGTTTGGCACTGCCTCATTCTTTTATTCAGGGTTTTTTCTTTTAATGCTTTCTGGAAGATTAAAAAAAAGCTGTATACTGGCAGGTCTATGCTGAGATCTCAGTGTGTCTGAGAATACATTGAGGAGAGAACAGATAAAGATCTTGCTCTTTTGGGGCCCTACTTAAACCTCTTCCCAGAGATTTTATACAGCTATAGGACACACATCCTGTTATGAAATAAATCCTGAGTGGTTCATTAAACTATGGTAGTATTGGAGCCATTATTATGAAATTCCAGGTCAGCTATAAAGAAAAGTGACCTTGTGTTTCAGCTAAACATGTGCCAGTTCCTAAAAGAAATGCCACACCAGAACGCAAGTGCCTGATATTAGCTGTTACGTCTCCTCACGATGCACCATGAGAGTTGTCATGTCACTGAATTTTTAGGAGTCTATTCCTCTCTTTGCTTTGCATAAAAATTCTCTGAATATCACTCATTAACATGAATGGGAGCAGCCCAAGTTAAATCCCCTCTATGCTGATGGAGGTAGAGGCAGAACACATTAAAAAAAAAGTGTTGCTCCTCATTCTTTTTTAAATTGGAAGACTTAAAATTTGTTTTTAGTCACATCATTATTTTTCTGAAAATGCATCTTTTGCTACATTTCAGGAGCTCATATATTACACTGTGACACACTGCATCCAGTTCTGATAACTCATATAAAGTTATCCTCCTTATGAATGGAGAAGGCTTCCCTGAAGTAGGGTGACCAGATGTCCTGATTTTATAGGGACAGTTCTGATTTTTGGGTCTTTTTCTTATATAGGCTCCTATTATCCCCCGATCCCGATTTTTCACATTTGCTGTCTGGTCACCCTACCCTGATGACTGAAACTGGTCTCTCACTTGAGATTTTAAACCTCTGTTTTGGTGTTTTGATCAAGCTGCCTTTGTGTACACTAACTAGTTTAAGGTTACTTTTAAAACCAATAGAGTACTTCTGTATTGTGACGTACACTTGCTGTGGATTGAGGGCTGTTTTGCTCATCATTCTTTGGACTCTTTAGTAACTGAGTTATTTTACCACCACGGGGTTTATTCATGGGAGTGGAATTTCAATAATAGGCAAATACAACGTTTCTGTTGAATTCCTGAAGGTAAACACCAAACCATGTGTATGCATAATATTCTGATTGGTTACTCCAGTTCTTGCTCTGTAACTGTGTGGGGTTAACATAGTCATAGCATGAGATAACGGAAGGGGAATCACATGCTGCAGCCTTGTATATGCTGCACACTGCGTGTTTTTTGTAGCTGAAGTAAAGTAAGTCTTTGATATTACAGCTGTCATTGTGACATCTGCTGTTTCAGTATGAGTGGTTGCCTCACCCACCACATGACCCTGATCACGACTACCATGACTCTGTCCACTATTAAACTGTGAAAGGCCCTGACCCTCCAGGTGCTGCTTCAGGGTTGAAATACCAAGTTGTCTGTCATGCTCTGTCTGACTGGCTTAACTCTTCAGGATGCAGCACAAGTTTTTAAGGTAGATGGAGTTACACAGCTGCAGAAGGCAGAAGTATTTCCACATCTATTATAATGACTGGTGCAGCTCAGAGACATTAGTTATAATGTCTATTAGAAGTATATAAGATTCAAAATGAAGTTTTTTGTTTAAATATAAAAAACAGGTTGTCTGCATGTCACTTTCAGTTTTTGAAGATGGACTGAGTTAGTGAAAACCCTGTGAAATTCCTTGTTATTTCTCTCAGAAATGGGATCATTTCATGTCATAATAATTTTTTGAGTCTGAAATTTTCAAAATGTTAAAGTTCAAAATTTCTTTTAGACACAAACCAGATTGTATTGAAAATATGTATTTTTTTAATGTGGACATGGACATTTCATAGGAATATGGTTTAAAAAAATTCTGGATCATGAAATGTCTTTGAATGAAATGACAAAAACAAAACAAAACAAATATCCACATCGTGCACCAAAATTAAGTTCAAGTGGATATACGCTTTCACGACACACGCTTTTCCCTTACTTTCCCTTCCTTAGTAGGAAAATATAGTAGGGCTTACTTAAAGATTCCTGGGTTAGTCTACAAGAAAGATTTAAATGATAGACTTTCTTATGCAGAACGTGAATGTTATGCCTAATGTTTGTGAATAGGATGGAGGAAAAGATCATGCACCTGAGATAGTGGGCCTGATTGTCTATTATACTGTACCTTGTGTAACCATTTACACCAGTGTAAAGGTGAGTGCTAAACCAAATCAAAGTGATGATGTTTTACACCCACTTTGTACTGACGTTGACCACACAAGCTGTAGGACTACAGAGAATCAAGCTTTGTATACTGAACTTCTCCCACACCTCGCTCATATTGGGCATCAAGTAATGTAATGCAGTGATAGAAAGGAGACCATATAAATGGGCCTCTGTGGTTTTTTGGAATACTTTTAAGCAAGATGTCAAGCCTGAGGAACAATTTTACAAACATACTTCCTACACCTCTCAGAGAGCGTATGTGAGGGTGTGACTTGCATTTCTTGTATCTAATGTAAAAAAGGAGAGAGAAAATCCTTTCGTAATAAAACTCTTTTTGGCCATCTCTATGCCAAGATAGTGTTGAGTTCCTTACAGTGAAAGTCTGTCAGACAGAACATGAAACAGGATCACAGGTACAGCATACTAGATTAAAAAATGATTTTTCCCTGCAAATGAATACCCATGTCTTTGTACCTTGCTTTTGTGTGCTCTGCAGTTCTGTTGCAGAAACAGTTTCTTATAGTACAAAGCGCTCTCCCTTGTCACTTTGTCAGGATGTCCTCTTTAGCTGTGATGTTACTTGTATGGCAGATTTGTGATTTTTGTACTTACAGCAAGATGAGGGGAAATCCATCATATTTTAAGATGGGCTTTTATAACCCCTACTTGAATACACCTTTATGCTTGTTTTGGTAGAGAATCAGAGGAGATGTTTTTTGAATATATTCGATAGACATTAGCAATAGAGTTCCGCAAGGAATGTGGCATGTCATTGTGGGTCTGAAGATGGTAGCATAGATAAACCAGGACTTCAGAGGTAAGATGAAAGGGTAAAGAGAGAAAGACAAACATATTTTATCCAGAAAATAGACTAGTGTAATGTAACCAAGTATTCCATTCTGAACAGGTCAAGTCCATTTTTTCAATATAAAACCTTTCAGGCCAACATAAGAAATGAAAAAAAAAATAGGCATACCACCCATATTTAACAATCGAATAATTATTTAACACTATCATTCCACTAGTTTCTGAAATGAAAAATCTCTACTATGTGTATCAGGGAAGAAAACAACGTGTTGAGCTGAACTGCTCATGTATGCAATATTTAGTATGCTTGGAGATGTTCCACAACCAGATCTTCTTGTGCTAGACATGAGCAGAGAAAAATCCATGATGAGATGAGCGGGATGGGATGAGAGGGGACAGAAAAATCAAGAACTTTTTAGTGGTTTACTATTGTTTCTTTTTTAAAAAAACATGTCAGCCGCTAGTTGTGCCCCATCTCAAATGCAATCATTTAGCTAATAACACTACTTAGGCATTCTTATCTCAATTTTATTATTTTTTCATTAACTGTGGCCCTGATCCTGCAGCTGTTAGTGTGGGGATAGACTGTGCTGTTGAAGCTATGTGTGGGCACAGATCTATGCCTGAGCCCAATTAGCTGAGAGATTGTGGCCTGTCTTTGTTCACTGTCTGTGGCAAGGACTCTGTCTCTTCATCTATGTTTGTACAGTGTCCATTACAATGAAGCCCTGATCTTGACTGGGGTCTTCGGATGCTACTGTAATTATTATTATTAATACTAATTATACTATTAGTAAGTGTTATTACTACTAATAATTTTTTTAGGAAAAACCCGAGACAGGGAGATTGTCATTTGCCCAGAGCCATAGAAAGTGTCAGTTGTGACACAGAGAGAATTAGGACACAATTGTTCCGGGTTCCCAGCTTTGTGCTTACATCACAAACCCCCATCATTTTCTTTGAGAGGTATGAAGAGGCTGCAAGAGACTAACGTAGCACTTGACCATTCTAGTACCACTGTCCCTTCCCTGACCACCTTCAATTCTTCAGCAATAAGGAATGGGAGAAGGAACATATCCCCCTGACGCATCCAAACATGCCACTCCTCAAATGAATTTTTTATGAAGTCTGAATTATTCACTTAACTGTGTTTTTTTTTTCTATTGTATTTCATTTCCAGACACTTCTGCATTTTCAGAAGTCTGAAGAGTGAGATACTATGGAAGAGGCTGTGCATTAGAGTATTTGTGGTTGGCTGGAAGCAGGAAATACATTACCAGAAATTTTGCAGGAAAACCTGTTCTCACAAGATATCCAGCTAGATATCTATTGTTGTACAGCTTCTTTATCCACTCAAGTCCACTGTGAAAATCTCCAAGAAGCTCCACATGTATTTGCCATTATGTGTGATAGGAAAATATATTCCAAAGCCACTTAGCCACTAATTCTATAACAAATCTATATTAATTTATACAGGAACAAATGTCTCCAACATTTTCCCCCAAAGTCAGAATGTGCCTGGTGTCTCAGTACCACAGAGGGTGAAGTGAGAAATATTTCTGATTGGTTCGGGAACGCTCCATGCAGATGAAGTAATGTAATCTGGAATGGTGCTCTCTCAGCCTTTTTCAATAAATGTTTTTCGTCACTATAGAGCTTTATATAATAGCAATAAAGGCAAGAAAGGAAATTAGAAACACAACCGAGACTGCATCTCATAGTTCATAATGGCCTAAAATTCTGACCGTTTATTAAAACTAACACCCCTTGTCACGGTGTTGATCAAAAATACTCCACGGTTTCTTTTCTTTGATCTTTTCATTTTACAAGCCCTGGGATATGTGTTGCCATGTCTTAATTTAGTTTTATGTCTAAAACATTGAAACTCAAAAGTACTTTCCAACAATATTGCTTAATAAAATGTAACCATAGATTTTTCCAGCCAGCAAACTTATCACTAGATAGACTTGTCTGCTATCAAGGAAAACAGATTTCTGGTGTCACATGAATAGAAATGAGCTAGAAGAGACAACAGTGAGGGATCCTTTAAAATAACTGCCCCGCCTATGGGACTCTGTGCTTTTAAATAGTATCTGTTCAGATGAAGGCCATGGCACAATGCTCTTCTTGTATACACATTTTCCTTTCTTTTTTTCCCCTTTTTTTCCCCCAGCAACTCCCTGGCTCCTGCACATGCAAAAGTTTGAATTTCCTGTTGGCTCTGAGGTGAGATTTATAACATTTATTAAGGTTGCTTTTCATTGTGAGTTTACTGGGCAGTAAGCCTAACAGGGTTTTTTTTAAAGGACTTAATTGCTTGAATTTACCAGGGGGGTGAGCACTGCAGTTCTCTGAAAGGCCACTATGCAATAAGATTGCTAGCTGTTGGATTTCCCTGGAGAATCCTTATTTCTAGAGAAAGTTGATGAAATATACATATATCCAGGAATGGGGCTGTTAGCACTTCCATCTCAGTTCACTGTCTTGACTCTGTATCTTTCATAGCTTCTTTGATTCTCTTCATTCTTCTGATTCACCCATGTCTATTCCTCAGCACAGGTGCTCTTATTTCTACCTGCTTGGTTGTCTCAACCATGAAAATCAGAATAGAATGCATCTGGCCATCTTCTGTTGCAGTGGTGGTGAAACTAGGGTATTCAGAAAGATGAGGAAATAGGTATAGCAATGCACTTTAAAGTAGAAGGAAAGGTGAACAAAGGAGAAGAGAGAGAATGAGTAAAGAGAAGGGTGAAAAGAAAGCTTATCTGCCACTTTTAAAATAAAAATGATATAAATGCCCCATCTGAATCCATGAATGGACTTCCCACCAGATGGCAACTCTATTGTCAAGTAAGCCCAAGGCAGGCAGACTATAATTGTTAAAAATGTATTGTTAAGGGAATTTACTGATGCAGCAGCCACTTCAGTTGAAGAATAAATTGGAATATTTTGGTGCATTTTCTCTAAAAAGGCCTCCATTTATTAAAATGACAAAGTCTTAAATAGGGGTCTCCTTTTCTAAACAAAAGATATGCAAATGACATTTCAAGATTTATATTATGATAAAAACTGAAACACAAAAGAGACATTATCTTGGAAAAATGTAAAAATACATTGCTTCATGGATCTATAATGATATAATGTGATGTTGATGTAGTTAAAGATGTCAGAAGGGAGACAATGACCTTAAAAGTTTAAGGCAGACACATTAATATTGATTGATTTTTAAGAGATTGAACAGCAAGAATATATCTATCTATATAATATATCCTGAGTATTGGATTGTTTGAAAATTTGAGATGAGGTAGAGAAAATTTTAGTCTTGTAGTGCTTTAGACCTAACAGCAGGAATATGCTTTAAACACATTACTACCTGAAACTGAATAACAGTATACCATGAATTTAGCAGGGTGTAAGCCTATTTCTCATAAAAATCAGTGGTGTTTGACAAAGCTGGGTAATCATTCCTGGCTTAGCCACAAGTGCACAGCTTCCACATGAAATGTCACAAGAGCTCCAACTCCCCGGAGTTGATGCAAGAAAATCTTACCGTTAATTTGTATGTACTTGTGACAGTGTACCCCATAAGGCTTTATGGGGGGGTGTGCTTATAAATGTATGTATGACATAACTGGAATATGTTTTGTGCTGCCTGTGCCATGTAATATATCTCCGTAAAAGTTATGGTTTACTATATCTATTCATCCTATTTGTACACATATATCATTTTCTACTTGAGGTTAAGAATATGGGCTGTATACTTGCTTGGTTTCTACGTAAGCTTTGTGAGGCATTTGATCAGTTTCTTTAGGAAGGAATTTGCAAGGTTAAGTACCTGATCAGGAAGCACTTGGGGAACAATGCATCTTGGAATGCTCCAATCCACATAAGAAGTCTTCCTGGAGACATACAAGATACCACGTGGACAATGGCTTCAACCTGTAAAGACTGAGTCATGCAGGGACATGTGACTTGTCCAGGTGACTCCAGAACTCCATCTTGGAGCTGGACTTTGCATAGGAGTGAGGAGGGGGGTCTCCACCCACAAGAGAAAGTCCATTTAAACCCGTGGGAGACCCCTCCATTTTGTCTTCAGCTGGCTAAAGAAGCCCCATCCCCCCTCCATCACCCCCCAGGATACTTGAAGGAAACTGGAACAAAGGACAGTAAGTACAGGGGGTGTGAGAGATTGCTGGACCCAGGCTAAAAGGAGATTAGCCTGTAAAAGGGAGCATTCTGGAACTGGTGAGGAACTTATCTGTATTTAGTTTGATTAGACATAGATTTGCGCATTTTATTTTATTTTGCTTGGTGACTTACTTTGTTCTGTCTGTTACCACTTGGAACCACTTAAATCCTATTCTCTGCATTTAATAAAATCACTTTTTCCTTATTAATTAACTCAGAGTATGTGTTAATACCTGGGGGGAGCAAACAACTGTACATATCTCTCTATCAGTGTTATAGAGGGCGAACAATTTATGAGTTTACCCTGCATAAGCTTTATACAGGGTAAAACGGATTTATTTGGGTTTAGACCCCATTGGGAGTTGGGCATCTGAGTGCTAAAGACAAGCACACTTCTGTGAGCTGTTTTCAGGTAAACTTGCAGCTTTGGGGCAAGTTATTCAGACCCTGGGTCTGTGTTGGAGCAGATGGGAGTGTCTGGCTCAGCAAGACAGGGTGCTGGAGTCCTGAGCTGGCAGGGAAAACAGAAGCAGGGGTAGTCTTTGCACATCCGGTGGCAGCTCCCAAGGGGGTGTCTGTGATCCAACTCGTCACAGTACTCTTGAGTTTGTAGCCATGGGAGGCTATCTTCAAAATGCCTGCAAAACATCAGTGCAGAAAACAATCATGCCAAAGGAAAACCTAACTAGAAGAAAGAGCATTAAAAAGTCTTAGCATTGCATTAAATTACAAAACTACAGGTCACACTAAAGGAATTTACTTTAAAGGCTTATAAGAGGAAGTCTTTTCAGTTGACTATTGGTAAAGTCTGGCTTCTGCATACTGCATCGTGCCTGTCTTTGGGTCACATATTTGTAAGGAGCCACACTAACCACTCAAATGCTGGTAGCAAAAACTGCATGCAGAGTTTTTACCCTAAAAAGGGAGAAAAGCCAGAGACTCCTTGAGTCCCACTAGGGACTTCGCTATTGCTATTTATTTTATGTGGAAGGGACTCAGATACTATAATGATGGAAACACTAAATTAGCTATGTGAGGGAAAATATACCATACTAAATCAGAGACCAGGATGCTATGCTACAAATGCAACCATAATGGATATCCCTCCACTTCCACTTCTTTCTCCAAGCAGCCTCTTTTAGAGCCTGTGCATTTGTCTTACTGAACAGAGATGTTCATTTAGAATTAACTTCACAACATGGCAATGTTTTCTCTCTCTCTCTCTCTCTCTCTCTCACACACACACACACACACACACACGTTTTTTAATCAAAAATTTGTGCACACTTCTGACTGAACTGAAGCCTTCTTTATCCTCCCCACAGGCTTGAAACTATAATAGATCAATGTATGGAGGGACAGTTGCCAAAGAGGACTGTTGGAGTACAGGTGAATTGCACAATAGAGAACCCCTCTTATGAGAAGGAGAGAGGAAAAGGAAGATTAGTGACTTGTTAATTTGCTTCTGAATGCATATTTTGGGAATGCATATTTTGGGAATGTATAACCTGGTGGACAAAGGCAGACTCTCTGGAGGACACCTACCAAAATGCATAGGGCTGTGGGGCCCAGTGCTACATTCTGTAAATGCTTACTGATGACCTACCAAAGTGAGTGAAGATGGTAGAATGACCAAATGACTTAGAGGACCCTTTCATAGACTCATAGAATCGTAGGAATGGAAGTGAATGAGAAGTCATCTAGTCCAGTCCCCTGCACTCATAGCAGGACTAAGTATTATCAAGACCATCTCTGACAAGTGTTTGTCTAACCTGCTTTTAAAAATCTCCAATGATGGAAATTCCACAACCTCCCCAGACAATTTATTCCAGTCTTTAACTGCCCTGACAGTTTTTTCTAATGTCCAACCTAAACTGCCCTTGCTGCAATTTAAGCCCATTGCTTCTTGTCCTATCCTCAGAGATTAAGGAGAACAATTTTTTTCCCTTCTCCTTGTAACAACTTTTATGTACTTGAAAACTGTTATTATGTCCCCTATGTCTTCTTTTCTCCAGACTAACCAAATCCAATTTTTTCAATCTTCCCTCATAGGTCAAATTTTCCAAACCTTTAATAATTTTTGTTGCTCTTCTCCGGACTTTCTCCAATTTGTCCACATCTTTCCTGATATGTGGCACCCAGAACTGGACTAAATACTCCAGGTGAGGCCAAATCAGTGCGGAGTACAGCAGAAGAATTACTTCTCCTGTCTTGTTTACAACACTCCTGCTAATACATCCCAGAATGATGTTTTCTTTTTTTGCAACGGTGTTACACTATTGACTCATATTTAGCTTGTGATCCACTATGACTCCCAGATCATGGGCGCCAGGTTTGTATAATTTTTAGTGGTGCCCAGAACGGGTCCAAGCAGAGCTGCCCTGTCCATAGGACGGACGGGGAACCGCCCCTAGCCCCGTGCTTTGGGGGGCCCCAAATGTCAGGGGGATGCAGGGTCCAAGGCAGCCTGGGGGATTAGCAGGGGGCCTGGCGCCAGTAGCAGCAAGTGACCCGGCCCCAGCCTGCCCCTGCTCCTCCCCCTTTCCCCAAGCCCTTGTCCTGCCTCTTTCTGGCTCCCGCCCCTTCCCTGAGTGATGCCGGCAGCCAGCAGGGTGGAGCAGAGCGGGACAGGCTGGGACCAAGTTGCTCATTGCTGCTGATGCCAGGCCCCCTTCTAGCCCCCCAGGCCGCCATGGACCCCACCTTCCCCTGAAGCGTGGGGCCCCCCAAAGCAGGGTAGGCCCAAACTTTGGTGGAGCCAAGCCCACGTTCCTAAATATTTGTGAGGCATGAGCCTGTATAACTCGCCGCCTATGCCGCAGATCCCTTTCTGCAGTACTCTTTCCTAGGCAGTCATTTCCCACTTTGTATGTGTGCAGCTGATTGCTCCTTCCTAAGTAGAGAACTTTGAATGTGTCCTTATTGAATTTCATCCTATTTACTTCAGACCATTTCTCCAGTTTCTCCAGATCATTTTGAATTTTAATCCTGTCTTCCAAAGCACTAGCAACCCCTCCAAGCTTGGTATTGTCCACAAAATTTATAAGTGTACTCTCTATGTCATTATCTAAATCACTGATGAAGATAGCAAACAGAACTGGACCCAGAACTGATCCCTGTGGGATCCCACTTCATATGCCCTTTCAACCAGTTACACACCCACCATATAGTAGCTCCATCTAGGTTGTATTTCCCTAGTTTGTTTATGAGGTCATGCAAGACAGTTTTAAAAGTGTTACTAAAGTAAAGATATACCACATCTACCACTTCCCCCATCCACAAGGCTTGCTACCTTGTCAAAGCAAGTTATTAGGTTGGTATAACAGGATTGACGACCTGCCCCTCTTCCTGGGGACCCGCTTGCTGCCCCCAATAAGGCTTAGAGAGGCTTCAGGGTTGTGCAACACCTATGTCTTTATTTACATAAGGTTCTCCCACCACCAGTGTCTATCTATAGATAATCCTTGCAGGATTATCCATCTCCTTTACAGGCAGAGTCAGCCTTCAGCTAGAAGGCCTCCAGTTCCCTCCCTGACTGACTTCTCCCTGGCTGCCTCCCGCCTTCTGGCCCTCTCCCAGCCTTTATAGCCCTTGGCTTGTCAGGTGTTGCCAATCCTCAGGCCAGCATCGGGCCTTTTCCATCAGCACCAATCTGCTTCCCCTGATTAGAGCTGACTGGGCAGGGGCTAATTACATGCTTTTGCACCAGCACCCTGCTACGATTGGTTTGACACAATTTGTTCTTGACAAATCCATGCTGACTGTTACTTATCATTTATTATCTTCTAGGTCAGAAGTCTCAAAGTCCCAGCCCATGGGCCATCTGTGGCCCGAGAACCTCCCCACTGCAGCCTGCCGAAACTTTTTAAAAAGTTCTTTCATCCGGCCCTCATGGCTGCCAGCTGGGGGGCGGGGGGGACAGGAGGGGAGCAGGCAGGAGAGATTCACATGCCTCTCCCCCCAGTGTTGCTCCATCCTGCTGCTCCTGGGACCTGGAGCGTGTCATTCACCTCAGGTAGCTCGGCTCCCTGCAAGTGGTTCCCTATCCCTGCTGCTGTCGGCGGAGCCGCAGAGGAGAGACCCATGCAGCCATGCAGACTCAAGAAAGTCATTTGAGTGAGGAAATGTAGACCTTGGCAGGCTGACTATTATAGCTAAGAAAAATCTACTTAGTGGTGTATCTGCAGGAAACCTGTCCTCAATGAACATCCAGAATTCCAGAAATTATAGAAATTTTAAGGTAGTTGGAATTTATTTAATCATCTTTTACTGTAAAAGTCATTTCAGAGAATGAATAACTGAGGGACAGACAAATGGCAAAGTCTCAATCAAGGGGGCTGCTGTCAGGATACTATCTATATAAATTATAAAATGAATGTTCAGGTTTTTGTGAAAGAAGACTAATGACATTAAGTCAAGATGAAATAGAAAGGGAGCGGCTCATAGACTGAAAATCATAAACTACCAACTTGACCTGACAGGAAATTCTGAGAAAGTTCCTGATCTGGAAAATAACCAAAATGCTAAGAAAAAACTTCCCTTAACTCCCAGTCTTGGAGTCCTGAAGATATTATGGGTTATTTGTGTAAAATGTCCTGGGGTGTATTGTCCCTTTTTTGTAGTTTCAAAATAACTAAAGGAACTTTCTAGCATTTAAGACAATAAATGTTAATGGCATTGTTATATATCCCCTTTCATTCTAATGCACTTTACATAATTATAGGAATTATTCACTCCCTACACTTTGTGGACAGTACACTAATGACAGTACACCCAAGCCTATAAACATTCATGTGAATCAAAAGAACTATTTACAGGTTGCAGAACCCTAAGAGAAGTGAAGATGACCATATCTAATTGAAATTACAGGGGGATTTTTAGTAGGCTAGGCAGAATGTATTTGCCCAAAGGAAAACTTTTGTGGGTTAACACACCTTTGTCAAATGTGATATGGACTCTTTGGTGATTATAAATGGTCAGGAGCTCTTTTAAGGTCTTATTCAAAAGATGGCACCTCCAACAGCAGAGAACTTCCCTTGAAGATGGTTTCAGTACTGATTCATGGTCTTCTTCTCCAGAAACTTAATAAGTACCTGAGTTTTAACTGGAAGTCTCTCAAAGTACTGACCAGGATCACAGCATAGGATGGTGTTTCTGCAGCCAAGCATTTATGATAGTATGTACTAAAATTATACAAGTTGTTTAACTAGTTCACTTCCCTATGATTGGCCAAAGTAAATGCAAGGATGCAGTTTGCACTGCATCCCAGTATAATGGATTTTAATTGTGCACCATCAATTTTCCATTGTGAGGTAGGATTTTGAAGTTTGGAAAGAGGTCTTGGATATGATGCATGTCAGAATTCTTTTTTTAAATGAGCAACTAAAGTAAGAGTTTGAGCCATATTTAGAACAAATGACTGGGTGCAGCAAAGTGTCCAGTGGTATTAGCACACTAGCGATATAACTATAAATAAAGGAAGTATGCATTTAAAATTTGGTGAGAAGCTTTTCTATATTTTAGCTTTCGTTGGCTCAGCAGGTGTGCTGCACTTTAGATAAATAGAGAACTTCAATCTCCAAGACTGTCAATCCAACAACTTTTACAAGCACTGTATTCACTTAAAAACTGGAGAAGAAAAATAGAAAAGGATGATAATATTACTGAGCACTTACATAGTGTTTTACATCTTCAAAGTGCTGTACAGATGTTAGCTAATTAAGATGCAGGTACTTTGTCTCAGGAATGGAGCTGCTTCTAAACAATCTTTAGGCAAAGAGGAGACAAACATCTAAGACCAGTCTGCACCCAACTGCACAGTTTCAATGTTACAGAACAGCATTTCTAGTACCATTTGTGCCTGCAATGGTTCAGTGTGTCCAGCTTGTGAAACCCAGTACAGTGTATTTCTGCATGCAGACTTCTATCCCCATTGCTGACCAGACATTTAAGCACCATTATCAGTTTCCAACACACTACTCCCTAGAACATGTGGGTGGATAGTTGGCAGCAGTATAAGGCACACAACTTGTTTGCACTGTAAGTTTTATAATGAGTACATTGTGTAGAGCTGGGACAGTGTCTTCCTCTGTGTTTGGAAAGCATTTCACTCATGGTGGAAACTACCACAAAATAATATAAAAATGCTCTTACTATAGCATTGCTGGCAGTGTGAGTGGGAGATTTTACATACTGCTGTTGTTCTGTGTGCAGCTGAAGGTTTGGAGAGAATCAGCCATTTCACTTGCCTGCCTGCCTGCCTGCCTACCTAACATCCTTATGATTTTGGGTACATGTTGCCAATTCTAGCAATTTCCTCAATATAATTTTTGCTGGGGCTGGAGCCTGTCTCACCATGACAGGACTAGCTCCAGTCCTCTTGTAAATGTCAGCCCTGCATGGGGAAAATCCCCTTCTGATAGGCTGCCTTCCCCACTTGCCCACCTCCTGGGGGAAAGCAGCCAATCAGGACTGCTGCAAGAAGTGGGCAGAACTCTCCCCACTCACCCCTCAGGAGCGGAAAGGAGTGTGTGTGTGGGAGGCATCATTCTCACAGGAGGGGTGAGGGGGCAGGGAGCAGAAAGAGCCTGGAAGACCCTGTTCCTTTTTCCCTCCTCCCCTCCTGTGAACAATGATCAGTTGACTCTCTTCTCCTCTTCCCTCCTTCCCTGCAACACTAAGGAAAAGGGAAGAAGGAGGTTCAAGTGGTAGACAGTAGACTGGAGGGGTCTAGTAATAGAGAGCATAGAGAGAAGTCAAGGACCTTAATGCATTGGAAGCTATATGTACACTGCCTGCAGAAGAAAGCTTCCCAACCCGCTTGAAAGACTCAAGTTAGCGAGGCATGCACTAACGCTTTGAAAATAGCTGTGTAGACAGCACTTTGAATTTGCGGCACAGGCTGGAGCTCAGGCTCTGAAGTCCATCCCCCTCCCTAGGCTTCAGAGCCCAGCCTACAACTTCAGAGCCACAACTTCAAAGTGTTGTCTGCACAGCTGGGGGTAGGCAGATGTGTGGGCGGCCCACAAGTGCAGGGGCCAAAATCACCTTATTCCAATAAATGTTGGGGAGCTGGCAACATGAATTGTCACACACACACTGGGGATGAGCAGGGGGAGAGCGACCAAAAAACCAATATAATCTTTTTTAAAAAACTCATCATTTGTGGCCCAGCCTCATGCTTTTGGGAGGCCTGATTCATGATTTTTGAATTTTGGGGGGGTTAAAATGCTGCGGTGGGGACTGGGAGAAGTGGCCTGGCCTGGTGGCTTTCTTGACATTGCAAGATTGGAAAACAGTCACCAGTGTCTCTTTCAAGTCCTATGGAAAAGATCCACTTGACCTCTGGAGAGGAGGTGGGCAGTGGGGCCAGAGCTCTTTTCCCCCAGAAGATGACTGAAGTACAGCTGGAATTTCCAAGGGTAAAAGAAGCTGCTGCTGAGTGCAAGAGGGTTGCCTAGAGTTATATGACCAGCCTGACTCTGTAATTTGTTTAAAAATCTAAGCTGAAGTTTGCGTATCACAGTGAAACACGAACCCACACTAACATCGAGTAGTTTTGTAGTTCTAGTTGGACATTTTGCAGAGCCTGTTTTATATGAGAATCCAGTGGCTCAGACCATGTAACCCTGGGATGATGTCTAATTACATAGAGACTCTACCTTCCTCCCCTCCTCCACTTTGCTGCTCCTTCTCTGATCTCACTTTCACTGTGTTCTTCCTTTCCCACCACAGTTCTTCCCCTCAGGCCTTCTGTAATCAGTGAGATGCAACTTCAAGTGCTGTTTACACAGCTATTTTTAGCACACTAGTGCATGCCTCACTAACCTGAGTCTTTCAACTGGGCTGGAGGCTTGTTCTGCAGTCTGTGTAGACATATCTACCAATGCATTAAGTTCCTTGACTTCTCTGACACTCTCTATTGCTAAACCGCTCCAGACCACTGTCCACCATTTTGACTCCTTGTGGCTATTTCCTGTTGCAAAATCCATCACACCAACCTGCAGCTGTGGCTTTAACACCTATCTTTTTCTCCCTCCCTCTACTCTGCTACTGAAAGTTCCATGACCACATATTGTTACTCCACTACAGATTATTCTCTTCCTTCAGTTTAGCCTTATTCCTTGCCAAACTGCACTACTTTTCCACTTTCATTTCCCAAAATCCCAGATGCCTGTTCACATCTTTGGACCCCCTCCTTAACTCCTCCTCTCCACCTCTACCCTCATAAGGGAAGTTCTGCTGACTTGTCCAAAGAGTAGATTAGCACAGTCCACCATGACCTCCATCCTCTCTCCACAAATGACTTTCTTTTCTCCCCTCAACACTTTCCCCCCCATCAAGGTCATTGATGTTCCCCAAATGTTCTCTTCCTCTATCCCCTCCAATTGCCCCAGCAATACCATCCCCAGCTCTCCCACTCACATCCTCATTTCCACCCTTAACGTCTCATCTTCTTCTGGTGCCTTCCCTTCATAATAAAAGCATGATCTGGTTTCCTGCTGCCTTAAAAAGCCATCCCTCAACATCACCTGCCTCTCCAACTATTTCTTCGTCTTTTTATTTCCTTCACCTTCAAACTCCATCATGTATGCATGGAGTTCCTCTCCTCCAATTTTACCCTGGATCTCCTCCAACTGGGCTTCTGCCCTCAACTCCACTGCAACCACTCCCACCAAGGTCTTCAGTGACCTCAGCATGGTCAAATATCATGGCCTTTAATCAGTTCTCATCTTCCTTGACATTCTTTTTTGGAGTCTTGTACTTGCTGGGCTTTTGTGAGATCATCCCTTCCAGCTTCTCATCTTATCTTTCTGGTTACCCCATCAGCAGGTCCTCCTCCTCCTCCTCCTCCTCTCTCCTAATCTCTGGAGATGAGGGAAGGGAATCCTTTCCCCCTTCTCTTTTCCCTTTGCACCCTTTCTTCAGACTTCATTGCTCACATGACTTCAGTTATCAATTGTATGTAGATTAATTGCAAATCTATCTCTCTACTGCTGAACTATTTGTCTTGATCCAATCTTAGCCTATTTCCTCTGACATCTTCTTGCTGACAGCTTGAATTTAACATTGCCAAAACTGAAATCATCTACCCTTCAACATCATCCCCACTCCCAACGTTCTCTGTCGCTGTCCACAACAATACTACCCTCCCTGTCACTCAAGCAAGTTTTCCTCCTCTTCCCTGGCTCCCCACATTCTTCCTCTATAACATCTCTAAGATCTGGCCTTTCCTCTCTTCCCACAGGACTAAAACTCTCATCCAAGCCCTCATCACCTCTTATCTTTACCGCAGCTTCCTTTTCTGTTGCCTTCCAGATATCCTTAAAATACTTAAACCTTATTTTAAAATGACTTTATCTAAGTGAAGGAAAGTTTAGTTTTGATTGCTCTTCTTTATACCAGCTGAGGTAGTCAGCTAGGCAGGTAGCCAGTTACATAGCCTACCTATTCTAATGACAGAACGTTCCACTTGAATGCTACACCAATCATGGTCTTACATAGTACCAGTGTGTTGCATTTTCATTGCATATTCAAAGTGAATTTCAAGATTAATAAAATAGCATTTTCAGTTGTCTGTTTGTATTTTCTAAATACATCTCAAGTCTTACATGATAAATGAACCAAACTTATAAATTGGAAAACCAGTCAGATAAGGACATGTTTAAAATAACACAATTGCCATACATATATTTTGTATTATTATTGGGTGATAACATAGTATGGTTAATGAGCAAATTCATTCCTGGTGTAATTTTTTGGGGTCATCAGTGGGATGAATTTGGTTCTTTTCATCTTGTTGTAACGTGGTGATGGTTTCAATGTTTGCAATACCTTGCCGCATCATGAGATCCAGAGGGATGGTACTTTACATTCCACCACTGTACATTTCACTGTGGGGCTACCTAACAAAAAATATTTGGCATTATAAGGTGCTTAATGGAGTACTTGTTGAAGACAATGTGACTTTTACCATCAACATCAATGAGAGGAGGGCTGAGTTTAAGCTTTTGCCACTCAAGGAAAAGATAAACAATGTCCCCTTTTAAATAACCTATTGCACCTCTCTTTTTTAAAATGAGATCAATTGGAAAAATAAGTATTGGAGGGGAGAGAGGGGAAAATGTTCTTATTATTATTATAAGATTTACCTTTTAAATTCTAGTTCCATTTGGCAATAGAAAGAAAGAAAATGTATACCTTGTATTTTATATTTCTGTTTATTCTAGCTGACTTCTGTTATACTGTCTCTCTGATGCTACATTGTTAAGTTCTCCTGCGTATCTTCCCAGCACAATGGCTAACATCCTGCTTCTGAAAATTATCCATTAAAATTTTATCAATTTTGTATTTTGGTGAGACAGTATGAGGAAATGCCACAGGAAAATTAGATTTTTCTTTGACATCAGGCGCCCAGTCAGCAATCCAATCCCATGTGTTTCTACTGAGACATTAGGATTTGATATAATTTTGGGCAGAAAACATTTTAAAATGAAACAATTGAATTTTCTAGATGGTCTCGGGGACCACTTAGCTTAAGAGAATACACTTCCAAATCAAAAGCCTTTCAATCATTTTAAATATTATTTGGAAGATATTTGTTTTATGTGTAGTAGCAGTTTGAATTTGTATTGAATGTTTGACTGGCTCGTGCTCACATAGATGATGTATGAAATTATTATTTCATATTTTTCTAGTGTTTGCATTGCAAGTGACATCTGGCTGACAGGAACTTGGAGAAATGGGATACGAAGTGAATGCTGCAGTTACCACAGCATCATATTTATCAAAAGGTTTAAGGTTGGTCTGTCTGTATTTAACATATGAAACCCAGAGCAATGAATAAGAAGCGATGCTATTTTTTTAAACTGAACTGCTTAGAAAATAAAGATAGATGAAAGAGAAATGGTAATGGTATTCCTTATTCTGAATATGGAATTAATTGATGTATAGCATTGTACATACTGACTGAAAGACCATTCTAAACTTACATTTATATTTGCCATTATCCCCTTAAATTTTGCCTACTATTACATCATTAATACACAGAGATATACAGTATCATAGAGCTAGGAAAGTTTGAAATAAGCTACTATAATAGACTGATACACGTTTTCTTTTTACACTTACATTCTCCAAACACTGGACTTAATTCTAATTACACTTTGAAATATGGCTGTTGAAATGCTGTCTTCAACCAAAGCCCCTAGCCTGATGCTCTTTCAAGAAGCACTTCCTATTACCATCTGCCCGATAGTAGGTTTTGGTCTTGATTGAATATGTGAAAGACTGGATAGCTCTGTTTTCATTCCTGAAAATATCTCATGTAGCATAATGAAGCTCTGTTTAGAAATGTCATCTCATCCTTTAACTTGAGTGCTGCTCATGATGAGGGTCCGACAACAATACCATGGAGAGTGTCTAGGGGCCGCTGGCAGGGAAGAGGTCTTAACCATATCTCTCTGACTAGAGATGACTCCCACATATCCATTGGTGTCTCTCTTGAAATCATTCACTACCACTTATTGTTAAAACTCTATGCTGTATGTATAAAATAAAGCATCCTGTATACATGTTTCCATTATCACCAAGCAGTCCTGGCTAGGAAGAGATCTGGGGACTATCCTACTTAGAGGGATGGGATTGAGAAGAGAAAAGGGAACAGAGACTGGCAAGCTTATGGGGAGGGGAAAGTGAGAGGAGAAGGGGTGGTTGGCAGGCTGGGCAGAGAGAAGGATGCTGACGGGAGATTGAAAGAAGGATGGCAAATTATAAACCCACATGTGCTGTAGGTAAATTTGAGTCCATTTCTTCCTTAAAACTCCCATATGATGGCCTGATCCAACCAAGTCATGGAGCTGAGAGCACTTAGCACCTTGCATAGCTAGGTCATGGGTGTCTGAGAAAAGCTTCCCTTTAAAAAGAAAAAATAAATCATGTGTGCCAGCCCTTGACTGGGGATGAAAACTTGAAGGAAAAATAAATGAACATCTCCCTCTCACAGTCTCTGTAAATATCAGAGTTGGTTGGAAAACAGAGCCAAAAATAATATTTCAACAAAAAAAGGAAAAGAAATTTTGCTAAATTGTTCACATTCCCCGTCCCCATCACCAGTTTTTCAACCAGCTCTACTAATTAAAGTGGCTTGCCTGCTGCCATACTTGTCCTCCCCAAGGATGGGATTATGTTATTCTGCAAGTAAGGTCTCTCTTTCTTAGCTGGCCAAATGGAAAACCTTTCTGAGACATCAGTCATGTCAGGTCAGTAAATCTGTTTCAAACTTGGGGATTTTGAGCAGAGCAATGACAGAGCCATCAGTACCCTGAATTGATCATAATAGCAGGACAATTGTTACTCTAGGATAGCCTGCAACTTGAACTTGGTTATTCAAATATGGTCTAGCAGGACTTGACAGCAGTTCTGAGGTAATACTTTAACCATGCAAAACAACAGATACGAATCATTAGAAATCACCATTTTCACTTTTAGACCCAGGTCGAAAAGTAGCCTCCTTATGTTAGTTCAAAATTGTGTAGCAAAACAGCATTTGTCATGCATGAAACTCCAGGTACCATGTTACTTATAAAATACATAGTGGAAGCTTCTGGATAGGTCTCAGTGTTGGCTTTGCCCTGTACTCTGGTGGTTTGTGATAGCTGGGGTATTGTATAACATACTATGTTTGCCTGCTTTTTGCACATTTTCAGTTGCTTTTTTGAACATGACAGCTTTCCATGGGTTCCTTTGAAAGCTCAAGAGAGCTGATGTCAATCATTCATAAAATTTCCTCCTTTTGTTCTTCCCTAATGAACTTCTCTTCTCCTGGGTCAGATTTTCAGCTTGTGTAAATCAGCCTAGCTCTGCTGAAGTCAATGGAGTTAGTCTGATTTACATCAGCTGAAGATGTGGCTCAATGTCTCAAGTCTTTTCTTAACTCTATGAATTTCTCTCTCCAGGCTCATAAATAAAGTGAGAAACATCTTGAGCTGTATTTAAACAAATCCACAAATATATTGCTTTCTGTTTAGCTAACACCAATAAAGTTCTCTTTTCATTCTGTTTCATTTCAGTACACTTGTGTATTGTACCTTTGTCTCTACTGGTTTTGTTTTCTTAGCTACTGTTATTTATACTCTATGATAATGAGTAGCACTTTTGCACTGGTGTTCTTCTGCTCATGCACTCTCTCTCTCTGTTCCCCCCCCCCCCAAATAATCAACATATTATAATCCCTTCCAACAACCACAGCCCCACATATTTCCAACTTTACCCTGATTATGGTAGGATTTATTGTGTTCATTGTGAGGTTGATTTTTCCCTTTGACTTGCTGAATGTCTACAGCCTATGTTATTGAATATTTTCACTCTGGATTAGGAAATCATCAAAAATTATTTCATCTCAAAGATCCAGGTGGTGATGATATGGTGCACCTCAGATGCTGAGACAATACTGAAGGAAAGTTGCTTAAATATATAGTTACTAAAATGGCAGCTGAAGGTACAGAGTTCTACATTTTCTGTACTGAGTTAACCTGCCAAAAAGCCTAGGGATAACATTTTAAAATGTTTCTACTGGACAGATTCTCAAAGGTATTTAGGCGCTTAACGATGCAGATAGGTGCCTAGTTGGATTTTCAAAAGCACCTAGCCACCTATTGATGAGGCCCATTTTGAAAAGTGACTTATGCAGTTAGACCCAGATCCTTTATGTGCCGAACTCCCATTGATTTCAAAGGGAGATAGGTGCCTAAATACCACTGAGCATATAGGCCTCAAAGCGAAAGTCTCACTGACTTTCAATGAGGCTCCGAAATCCCTCAGTCACTTTTGAAAATGGGACTTAGACTCCTAAGTCAATTGGCCACTTTTGAAAATTTTACCCATCGTCTCTATCCAAAATGGAAAATACTTCGGTATTTTGAAGTCTTGACACAATCTCCCACACTTGCTTTGGATTACCTTATTTAAGTCTTTTGGGACTAGACAATTCCTTACCATGTTTAGTTTCATGGCAATGACCATACTCTTAACCCAGTCACTTGGTGTCTATCTTCACTTAATAATTTTACCATCCATTTCATTTCACCTATCTGTTCATGTCTCATTGCTAATGGAATTTTATGTGCTGTGTATGTTTTTGGTGTCAAATTGGGATCTAAATCAATGTGATGCATTATATCTTCAACGCATTCCAGTCCAATAAACACTTCATAAAATTCCTTAACCCTATTATTTGCATTCTCTTGTGCAGGCTGACCTGAAATGGAATTTTTTCTGGTTTTGACTTAGGAGTAGGAATTTTTTTTTCTTTTCTTTTTATTTATTTATTTTTTTGGCTGAAACTATTTGTTGAATTGGACCTGAATTCACAGATAGTTTTCGTTGACCTGAAACTGCATTTTTCGGTGAATAAACAATTTATCACAACATTTTTGCCTAGCTCTGCACAGCGGCACCTCACTATCAATATTGGTATTACTGGTCACCCAATTCTGGCAGACTGGTGAAGTGACTTGGAAGTTTGAGAATCATAGTAGTAGTTTTGTATATTTGAGATATTAAAATGTTGAGTCTGTTCAGTACGTAGAAAGCAGAAGGAAAGGAAAAAATACAAACAGAGAAGAAAAGGCAATTATAAATTAGACAGTTTTTTAAAAGGCGTCTTGTGTTCACAGTTCTAGTCTCTGGAAGAGTTTCAGTTAAACAACATACTGACACCCTATCAGTGAAAGTACTCCAGAGAGGGTGGAATGGAAAAGGAACAGGCGATTCCATAGGACAGCTCACACAATTCTGATACATAAAATCATATATATTTTTAGTTCACATTATGTGTTCCCCCTTTCAGAAAAAGTACAATTGGAACAATTTCTCAAATGACATGAGTCCATTTAATAGCTGAATTGCAATTGAGGATGGATAATTTTTTAAGAATCTGGTCCTTCCTTTGTTGTTAACTGCATTTTCTTTGTTGTGCCAGGGAAAGCATGAGAGAGAGAAAGAGATTTTTAAAAATTAAGTCTGAATAATTGAATTGAGAAATTCAGCTAAATTGAAAAATACAATATTTTTAAAAGCTCCTGTTACTCATTCTGTCAAATTAAGTGCCCACAGTGTAAGAGCTAGGAAAAGACTCTAAGCCCATCATGTCCATCCTGCATATTTTCCTTAAATTTCATTTGTTTTATTTTTTTTCCTGACACCTTTTCTACCTCTCCGTTGCTAAATCTCAAACTGGCCAGTCTTTTGCCACTCTAGGACAGATCCTCAGCCCTTTCTAAGGGTACATCTACACTACAGCGGGGAGTCGGTTTAAGATACGCAAATTCAGCTACGTGAATAGCGTAGCTGAATTCGACGTATTACAGCCGACTTACCCCGTTGTGAGGACGGCGGCAAAATCGACTTCTGCCGCTTTTTGTCGGCGGCGCTTACTACCACCTCCGCTGGTGGAGTTAGAGCGCCGATTCGGGGATCGATTGTCGCGTCCCGATGGGACGCGATAAATCGATCCCCGAGAGGTCGATTTCTACCCGCCGATTCAGGCGGGTAGTATAGACCAGGCCTGAGTCCCTACTATGCCACTTCAATGGAGTGCTGAAAGCTTAAAGCTGTCTAAGGCCTCACATGAGTATTCCCTTCTTTCCTTGGGGGATCCCACCCAGCCCAACCAATGTAGGTGGTGTTCTAGGACAGTCCAGATACGGAAGGTGTGGGGCTGAAGCATGATGTTCTTTAGTAATGTAGCTGGTCCTTGGGAGATGTTAACTGTTGTTCCAAGTTAAAGCAGCCCTTGGCAGCCTCCCTGATTGGGGAGGAGGGGACAGCAAGGTGTCAAAAAGCCACTTATCCCCACCTCCCCAGTTGTGCCAAACACTATTCTAGTACACCTGAAGAACTAATCTGTTAGTGTGTATTTTTGGTAACTTCATGTTTAACTCTTTATGTAAATCCACTCTCTTTTTCTTCCTATGCCACCTGTACCCACCTTTTTTTCTTTGTTTTTGTTTTGTTTTCTAGCAGTTTTATGAGTTTTCAGCTCTCTTTCTAACACTCTTGATCCTTGTCACTGTGAAGAGTCTGTTTCGGTTCATTTTATCTAATCAGTTAATAATTGTATACTTGATTTATACTACTACATCTCTTGTTAAAATAAACCTGCTTCATCTTCCCTTCCCCACTCTAAGAGCTGGTGTCAGCATTAGACTGCTTGCACTACATTAAAAACAGAAAAATGTGTAATTTGGAAAGTTGCCTTGTTGCATTAAGGATATTAATGAGTTATCCCCATAGCTTCAAAAGCTTTGGTGGTAATTGCTGTGGATTCCAGTGACACCTCCTAGTGAGGGCCAAATTGATTTATTTAAACTAAAAACACCAATCCACCAGCACTGATCATATGTCACCAGGATTATCTGTATAGGCCAGTGAAATCTAATGTGGACTAATCCCTCTCCAATTCTGTGATACAACTAAAAGGAGGATGCTGAAGTCGGCGATTCTGAACAACTTTATACTTTCTAGAGTGTGATAGCAGCTGGTACTTGAAAGAGAAGTCTAAACTCTTTCTGTAATGCTGCTATTTTTCCAGAAAAAGAATTCAGGATGGCTCGCCTGAAATAGAGACTGACATCTTAGAATCACAGAGCTCCCAGTTCATTCTCCATTGAGGTGGCATTCAGGTAGTACATGCTAATCATAGATCATTAAACTACCCATGAGGTTGGAGAATGCTAAATTCACTTAGGAGCACCTAGCTGCTGCTTGATAAACCTACATCTATCTTTATTGTCTATCATTTGGGTACAATACATTTTAAAAGTAACCATTAACTGAGGTCTTCAAAAGATCAAAGGACTTCCGTGTCTGATTAGCGTTCCTAATAATTTGTCATTTCTTCTGATTTTGTAACATTGCAGATTTAGACATTTGATTTCATTACATTCATCCAATCATTTGTGTGGCTAATAAGAGAATCATGAAGACGTGCTGTTTTAGGAAAATGTGGACTTCCTGACAGTGATTCTTATGCCTCTACTTTCCTGATTGATTTTCTACTTTTCAGGGAGTTCTCCCAGACTATCCAAACTTTTCTCATATGTGTTGGGCATCATTGTCTTTCTAGAGCTGCACTGATAGTTTGTTTTTCAACATGAAGATTTTTTTGTATGCTTAGACATATGTCAGTCCTCTTGTTCCCATATTCCTCGGCTTATTGTACATCTCAAACATTAAACTCTGACAAACAATATTTTTAAATGGGTTTCAGATCATTAAGATAAAAAACATAAACCATATTTCAGATTATTGGCTACAGCAGCTATTTCCTAAAGAGAGTATGATATGGCTTTGCTAGATGACAGAATCCCCACTAGTGAAACCAATAAGAGGAGGAGCTTGTATATTCTGCGAGTATTCTATTCTATTAATTTCATATTCTTAAACCTTACCTATCACTCTGGTATCTGAGGCCTTACTCTCGAGACTTACCCTTGCGTTTGTATTTGTCAGGTGTCCTGCGTACAGCAGGTGTTTGCCAACTGGCTTGTAGAGAAGTAGCATGTATTGAAATACTCAATGCACAATGGTACCTGAAAAAATACACGTCACGGTTTGGCATCCAAACATTTCCCCCCAGAACGACTCTAGGTTTAGATTAAGTTATTTTTTCATCCATATTCAGCACTATTATCACAGAATGCAAAAAGAAGCCAAAATACAGGAACATGAAACAGGAAGGAGATAAGAAAACTAAGAAAAATGTGGGGTTGTTTCTCATTTAAGCTTAACAGAAATGAGAGGTCTGAAAGGGCACCTATCACCTAGTCATCTTCTGTGTACCATATGTAGACATCCTTTCAGGTGATCTATAGTATATGATGTTTGGCTCCAGTGTATATATGGTTTCCCCAGTGTATTTTCAGGATATCAGCTATTAAACTGGAAGTTGTCACAAGCAACCTTTAATCAGGGTGAAAATGCATAGAATATGTATTCAGGCCAACATGTTCAAACTTGGGTGGCTAATGTTAGGCACCAAAATCCATATGCATGTAACTGTGGGTTCTTTACACCTCTGAAAATCAAAGCTGGTTCTATTCTCAGATGCACCTATGCAGCTCTGATTGAGGTCAGTTATCTTTGTGGTTCATATGAGAACAGAACTAAGCCTTTAGCAACTAGCAAAAGGTTTAAGGTGTATTAACCTTACTGGAAACTTCCTGCATGAACAGTAGCTTTTTAGAATAAATGTTTAATGATATTTTCTTCAAACTTTTCTACTAATGTGCTGCATTCTGATTCATTTTTCAACTTTGTTGGACAGATGATAATATTGCTTATTAGGTTATGGCTGGTGAATGAGAAATCCTACTGTGATGCTTCAAGCCACAAAGAGGTTCAGCTCAACATTTTTCCATAAACATGAGAAATAAAATTTAAAATTATATTTTCATGTCACTTTCTTTTGTATTTTTAAATTTTTCTCTTTACAGTTTTCTTTTATTATAAAATATTGTATGGGCTGGATTCTGTGTGGGGGTTGTTTTTGTTTGGTTTTTAAAGACAGATAATTTCATGCTTGTGAAAGATGCTGGATTGCCGGGAATTTGCAGTCCTTTTTTAATTTATTTTTTTCAAAGAACTCGGCCATGAAGGAAGCAACGGTACAAGCTTCCCCTGATTGACCTATCCACATGCCTGATTCCTAACCCAGACATGAATGATAGTCTCCAGAGGTGACTTCTCTGCTAAGATTGCTAGGAAACCGGGCGTAGATAAGTAATAGTCTATAACAGTGGTTCTCAAACCTTTTTTTCCATGGACCACTTGAAAATTGCTGAGGGTCTCAGCGGACCACTTAATGATCTTTCCAAATGTTGTTTGTACCATTAGCTAATTATTGTAAAGCGCTTTGGATAAAAGTACTATATAAAAAACATCTTAATAAGAATTAATGTTTTTGTTCTACAAATAAAAGCACAAAACTCATATTTTAATGTGATGGATGTGCCCTCTCTTTCCCACCGCAGCAGACCCCAAGCTGGGGCTGGGAAAGAGGGCTGTTTCTCCCTGGCAGCCGCAGCCCTGGAGCTGGGGAAAGTCACCTCTTTCTCTGGCCACCACAGCCCTGCATGTCCCAAATTCCCCCCACCCCCTCTTCTCACCCCACTGTCCCCTCCCACCTACCCTCTATTCCCCCCAAGGCCACCACCTCACCTTACATGTGCATATTCTCCAGGGTCCAGGCACCACACAGGCATGGCTTCATTAATTAGGTGGGTGGCCCTTCATTCTCTTGTGTGCGACTGCCCAGGCACACTCCTTAGAGGGAACTGAATGAAGCTCACAGACTACTGGTGGTCCTCAGACCACAGTTTGAGAACCTCTGGTCTATAAAATACAAAGTTGGGCTTCTGTGTCTTAACTACTGTCAGTTATATTCCCAAGGTCCACGAGGTATTCACTGACCTAAAATGATTAAGAAGGGGCACATGTTCCAAGCTTATGGGTTCCTGTTTTTCATTGGAACTGATAAGCTTTGTCTTCTGTTGGAAGCTGTTACTTGTAGTCCACTGGCAATTACTTTTGAAGCTATGGGTAAAATCTATTAATATCCCTACTGCAACCATCCAACTTAAACACTGTTCTGTTTTTTAAAAAACAGATTCATTTGCAGGTATTAGAAGCCTCAAAACATTTATAAGTGCAGTGCTACAAAGCAGAGTCCAAGTGCTGTTCTCAAAGACCTGGTGAAGTCCCAAGCTTATACTTCAAGCTTCTTAAGGGGATTTGGAGTGTTTTGACCATTTGCCATTGGCGCGAGCACACATGGAAAAGCTGGGAGCTAAATCATTGCCCGCTGGCTTTCAACAGAGCTCTCTTTAGGGGAGGGCAAAACTCAGGCCAAAGAAAATGTGGGGACCCACCCCAGTGGTTAATGGTATTTGCAGATATGTGGCTAAAGAAAAGAAAACTAACTCTATAAAGTCCTTCCAAAGTCCAACCTCAACCTGGCTAGTTTAGTGTGGGGAACAGTGGTATCAGTGTGATGATTTTCTTTGTTTTTGTGTGCAAGTGTTTCTTATTTTCAGTCTTCCAATATAGTAAATATAATATTTCAGAAAGGAGGAAAGAACCATCTTTAGCACAAATGTTTAGTAGAAAGGACTAATTACAGAGGATGGATTTTATGTGTTGTATCTGAACAATTTTTAACCTTAAAATGGAATGTCTCCTAGTGAAATTGCAAAGCACTACTCTTTCATTAGTGTGTGACATTACATGATGTAAGAAATTTGATCATGGTTCACCTTAAACTGACAGGAAGCAAGAAAATACAATGGGGCCCTCAGAAGCATTAGATTTGCCCTTTTCATCAAGCTGTTTCTTGAGAGGAAAATTAGTCCATGAGGTGTCGTCTACTCTGGTCTCCCTGCAGCAGGATGGATCAAGCCATGAATGACTTTCCTGGTCTTTCTAGTTCTGCACCTGAGCAGTGGGGGTGGGAAATCTGACTTTAAATTGCAGAGACTATGATGAGGTTCAAGCAGTTGCACGCCTTCCTTCTGCTTTAATCTGGCTTTGAAGCACTTCCATAGATCAGATCCTGAAAATCTGTTTCTCTTCATTCTGTAACTATCAGCTTAATTAGACTGTCCATGAATTGCTTTCTTTTTTATTCCAAAGACTTCTGCAATGTATGTCAAAACAATGTGACCATTTCAGTATTAATGTATTATATAGGGTGGGAGGGGGGAAATGCACTTATATTTTTCCAACCTTAACTTTTTTCCCCTATGATAAACAAACAAAATTTGTTAATAGAGATAAATATGATAACCTTGCAAAAAACCTTGTTGCTCAATCTTGATATAAAATTTGTGATAGTTTAAATGCATTCCATTTGCATACAAAAATAATGTCTCATTTTCCCATGTGTTTTATTATTTATTTAATTCTTTCAGGTAGATATCTACAGTGCTGCACACAAATACATTCATAGTTAAATATTGTCACTGTGAGCTGATTTCCTGTAGAGTATGGGTCAGAAACCATGAAAAATTTAGGGTATATTTTGTCTCCTTTTAAAAGTTTGACAATTTTCTAAACCTATTCTAAGCTGTTCTTACAGCACTGGTTGCCTTTTACATTTCTTTTTGAAGTTTCATCTATCAAGAGCACATGATGAACATTATTCCGTAACCCCAATGTAATGGAAGGAATAGGAGTTCGGCAGTGGGATAAGGAAAACACCTTTACCCTAACTCATCAGTTTAGATTAGCTCCAGGTGGGTAGTGAAAATAGCCAAATACTGTTACCCTACAGTGGCTGGCTGTCAGCCTACCATAAATGAAAAGTGTAGGTGTTTTGTTCTAGTGTTCTTTGCTGACAAACACTATCACAATTGGCACTAACTGACTGGGATCCTTGCTGGTCTTCTCAGCAGAGAAGCTAAGGATTGAACTGACACAGTGACTGAACTGCAATCTCAGTCCCAGAATAGGACACATTGGACATGGACTAGAAAAATAAGCTGTGTTTTACTACCTGTCCGCTAACTCCTTGTAACTAAGAGCTTGTCTTAATTTCAACATTTAGCTTGAGTTGTCCCACTTGAGCTAACCTAGCTTCAGCGAGAGTGACAGCACTGCAAAACAACACTTAAATCATACAGAATTATCAACTGCTAATCCAATCAGCTTCTGCATTTCTATTTTTCATTGCTATCCTAAGCATCAGCAGCACTCAAGCTTCAACACTCCCTGACAAGCCAGCTAGCACCACCTGATTTGAGCTAGAGACTTTGATGTGCAGATGAGAGTTGAGTTAGGGGCAAAACTCCAGTTGCAGCTCAAGATAACAGTGCAGTGAAGACAGCCCTAATACAGTTTAAACAGAACTTTGCATCTGGTGTAGGCAAGGCAACTTGTGTTTAAAATACGTCAAGTGGCCATAATCAACCCTAGCCTCCCCTTTAAATATGTTTTTTTTAAATGTGTGTTGGTAATAATGACTCAACAATTGCAAACACAACACTGATTAACACACTTGCCAATTACTGTGAGAGCAACATGGTGAGGGTTCCAGCTTTGCAGCATTCTAGGTGTTTTTACAGCAGCAATCCCTTGTCTCTTGCCTCCCCCCCTCAGTGTAGCTCCCATGAGAGATCCTCATCCCCATCCCATGATAGATCCCCATCCCCTCGCATATCAAATTGGGGCCCAGATTGATTAGTACATTATGGGAAGGGGTGATGAACTGCACTAGGTGTAACATTCAGAGGTCAGTGAACAGCAAATGGGTGAGTTTCTGAAGGAGTTCTAAAAAAGAAGGAGAGAGTGAACAAGACTTAGACCCTCACAGGTTCTAAGGGCCAACACGATACTAGGGCATTACTTGAAATAATTATCTGGGACAGATATGACTTTGGAAGGGACCAAGGAAACCTAATTAGAAAGTATCTAATGTTCTTGATTGTGTCACAAGAGCACAAAACTGCACACTGCTTTCTGTTTCAATAGAACCAAGGACTGGTTCAACTTGGGTGTTCATCTCTGAGATTATTTTGATGTCAAATGTAAACGAAGAAAAATCTAAAAAGGAAAAGATTAATACTGTAGCTTTAACGATGCATTTAGTACTGGGCACGTCAGTATAGGAACAATATTGCAATATTGGAATAGTTCAGAAAAGAGCAGGAGGGGGCTGAGCAGACTATCTAAAAAGCAGGTGCATCAGATACCATCAGGAGAAACAGCAGCTCGAGAGTATAGAGGGATGTAGAGGAGTAAGAATCAAGACAAATAATGTGGCAAAAAGAAAGAAAACAGATGATCTGCTTTTGATGAATGAAAAGAATGATCAGACTGAGAATGAACTGGGGACAGATGATAACCTGATCAGTGAACGCATATACAGGGGCCAACTGGATGAGAAGGGGGGAGCAGCTGATAGATTGGGCCACTAGCTATGGCTCAGATAAAGACAATAGAATAGCATGATGGCCCTTAAATACCAGGTAAAAGCACAGTCCGTGACAAGAAATACTCAGGTTATCCTACAGAATACTGCGTAATGTCAAGATGGTGAAGTCATATATAACGCAATCCACATTGGAAACCCCCTGACAAGGACCAAAAAAATCAAAGATGACTTTAAGGCTCTGAGGAAAGAACTAAAGATGATGCGGTTGGCACATGTGATTAGAGACAACTATTTGATTTATGCTAATCTCAAATAAGCAGGTGTGGTAACAATTCCTTAGCTTCAAAACCTGTAATCAGGGTTGATTAGACAGGTTTTACCCTAGAAGAGACTGAAGAGGTCCCTCTTCTTACAGCTCTGCTGAGCCTCTAGAGAGAACAATGTGTATAGTTCTGAGCACCTTCATATCCAAAAGATGTCAACAATTTGGAGGGAGTTGAGAGAATAACAACAAAAATGATTAAGAGCCTGGAATGATTGATGTTCTATGTGAGAAAAAATTAAAAGAAATATAAATTACTTGGCTAAATGACATATTTTGGCTGATTACCAGACATTTTTTTTCCAGTTGTGACATCTGTTAGGCTATGGAGTAGCCTCTCAGTAATAGGGTGTGCACTGCCCATATAAGGGAGGCTATAGGCCCTGGTCCAGGGCATCCCAGAACATAGGCATTCTGGGGAATCTAGTCTGGAGGAACTGATAAAAGGCACAGTCCAAGAATTGTGTAACTAAGACTGTGTGATGGAGGAACTATACAAGAACTACCTGTTTTTCAGATGGCAGAGAGCAGCACAAAAAGAGCTGGGAAAAAAGTGCAGCAGAGGCTGTGGAAAAGGGCCTCTGTGGGGGCCTTGAGGCAGGCAAGAGGAGAGAAAGGATCCCTGGGGGATAGGAGATAAAATAAATGAAGGGAAAGCCTAAGATAACAAAATAGGGGTGTAGGTTAGAGGTCAAATAGTTTAGGGGGGACCTAGGCTGGTATTTCCAGTGAGGATGGAAGGAAATCCCCCTTAATTTCCCCTGCATCAATGGGGTGAAAAGGGTGGTCTGGAGAGGGCCAAAGACTATTGATCTCTTTGGGGAGGACAAAGACTATCGGAATCCTGTATCAAAAAGGTACCAGAATGCAAATAACTCTAGAAATCCATGCTAGGAATGGTGGGGTGTGTGGCCTGGTGTGATTCAAGGAAGAAACTGTTTAGTCTGGGAGGGAACACTATGAGTGCTATTGAGCAACTCTGTGTCCACAGGGTTAAAATCCATAGCCCCAGGATAAGAAATACTCAGGGTGGAAGGACAACTGAGCATTCCTGTATTAACAGGGATTGAAGGTCTATTAAGCCGAGGGAGGGCTTAAGGATTATTTTGTGTGCTAGACCTTTTTATTTGCTCTGGAAATTGAAGACTTTATGGCTTTGTCAGAAGCTCCAACTATTTTATTAGAAAGGGAAACTGAGTTTCTAAATTATTATACCACGAGAGAGAGAGAGAGTGCAGACCAAAGTGGAAAAAAAACATCGCTTAGCTCTAGAGGAGGAACTGAGGCATGGCCACACCCAACACTCTCCCATTGGGAATGGTGGAAGACCCACTGCAATGAGTCATCTAAATTTAGCCTGAACAAAGCTCTTGATGATCTAATTTAAGGAACAATCCTGAGTTGGCAAGAGAATGAACAAAATGTAGATGTTGTCTAGCCTCTTTTCCTGTGGTTCTCTGAAATGTCTGATTTCTGAAGAATTTGATTCAAAATTTGACCATCAAGTAAGAAGACTGAAGAAAGTTATTTTTCTCTCTGTGGCTGTAAATTTCTCATGTTACGTTGTAGGAGGCCCAGTCTAAATGCTCTGATATTCTTATGTACACAGCACTCAGTTTTAGCTGGGCTATGTTTCAAACTGTCTACTCATCCATGTTTCAAAATGTCTGCTCAGCCCTGCTAAACAGCCTTATTGCTGCAAAAGGCACAGAGTTCTCAAGCTTTTTATTTGACTAGGCTGTAGCTATTATTAAAATAACCTTCAAATGTTGACTCAAAATCCCTTCACACTTTGACAGAAATTTCAGGACAATTTTATCATTCTTGCTAATATGTTTCATTTTCCATCCCACATAGTGTACTTAGCATTGTGAGAATTTCTCCCTCTTCTACTTGCTGTACATTAAGAAATATTGGTGTCGTTATGCTAAAACAAATAAGTAAAGTGAAATTTTCCCTTTGATCGTTTGTTCTGTTCTTATTTAAAAATACATTGTTTATAGCTGCCTCTGTCTTTTGTTGCTTTAAGTGACAAGACCATATCAAGTTATTTAAAAGTTCCTCATTACAAAAGGAAATGTCTTTAACTATTCATAATAATCTTTGTTTAAACTGTGCTCTCATGTAGAAACAGGATAGGTGAAGCACAAAAAATAATGTCTTGTTAAAGAGTCACAGTGATTTTCAGAAAGGACAATGTCTTATCAAGGACTGAGAAAGTCTCCTTTTTTCTTTGCATATGAAATATTTACTTGTTAGGCAGTATCAGGAATACCCATTTTCCATAGTGCTGTGCCAGCCCAACCCATCAATGTGCTGGTTAATTAAGTGTGACCTAAACCAACTTGACTTGAGCTCTGCATTAAATGCACAAAACCCATTTGAGCTGACCAGCAGCAGAAGTGGTACTCAGAGAAATTGAAAAGGATTTCTCCCAAATGCTTTCTACTTACTTACAGCACTCAAGTAATGGCTGAAGATTAGCATATGACATGACAGATTACATTAAGTCATGTCTTTCCAGTGCTTTATGACAGCACTATCACATTAGCTTCTTAGCACTGGCACATCGAGGCATGCAAATGTTTTCAGACCCTCTTATTCAAATCTACAAGCTGACATGGCAGCCTTGATATGATTATTAGTCATTTGAGAGACTTTAATTCACGTCATCAGATAACAGGTTCTGCTAAAAGGTTAGAGAAACTGTCTGCTTTTAATGAAGCCCTCAAAAAAGACCCTCAAAAAACCCTACTGCTCATAGAGAGTCTGATTTGACTTTATTGACAAGATCCCCCGAAGAATGAACTTGAGTTGAATACCTAAGCAGGCATCTAGACTGAAAAATACAGACTCAATTTAAAATGAAACCAAACTGTGGTGAAGTATTATTCTTTTCCCCTTCCTGGTTTAGTCTAGTTTAAAGTACAATCTGTGTTGCCCTGAAAATGTTTTCAGTAACTGATATTGAATGGAGGTTGGTCGGTGGCAATGGTAGGTCTGATAGTTATAATGGTAATTATTCTGAAGAAATCCATTGCTGTACTGAGCTGCGGATCATTGCCACACGCTACAATGGGTTAACTGATGATGTCGTGTGATAAGTAAACAAATGTTCAGTGCAGTTGGAGATCATCAGAGTTTGTAATTTGTAGTTTCTGTCTACTAACTTGACCTTATGTTGTTTTATTTTATAATGTGGTGAGTCTGCATTTAACTTCCAGGAGAAATTCTCATTATAAAATACTCACACATAGATCAATGGAGTTTGGCACAGATTATTGTCTGTTTTGAATGAAGGAGGATGGAGTGATCATGAAAAATGAATGCTCCCTATCAGCAGATAGAGAGAGAGGGAGACCTCTACAGGTAAGAAGGGATGTTTGTTGTTGGAGTACTGTAAGTAATTTTCCTTTGGAGCTATGAGAGTTTGGAAAGACCCACTTTGAGTGCAAATTCTCTCTTCTTTTAAAACATTTTCCATGCTGGTCATGCTCTCAAGCAGAAGGAGAGTGTAATAGAGTGGTGGAGAAATGTATTTGTGTTTGTGTGTGTCATGTTTTTAAGCCCTTAAGGCCCGGATACTGCAATGAACTCCACACCAGTGGACCCTGGGCCTGCATTGAGCCCCGCTGTGCCTCCACGCTGTGCTGCAGATGTCTACTTACATGGAATTCATTGCAGGATAGAGGTTTTAAATGTCCTAGTTAATCTGATTTATCTCACCCCAGCCCCCATCCCAACTTCAAAAAGTCTGGTGATGCTTTGTGAAAAACTTTGTAAAACATTTTATTTAGGGACATTTTGCATATGTCATATTTTCTGTATTCCCTTCCACTTTTTATTAATGACATTTGCATGAAACCACAAGTCTTTATTTGTTTCTTATCAGTGCTTTAATTGACACCAGCCTCAACTTTAACTTTCCTCTAACACCTTGCTATGCAAGTTACACCAACTTAAACTACCTTGCACTCACTCACTCGTACTTTGGCAAGTAGGCATATGTAAATCTCAAGAAGTCTGAGTAGAAGGGATCTGAATTGTTGTGAGGGTCTCTAAAGTATGCCACTTTACATATCACTCCTGAATTTAATCCACTACCTGTAATCTTGGTATCTTACTTGACTCTTTAACTCTACTTCTTCCATATTTCATATGTCTGTAAATCTATGTGTTGCAACATTAGCCATGTATTCCATATCCTCAGTTCTATTTCTGCTAAATCCTCATTGATATCTTCATCTCCGCTTACCATCATTCATGCAACTTCTTCCTCTATGACTTCCCCAACTCCTAGCAATTCAGCATCTTCAGAATGTAGCTGTCTGCCTTTGTATGTGTACAAAGCAGTATGATCACATCACATCCACCCCAGTACCCCTCCATTTGTTCCCCATTTAGTACAGGACCCAGTTCAAAATTTCTAGACCTGTTTTCAAAAGTCTCCATGGAGTTACTTTAGCCTGTATCACAGACTTGGGCCTGGTTCTTCACTGCCTTGCATCTTGTGTAGAAATCTAAACCTGAGGAAAATGGGCTATTATAAGCACTACCATTCTGATTTCGTAGGGCTTTTCACTCATTTTGCACAGGTGTAAATGGCTACGCGATGCAATGGAGTATCAGGCCTCTTTTCTGCTATTCCTTCCTCCCTGCTCATCCAGTTCCTTTCTGTTCCTTTACGCAATCTCTCTACGGATGGTGTAGAACTCTTTTGCTCTGCATGCCAGCAATATAGACCAGCCTTCTTGTATCTCTTTCCCTCATAGATTCTCCATCTTTTAAAATCCCATCTTAAAATGCATTTTTTAGCCATGCTTATATTACTCTTTCTTTCTTTAATTGGATTATGACTGATTTTTAAAATTTATTCATCATACAATGTATTTGTAATTGTGTTCTGTAATTTAAACAATCACTTTATATAATTCTGTACAGTGTTTTGAGTCACAATTTGTGTGAAAGATGCTATACAAATAAAGTTATGTTATGTTGTATTTTCAGGGTTTTCTCTGAAGCATAAAAAGCTCTTTAATTATATTATATTGTGTCATTGCTCACAAGTTAATTTCCAAGACCAAAGTAAAACACGTAGGGACTGATCCACATGAATTCTCCCATTGAAAGAGATTAAAAAGATGTAGGACTGTTTAGCAGACAAATGATAGGTGACAAGATAGGAGTAAATAAAGTAGTGGGTACGATAGAGAAGGTCTCTTAGGTGGTGCTTTGAACCTTGTTTCATATTACAAGAACAAGGGGATACCCAATGAAATTAGAAGGCAACACATTTAAAATGGATAAAAGGAAATAGTCTTACAAGACACATCATAAACCTATGGATCTCACTTCCACAAGTATCAGAGGGGTAGCCGTGTTAGTCTGGATCTGTAAAAGGCGACAGAGAGTCCTGTGGCACCTTATAGACTAACAGACATATTGGAGCATAAGCTTTCGTGGGTGAATACTCACTTCGTGACATGCATCTGACAAAGTGAGTATTCACCCATGAAAGTTTATGCTCCAATATGTCTGTTATTCTATAAGGTGCCACAGGACTCTTTGTCACTTCCACAAGGGATCACTGAATCAAGGAGCCTAGATGGATTAAAAAACTAAATAAACAATATGAATATCTGTTGCTATATGAGCTAGGATAAAAAATAGATAAGAAATACCAACCCTCATTCTTCAAGGGAAAAAAACAACCATTAACTGCCTGGGATTCGGAGGAAATGTCCTCCCTAAACCCCATGCATAACTCTCCATAGTTGTCCATTATGGGATTTTACACCAGCCTGTCTGTATCTTGGGCTTTTTTAATTTAAATTCACCCATTGTTGTGTTCTGTGAGCACCTTCTATGAAGAGTAATCATGAAATCTGTCTCCTCTCTGACCCTACTGGCAGGAGCAAACTAATCGTTAGTGTTTCTGAAACTTCTGGCCCTGCCCATCTTTAGAAATGAGAGGGACCCTCAGTCTGATACAGCACTGTAATTGTTTCATCGTTATGCTTCTGGATAGTAAGAGTGTGCATGGCAGTGCCCATATTTTTAAAATTAGCGACTTATTTCAAGTTTACAAAGTGTGGTGTCTGCACCAGCACTGTCATTTCAAAAATAAGAACCCAATTCTATCTTACTTACACACATTTTTTAAAGGAAATATTTAACAGAAACTAGTGGATCCATATTGCCATGTTTACCCTCTGCCTCTCTGTCTCCCAACTGTCAAGTGTCAAAAAAAATCAGTCTGAATGAAATTACACAGCAATGATCTTCTGTTCATTGCTGCATTCTGGGGTTTTATTATTTTTGTTTTGTGTTTGTTTGGTTCATATGCATTGAAACTTGTTCCCCATTCTATATTGCCCCTACTCCTCACCATGTTCACACTTCCATATACACAAATGTTGGCAATGGCTCAAAATTATTGTTGACATATTTTGGGTTTGCTCCTCATTGCAGGCTTTCTCTTGATTTCAGGAGAGTGGCAAATGCAGTGGGCTGAGGAGCTTGTACAAGGAAGATTAGAGGGGTTTGTTCACCAGAGTTTGGAATTTCTTGTGACAGCTAACTACAGCTCTAATTTTCATGTGCACTGTCCCAGTCCTCTAACAGATTGCATTTCTCTCACTCTTTCGCTCTCTATTATTAATTCTTCACCTTTAAAGAGATTAATACCTTTCAAGAAATGGACTTGTGTGCTGATTCAACTATTCTGTGCGCTAATATATGGAGCCCACAGCAGTTTGATATCTACCACTTGATGGACCCTGATGTACAGCCACAGTTATCTCAGGTTTTCATGGCTTGTGTGGCTTAATACTTGTGGAACTCGTATACGAAGGTGCTGCTAGTAGGATGAAATCAATTGTTCTAGGAGTTAAGGGAAATATAGGGTAGTTTTAGATTAATCCAGCCTGACAATTGTACTTGTCACTCTTGAAAGGCAGACCACAATGCCTGGGTTTCTTGCCAGCAGAAAAGTTTTCAGTGGCCTAGCTGAGGACGGTCATAAATATAAGGTGTGATAACAGGGAATGGCTGAGATAAGAGACAACAAAAGTAGCAGGAATTGTTTTAAAATGGTCTGTAAAAAGGAAGAAAAAAGTGCCAGTTGTCAGCTCATTTTCTTATTGCACTATACTATAAGCTTAAAAATATCTCCATATAATCTTCAGAACTAAATAAGTATTTCAAATTTCTGTCACTCAAGTCTACCAAGTATGCATTAGCTATAAATCTCCATCCTTAAATGTACACATGCAATTATCTTTGAGAGATCTGGCTTCCATTAAAGTGACAATTGCCATTCTTGCCCCCACTTTAGTTTGTATAAAAATAATGTTTATATATGTATAAAAAAACAAGTGTCATTTGATAGGTAACACAGACATTTATTCTGTTATTACATTAAATTTCATGCTTTAAGTGGTCTTATATTCTTAGTAAAGTAATTTTGCTTTTCAAGTATTTAAGAGTAAATGTGAGAAGTTATGCTGCTATAACTTGAAATTTGACACTAAGTTAGGAATGTTTTTTACTTGCATAGGGCAAATTCAGGGATGCTATCTAAAGGGAGTCTATGTTATTGTAGCTTAGAGACCTACCCTTTTCCCCCCTCAATGTGTCCTATGCTATAATCACTTAGACTCCCTCACTATATTAGACCTATTTACTTAGACTTACAGCCTCTTACATTTGTCTAATCACACTTTACACATGCACTCGGAGGGCTGGTCTAAACTAGGATAGAAGTTAGCTAATATATTTTAACTAACACGTTTTAAAATGGCTATGTTGATAGGGCAAGAGTCATCTCAACATATGTTAGCTGGTTGAGGTGAAACCTAGGCATTGTATACTCTGGTCCAGAACTCTCCCATCCTGGCCTGCCCCCTCTCTTCCATTACATGCTCTGCCAGAGAGGTACAGAGCAGGTTGCAGACTTTGCACCAACTGGGAGAATCCTCAAAGAGCCGGTTTAGGTCCTTTAGTGTCACTCTGAGACTAAGACGTGAAAAATGTCAGGAACCAAACCTTATAGCAAAATCTGGAGAAAACATAATGTAAGTAACTTTTATACAATGGAGATGGGTTTGCACTACCTCCAAAATGTTTGGGAGCATAGCACTAGCTATTTGTGTACATCCCCTAAATATTCTCTTTGGGTACATTTTTTGGGAAGGGCGGAGCATGAGGCATTGAAGCAAGCTAGCAGGTTTCAGCCCTATACCAGCTGAAGCCTTTTTACTTAGTCATCCAACGGAGGAAAATGCTCTTGCTCACTGTAATGTGACAAGAGTAAAAAAATAACATAGTCACTTTTTTCTAAGACTGCACTGGGAGTTTTATTAGGAACACTGCATTATCCCTAAAACTATTCTCTCTTTCTCTCTTTCAGTATAGAACTTCTGCCTAAAACTTGAAGTCTGTGTCCTGTTTGGACTCCTGATACAGTTTTTAAAAAAACGATATCCATATTCTCATACCTACTATTATTACGTAGGAATCCTGTTCATCTGAGGATCCAAAATTATATAGTGGGTACCTATAGTGAGGCGGTGTGGTCCCCTGTTGCCCCAGAGAGGGACATGCCCCTCCGGACACCAAAGTGGATGGAGCCAGCGAGTCCTGCACCCGCCCCCCAGAGGACAAGGCACAGGACAGGAAGTATAAAAGCCCAACCTCAGAGCTCACTGGAGGAGATGCCGCTGGAGAGAGCAGACACCTGCGGCCTAGCTCCCCTCTGAGCCGAGAGCCTGGGCTCGTTGTTTATCTGCCTTTGTTCAGCCCCTGCCTGAGGGCCTGAGCCATTGACTCTCTGTTTCCCGGCTCTGACCCGTGGCCGGGGCCTGCTAATTATATAACTGTTGCTCAGTTCCTGCCTGAGGACCTGAGCCCTGGACTCACTATTGCCCGCCGATCACGGGGCGGGCGTGAATCAGGGCTGGCTCCATAGTTTTGGTCCCTTCAAGCAAAAAAGCAAAGAAAAAAAAAGCCATGAGCGCAATCGGGAACTCTAGCGCCGCCGCTTCATTCTTTGGTGGCAATTCGGTGGCTGGTCCTTCCCTCTGACACAGACTGAGGGACCCGCCGCTGAATTGCCACCGAAGAGCCGGACGTGCTGCCCCCTTCCAGGGGCCGCCCCAAGCACCTGCTTGCTGGGCTGGTGCCTGGAGCTGGCCCGGGCATGAATAACTGTCTGTGTTTGCCTCTACTGCTGATGCGGCGAGAGACTCCTGCAGCTAGGCTAATTCCCCGTCAACAACTGGAAGAAAGTACAGAGGTGGTGTGGTTCCCCGCCATCCCGGAGAGGGACGAGCCCCGGCCAAACCCCTCTACAGTATCCCATCAGTAGAAGAAACTGAGATACCCCTTGGCTGTTTTACACAAGGCTAGAGAAACAAGGACCCATGACCTGGATTATATGGTAGGTCGCAATTTCCCAAATACCTCCAGAATATCTATAGTGCAACTACAGGATGTGATATCTCAGATAACACTGTTTGGTAACAATAGGCAAATGCTAACTTTTTATTAGCAATTTCTCATTGCTATTAATAATATCTTCCATCGTTAAAAATGAAATAATTTAAAAAAATAATTCAGTTTTCACTATTTGTCTTCCTTTTTTGCTTTGCTCTCAGTTTGAACAATAAAAATAGTCCAATCAATCTCTCAGTTGTTTGTATTCAGTTTTTATTCAGTTTCGCTTTCTGATCCCTATAGGCTAGCAAAAATATTCCATTGTTTTAAAGGGGACTGTTTGTTAGATAAAGAAAAAAATGCCCATTGGAATCTTTGCTTGAAAAATGTAATGGAAATATTTCTCCTAGACTCCTAGACTGTAAAGCCAGAAGGGACTATAATTATCATCTAGTCGGACCTCCTGCACATTGCAGGCTACAGAACCTCACCTACAGAACCGCTCCTGTAATAGACCCATAACCTCTAAATTATGATTTAAGACTTCAAAATCCACCATTTACTCTAGTTTACATCAGCAAATGACCTATGTGCCATGCTGCAGAGGAAGGGAAACCCTCCCTTCCTGCCCCAGGCTTTCTGACAATCTGATCAGGGGGAAATTTCTTCACAACCCCAAATATGGCAATCAATTGACCCCTGAGCATGTCAACAAGACCCACCAGCCAGACACCTGGGAAAGAATTCTCTGTAGTAACTCAGAGCCTTCCCCATCTAGTGCCCCATCTCTGGCCATTGGGGATTTTTGCCACTAGCAGTCGCAGGTGGGCCACATGGCAGTGTAGGCCCACCTGCAGGATCAGGCTTATACTCCTTCAGTCCAGCTGAAACTATGTTGCACTGGAAATCTCCTAGAAAAGTCTGATCCTGTGAGATGCACAGGTCTTTGTCCAGATTGAAAAGGACCGGAAACACATCTGAATTCAACCAAACTTCTACACTTCGGAATTTTAACTGTGACTAGTTTTATTGATATTTGTAGATATGGTTGTTACCCGAAGGTAGAGCTCTATGTGTGTGGTTGGGGTTGGGGAGGGAACCATGTTTGTACCTCATGTGAATTACTGCAGAGTAAGAATCCTGAATAATTTCATATTGCTGAATTACTTAGTGACTCCTTTATGATTGCCCTTGCCAAATAAATGGTAGCAACATCGATTCTCCTACTCAGAGATAAGTGGGTCCATCTAAAGGGGTCTAAGAGAGTCTCAGAAGGTCTAGGTTGTTCATGTCACTCCTCTTTATAACTTACTCCCCTTTTAAAAATCATTTCTGAATTCAGCCCAGTATTTGTGAATTGTGTTCAGGTCCTGAGACGGAAGGTGCTACAGAAGAGGAAAGATATATTATTTTTATTGTGGCAACACCCAGAGGCCCCGATAAGACATTGCAGCTCCATTATGTAGGCACTGTGTAGCAAACTTCTGATTAAATTACGCATAAGAAGCCAGCTGGGAAGTCTAATGATAGTGCCACTTGTTACCATCCTGGGAGCAGAGGCTCCATCCAGCTCATTCCCTTTCAGCCAAGCTGGCATGGTGTTACAAACTCTCATCGTAATCCCGGGGAAGGGAAAGAGATTTGTTCCACTAAAGCTAAGGCGTCTATCGCATACTTTGAGGGAATGGTCATGTCTGCCCTAAAGGTAGTGGGGACATGGTAGGCCATACTGCATGTATGTCATTCCTGCCAGAGGGCTAGAACAGCAACATGTCAGACAGGTGCCCTTCTCATCGGGAGGGAGTGCTTCGAAGGAGAGACTGGCACTTGTTCATACACTTAAGATAGGAGCTCATCTTCTATTGCCATGGACCGAAGATTTGCTTGTTCCCTCTTATATTTGTTGGCACGGGGAGAGCCAGCTATTGAGAGGCAAGTTCACAGAGAAATCGGCAGATGGCTGTGATTTGGGCTGTGCAGGGGGCAGGTCTCAATGCTGGATAAGAGTTGAGCAGCCAAAAAAAATCAAATTAAATCACACACAGGTCTCAGCAGAATGAAACCTCCCCTGCTTTTTTCTCTCTTAATCTCTGAGCATTTAGCAATAATATATTAGCTTTATGAAAAAAAATCACAATTTGAGATGACACGCTTGGCAAGTGTTCCTTAAAACTGCATGAGAAAGTTGGCCTCTAACACAACGCGCTGCCAGTTGGAACAAGTCAGTTTCATTGCAAGTTGGGAATTCCAGCTCGTCGCAAGGAGAATCTCAAGAGTTGTGTCGTCTCGGTCTCCAGAGAAGAAATCAAGTGTATTGTCCTTGTGCTACTGACCATGCCCACTGGAGCGGCTGATCCTAGTGCTCCTGGAGGATGAAAGCTCTGTTCCCAGTTTGAAGGACACACTGTATGTTTGATACAGAGGCAGGCTAGAAGACACAGTTAGTCAACTTAGCTGGTGAAAGAAGATTCCTGCCGAGATAAAAATATGGAGAAAATCAGATAAAAGCATATTTAAAAACTACTGTGTTTGAGGCAGAATAGTTTACTGCTTGGTCTTTAACCACAGTTCAGCTTTAAACTGCGCTGTCTCTGAGTGCTAATCGCTGTGAGGGAGAGCTGTCCCTCCAAGACAGGGTTGACATTTTTGGCATGGTAGTCGGGAGAAGTTTGCATTGGCACCCTCTGGATTGTAACTCAACTCTGGATAAACAAAGTGCTTCAGCTTCCAACGTGGACAGACCCTTAAACGTCATAAACATAAGCATTCATCCCCTCTCCTCACATACCCAGCCCATGAAAAAAGTGTGTGTGTGTGTGTGTGTGTGTGTGTGTGTGTGTGTCTAAACATCAAACACACTCTAAAAGCAAAACCTGCTCTCCTCACAAACATGATTAAATGTAGTAATTATGCCATGAAGCATGTACCCTGTAAATTCAGCTTAGAAAAATTTTCAGCAGCAACAAACCTAATAAACTAGAACACACATACCATATAAAGTCAGTCTTCTTTAAAAGGCCTAGTGAAAAATGGCACCCTGCTCCTATGAAATCCACTGCAACCCTTTCAGTAATATTTTGTAACTGTTTGGTAATAGTTTTGGTAAGTATTTCAATATATTTTTAATTTTAAAAAATAATGAAAAGAAAGTTATTTTTGAGAAAACAAAAAATGGGTCCATTTTTAAGCCTTCCAATTAAAACAATTTTTACTTTTTCAAATTTTTCATGGAACTCCTTTTTTTTTTTTCAGTCAGTTCTAGTTATCAACATGTGTAATGTTCAGTGTGGATAAACTAATATGAGAAACTTAACTATGAAAATACTCAACAATTTTTCTTCAGCTTGGCTTGTTTATAGCGCTCATTGAAATGTAGGTAACCCATTTCGGGAATGCATTGTTTCCAGATTTTCTTAGAAGATTCTCATTTACTTTTGTCCACTGAAAAGGTATGATTGATATATATATATATATATCATGCAGTCTTCAAGCTTAGCTTAAATCTCAATTAGATCTACAAAACAAATCAAGTTTGATAAACAGTTCAGTGGTTTTACAATTTTGTTTCTCATAGAAACATAAACTTGCAATGTTTGTGTGTGTGTATATGTATATATGTTAATAGCTAGCTCTAACATAGTACTTTTCATGAATAGATCTTAAAGCTCTTTACCAAGGAGGTAAGTAGCATTATCTCCCTATTACAGATGGGAAATTGCAGTATGGAAAAGTAGAGGGGTGTGTGTGTGTTAGGGTGACTAGATAGCAAGTGTGAAAAATCGGGACGGGGAGGGGAGTAATAGGAGCCCATATAAAAAAAAAGCCCCAATTATTGGGACTGTCCCTATAAAATCGGGACATCTGGTCACCCTAGTGTTTGTATACACATACATGAAATAGGCCAGTCTGGTATAGTTTATGTATGTATATTCCAGTTCTAATGTTTTTTATGTGTGTACACACATGCAAGAAAAAAAAACTCCAAACATTAAACTTGAATAAATTTTTAAAATATCAGCAGGAACAAGCCATTAAAGGACCATTACTGTTTTAAAAATCTAAATATTAGAAAAGTAGGTACATTTGGAAATGTCCATAGTGTTTTAAATAATATTTATGGGTAGATCTATGAGTCCATTCAGGGGTCTCAAGTGTTGTTGAGGGCTACAAGGAGCTCTCGAGCTCTCCCCTGGTCTTGAACTGTTTTTAACCTATGATGTTCAGGCAACATCTGGGAATCATAGAATCACAGAAATGTAGAACTGGAAGGGACCTTGGTAGGTCATCTAGTCCAGTCCCCTGAAATGAGGCATTATTAAGTATTATCCCGTTTACTCCAGACAGCCTAGTAAAGCTCAAATCTGCATGAGATCAGATCTGTGAAATGTAACCTGGATCAATTTTGTTTTTGTGAGGTTGGGTTGGAGAATTCATAACCAAGTTTGTAATCGAAAGGTTGTTTTAAAGAGGGCCAAGAGGGCTGAAGCAAGAAGGCACTCTCAGGAAGGAGGCGCTAAGTCCAGCGTGAGCAAGGGAATTTGGGAGACTTTTGCTGTGTTTATTTTGGACTTGCGTACCCTGAGGGGTTCACCATTTTAGACTGTGTGACTTAGCCAGAGGGCTGAGCCACTGAAGATTTGCCCAGCCAGGGCAACAGGTGGCACTGGGAGCAGAGAGAAAGAACGCAGGATTGCAACCAACCAACAGGAAGTGCTCACAAGAGGTGAGTGTCCCCCATTGCAGTTACAGTATATTTTATTATTCTAAATCTTCTGATCCGTCCTTTTGTTTCCTTTCTCTCAAGTCATCTTCTCCATTTTTCCTCCCCCCCTTCTCTTTCTTCTTCCTTCTATAGGCTCCACTTTTGAATCAACCCTCCTGGCCATGGGTCTTATTTTTATAATCCTACTTTTTGTGCCAACTCCACTTAAGCTTTGTTTATTTGAAGAGCTTAATTAAGACTTATGAAAATTTCTGATTACTTTTCTTAAATAAAATATGAAAGCAAGAAGCAGTTATGAGTATGTAGCTTTTGAACCTGCAATCCACAGGCAATAAGACTAAAAACTCTGCTGTTGCCTTACCCCCTGCCTCCCTAAAAGGAACAGCTGCACTTTTTATTGGTGACAATATACCCATAAATTACAAGTTTGTAAAGTCCTATTTCTGGATAGTCAATAGCTCAACCAAAGTATGTACAGAATACTGATGAGACTGTATCTGGCCTAGCTGCTCTCAGCACAGAATACAAGGAGTAGGGAAGAAAGGTTATTCTAGTCACCTTTTCTCTCAGGGCTGGCCTACAGCTGATTTGGATCACCAAAGGCCACCTAAGACCAGCTGGTGGACAGTCCCCTGGAGGCTATTCTGCAAACCAAAGATTGCTAGAGCACAAATCACTGCCTCTGATATACAATCCATTCTGGTGGGCCTGGGAGTAGGTGATTTAGAGGTGGCTAAACCACTTTGAGATTCTCCTGCAGTAGTGGGATTCTCACTCATCCCATTAGGGCAGCTTTCTAGCTATTCTGTGTATTAGTCAGCATGTAAAACTGTGTATAGTACCATACATTAAGTGGGCACATTATACTCCTAAAGTATCTTCTAGCAAAAAACAAACAAAAAACCCCACAAATTGACATTATGGAATGTAATCTTGAAATTGAGCACTGGAATTATGTGCACAAATCTTAATAACAAAAAGTGAATGGGCAAATTACCCATAAAAATCCCATTAACCATTAACAGTGTGTGCCTGTAACTACCACTTTGCAAATGGTTCCTGTAATAAGAAGGGAGTAATAGGATAGCACTGGTAATCAGATTTGATGGAAGCATTGGTAATCAGTTTCCCTAGTAAGCTTTTGTAAGGAATATTTGCACATATGCTCTGGTATAAAATGTGAGGACACTGTGGCATCGATACAGTCCCCATTGTAGGAATGTATTACTTTGGTGCTATGCACTTATTTGGCTAATTTCCATTTATCTTCATCCAAAAAAGGCTTCCATGTGGGAGGGGGCAGGGGTTTATAGTGAAGCAAGGCATGAAGACGTACTAAAAGCTCACCATGGCATCTTTAGAAACTAGTTCTTTCTTCTTAGTTCCATGGAGCTTTTAGACAGACTTTCCATGCCTCTGGTGAACTGCAGGTAAGACCTTGTGCATGGTGAGCTAAGTGAAGGGGAATAAGAAAGACAGGGTGTTCCTCTGAGTTTGGTACTCAGTGTAGACATGTTTATTTGATTTGGTTTGATGTTAGCATTAAGGGGTTGTTAATGTGACTCTAAGGATAATTAGTTTGGGCAGAAATTAGCCATAAAAATCTGTTAGCTTTTAAATGTCAAGTTATATTTATAGAAATTGTAGCTTAAATTTCACTCAGCTGACAGTGTCCTTTAGATTGACAAGTGAGATAGGATGATCTTGCTTTCAATAACCTTATATGTTTAAGGTGTTTCTTTAGTGGTTTGTGTTGCAATTTTAAAAAATAGAAGGCCTTATGCATGTGCTTAGGCTTGCTAGGGTATTTCATACTTGATTTCTGAGATTGCTGACAGCTTTTGAAAGATTTAGGAACTGGCAGCAGGAAACATTCCCATAGAATCTATACTGTGAACTTTTTCTGGAAAAATAGCATCATTGAGCAGGTAATATATTTGCAATAAAAATGCAGTTATGCAATAATGGTTCATTAATATGGTAAATCATAAAATGGCTTTTTCTATTAAATGTAAAAAGGAACATATAGAAGGAATGAACTCCTACTTAGTCCGTTTTTGAGTTTTGAAGGGGGATTTTTTTATATTTACCTTTGAAATAGCTATTTTGATTTCTACAGAAGATAACATTTACTCATGACATTTTTATTCCTGCATAAACAGATTTCCATTTTGGCTAAGGTTAATACAGTAGGAATTTATTTTGACTTTTGGATATGCTATTATACTGCTAGAGCACTTTGTTTGGTATGTAACTGCTAATTTATCCTTTATGCCTTTACGATCTTGTCAGTGCCTCATGTCTCCCTTAGTTTTTCTAATCTAAAATAATCCCAGTGAAATCCTTTGATTGTCTGTTTGGACCTGATCCACTTCTAAAGCAGGAATGTAATGGGCTTTATGGCACTTACTTGGAAGTAATTTATCCAGCAGAGTGACTATAGATACTTGTTTTAATAAGAATATGCTTTATGGTAAGTGGGGACTGCTATTTAATTAGCCAAAAGGAAAGTAGTTCATGATACAATCTGTTCCTATCATCTTGGACATTAAACAAAAAGTCAGACTAAGTTATTTATGTACATGCACTTTATTTGTAGTTGCTTTGTGCAACCTCTCTCCAGAACTTTACAGCATTGTCTGGGAGCGGGGTGAGGAGATGTGAACTTCTTATAAAAAATTTAAACTGGCGTTTCACTTATTGCTGTCCGTGTTGAGTGCATGCCCATTAAAAACAGTTGACAGTAGGTAACAATCCTGAATTTATCCTGGGTAATATGCTGCTTTAGCAGTTTGCATCTTTCTGTTGTGGAAGACTGATGTAGGATGCTGCAAATACTTTTTTTTATTATTATTATTGTTGATCTTTTCCTTTGCCTTCTGTGGCTAACTAAGACCTATTTCTAAGGAGTAGAGATTCACATTCAGTGTAGTATATTGTAGGAATACAGCAGCATTTGGAAACCAAATGGAGATGCTCTCCCTTCAACTTCTCTATCTGCATTGAGTATGTAGCGCCCCCCTACCCACCCACCTACCTGTTCACTGGCCCGGTATGAGGTTGTTTAAGGGGAAGCCTGCCTTGTGACTTTTTACACAACTTTCGGAAATAGGGTTGTCAACTTTTGAATTGCACAAAACCAAACACTGCTGCCCTGAGGCCCCGCCCCCATTCACTCCAGGCCCCCTCCCTCAGTCGCTCACTCTCCCCCACCCTCACTCATATTCACTGGGCTGGGGCAGGGGGCTGGAGTGCAGGAGGGGGTGAGGGCTCTGTCTGGGGGTGTGGGCTCTGTGGTGGGGCCAGGGTGAGGGGTTTGGGGCACAGGCTGGGGCTCCGGGCTGGGGCTGAGGGGTTTGGAGTGTGGGAGGGGGCACAGGGCTTGGGTAAAGGGGGGAGGAAGCGGGGTCTGGGATGAAGTTAGGGTGCGGGGGGGTTCCAACCTGGAGTAGGGGGTTGCAGTGCAGGAGGGGGTTTGGGGTGCAAGCTCCAGCCAGTGGTGCTTACCTCAGGCAGCTCAAGGTTGGCAGCGCAGCAGGACTAAGACAGGCTCCCTGCCTCTGCTGGCTCTGCACTGCTCCTGGAAGCAGCCAGCATGTCCGCCCCCTAGGCAGAGGCACAGCCAGGCAGTTCTGCATAGTGTGCACTGCCCACACCCACAGGCACTGCCCCACAGCTCCCATTTGCTACAGCTGCAGAGCCAGCACTGGGGGCAGGGGCAGAGCACAGAGCTTCCCTGATCCCCCCTGCGGGACATGCTGATCTCTTCCAGGAGGTGCAGGGAGCCTGCTTTAGCCCTGCTGTGCCACTGACCAGACTTCAATGGCCTGACCAGAGCTGCCTGTTTCCCTTTTCGACCAGACGTTCTGGTCAAAAAACGGACGCCTGGCAACCCTATTGGGAAACTGGGCCCAAGACTCCTTTGTGTGCTCTGTGTTGTCAGTGTGGTCACCTCAGACCAGACCCACTCAGACAAACCACCAGGAACAAAACTTTATTCTGTAAAGAACATAGAACAAGATTAGAGTCCAGCAGCCTCCTCTCTGCCTGCCTGCTCCATGCGCCTAGCTCAGTCAGTGCTGAGACCTCCTGCTGGGGGCGCAGAGGGTACATCCTGGCAGGAACCAGGAAGTTCTCCCAACATGCCGCAGTTTGTAGTCCACAACTTGTTGTTAGCAGGGCTGCTGTTGAAGTACACTGGACCTGTGGTTACAAGTATATGGAAAGAGCTGGAAATTATTACTTCTTAACTCAAAAAATACTAGTGGCTGCTGTTTATGTAGATGCAACAACAAAACTGAAAAAGAAAAATGTGCAGACTCAAGAGTGTTCTGTTTACATAGAGTGATTAGTTATCAAGACCTCCCCAATGTGATGCTTTCTTTTACTGCAAATTTGTCTTGCTATTCAAGGGATTGATCCAAAGCCGCCAAACCACTTTGTCTGTAGAAATTCCTCAAAGGTCCTTTCACACAAGCAGTTTCTCAGGATATCCATAAATAACTGATTTCATATACCGTTTGTAAGGTCATGGGAGCCCGTCCAGCATTTTGTTTAAAACTGGATAATAAAGGCTTCACTGAGCTGAAAAGCTGCAGTATTTTCACTTCATTAAAGTACATACACAAATATTCAAGAAGAATTCCCGTGGTAACAAGTACGCAGGCCCATGCTTTAGCATATTCAGGGCAAGGAAAAAAGAAAAATTAAGAAGGGACTTGTCTTGCGGCCCAAGTTCCCAATCTTATTCTACAATAAAGTTAAGAGTGCTTTGATATAAGACACTGTGGGGTGTGTTCTGATTCCCTCTACCCATCTCAAATATGTATAACCTGCTGGGTCATATGACCCTGATTGTTGCAGTGAACTAAAAGGCAAAACTGTGACATTAAGCAAGCATGGCCCACATACAGCCAAAGAGAGACATTCCACTAGGGAGTGAATCCCAGCCTGTGAAGTACTTGGCACCTGTCTGAGTTACAGCTGTCTTGGTACTGCAGAAGGAAGATGCACCTGAGCAACTACAGGGATTTTTCTTACTGAGGAACTCTGATGACAACAACAAACAACTTCTCTTCACTTATCAATGATGCAAGTAAAAGCTAATGCTATGGGGATGCTCACTGGAGGTCTCTCATCCAAATACTAACCAGCCAACCCTACTTAGCTTTTAAAATCACAGGACAAGGTGGTATGGCTGCAGGCCATAACTCTAATGAAACCTTGCTACAGTGGATAGCTTGTTCCTGGATGTCATATAGGCAATTGTTCCACTACTTCTGCTGTTTTTTAATTCCTAAACCTAATATTTACCTCTGAGCATTCTAAGTTATTTTGAATTTTGTCTTGACAGATCACTAAGGGATCTGTTCTTCTCTTCATGCATGCATTTAACTCTCATTAATGTTCATGTGAGTTATGTACAGAGCTGAAAGAGTGTAGGAGCTCAGCTCCAGTAGGTTTTTCCAGAAGGACCTGACAACCAACCTTTATTCTGAGCTTGAGTTACTTATGCTGTTGAACAAACATAAAATTCTTCTGCCCAACTGGAACAGACCATTGCATTTTCTGTCCTCTATTTTGACCTTCTGATCAGTCTGCAGCATTAAGGAGGGTCCCCCTTTTCCTTTCCCCATTTCCAACAGTGGTTGCACATGCATACTGAGAACTCTAAGGGCCTGATTTAACGAAGAACTCCTTCAGGATCTGCATTATGGAAGTCTCATGCAGGATGTTAAAGCCGTGCAATTTTGGCTTCATTTTGTGCTAAACCAGGCTGTAAATTATGCCTCAAGTGCTTTTAACAGGGAAGGAAGGAAGGACACTCTTGGTCATATTACAAACCATTTTGCCATTCTGAGATCTCTCTGCCAGTCTTTCCGTTTAACTTCCTGGAAATGCATTTACCTTTATTTTCATATGCTTGACAAATCCCTAAGTACCCTGAATTGAGCTTATGCCATTCATTGGGGGAGTGGGGGAGGGAACCAAACCACACACCTCCAAAGGAATTTTTAAATGTAGGGGCCCAGAGGTTAAAGTGATTCGGTGCTGTATTTGCTACTGTACCTGGAGTCCATCATTTCCCAAAAGTTTCATGCTAAACCTCTGGTTTCCTGGGGTTTTGTCACCAACATTTTGACACTGTACAGTTTACTTTATCAAGCACTGACTAAAGCAATCTCAAAGAAAATGCAGGAAATGGAAGGGCCTATTTTGGAACTCTAAAATGCCTTTTCAGGGCAAGCTGCATTCTCTTCTGCCTGGAAGAAAGAAAATAAATCTCTCCCTAATAGAGAAGAGCTATAGAAAACAGAGCTTGAAATACCAATGTCTGCATTAGAGATATCTGGATATTGTCATGAAACAGTCAAATAGTCTTTTCTGAAATTCCAAGTGGTTTGAGGCAGCACCTCTTTCTTCTTCAAAGCATTCTATTAGAGCTGGTCAAAAGATATCAAATTTCAAAATGTTTTGACAAAAAGAAGGGGGACACATTTTCCTGTTTTTAGACCTGCTCTACTCATTTGAAATGCCAGCACCGGCAATTACCATGTGCAAAACATAGAGTAAAACAGATTTACCCCTTCTGGGGCTTAGTTTACGAACCGAAAAGTAATTCCAAAACAATACTACGTGAAACCTCTGCCTAAAACCAACCATTTCATTAGTTATCCCACTAGCCGCAGTTCTGGGTGAGGCCATCCGATTGCCCAGTTGAACAAAAATGCATGGCTGCATCCTCAAGGGAGAAGCTCCTTTTGGATATTATCATTTCTACTTCTCTTCTGAGGTTCCCAGCCTGTTGAGGATGCAACTCTAATAGCCTCATGGTTTGTGACAATTCCTCATCCAGGGCTGATGAGCTGTTTCCATCTAGCCCGTAAGGACTGGACGCAACTGGATAGCCCAGGACCCTTCCGCTCATGGAGATCCTTACCAGCCAGTTGAAACCTAATCATGATCCCACTTTGTCAGCATGGAAAACTGCTGCTCCTTCATGTACTGGCCTTTGTCCTAGGTCTGCGGTATGAGCTTGCTGCTGCTATTCTGTTTAGTGTTTCAGGATCTCTTCCATTTCCCGCCCCCCCAATAACTCTTTGGCAAAGATGATCTAAAAAGTCCCACTTCTCTAAAACCATGTATAAGCAAATGGAGTCCCCAACCCACTGTACAACCCACTTCCTCTCCAGGCTTGGTAGCTCCTGGGGTTCCTTCCCTCAAGATCTGCATGTCCCATCCCTAGTGCTTTCTCCCTGAGGTCTACTCCTTCTTTCCTTATATCTGAGCCAGCTGCTATAATACCACTGGCCCTTATATTAGTTTTGGTTCTAATAATGTCCAATTGTCTTAGATGCCAGGCTAATTTTCATTGTCACTTGAGGAAACGTTTTTAGACACACTAGAAATAACTACATGTGTCACATTCAAACCCCTATCCATTTCCAGGTATGTCTAATTTTAAGGTAATACACTTATTCAAAGCATTACATATTGTAAATACAATGTAAAATCACATATTTACAAATTTTGTGCTTGACACAATTAAAACAAATAGAGTAATAGCTTCTATTATATTATATTTGCATGATACCCTTCTTGGCATTAAGCAAATTGGCAAGCATCATTTGCTATCTTATGTATTATCAGTTTACACTTTTTTAGGTACTGTAGTATGTATTTCATATATACAGCACAGTACTATATTTTCACCTGCAGGTGATGCTAGCAAATTACACACTTTATTTTACTGTAGCAAGAATAATTGCCAGTTTTGCTAATTGGTGGCGCTAGCCATTTCTAAGTTTGTTACAATATCTTTGCTTCAGAATAGTTTTGAATGTGCTAGAGGCAGTTGACCATGCTTCAATCATTATGGCTAACAAGCTGCCACCCAAAACATCTCTACCTGCCTCTCCACCCCCTCAAGGACTGCCTTAATCATCTGTGCAATTATACCCCATGAGAAATACAATGTTTGCTTAGATGCAAAGGAAGTTCACAGTTCTGTGGTTGTTGAATAATATATTATTGGACGACATGCCTTCATTACTTTCATGTTATTGTTCTTTTAAAAATAACCTCCTAATAAGATCAGATTTGTGAAAAGTTCTGGCTTAGGCTTGACAACATACAAACACAAAACATAATTAAGTGCAGTACAGTGGAGAGATTTGATTGAGAGCTGTAGGCATTAATATAACTAATTGAAACAAAACTTGCTTCAATATGCTGCCTTTATTAAATCTTAAATGAACTAGTGATTAGGTTGTCTATGAAAGAAAACAATTGTGGATCTTTTGCATTGTTAGAGTAGTATGAGATTGCGGGACTTGTGCAATTTCACTCTGCCACTCCAAAATAGCAGCAGGTTGATCTGTTTACTGTGCCTCATGAGGACTTCCACACTGTTTAAGAGACCTCAATGAACAATGAGTCTGATATCCTCTTTAAAGACTCCAGAAGGCCTCTGGAGGCCATGAGAGGAGATAGTGAATTCACATTTATTGCTCTCAAAATGGTAGAAACAATTAAACTAATCCAGTTAATTGGACATTGGCTCGGTGCTGATGATGGGAGAACCCCATGGATTACAGGTTTGGAACTATGCAGAATCCCTTAATGGATTTACTGGGTCCCATTGACCAGGATAGGGGAATATGACAACTCTGGCTTAGGCAGGAGAGGTTGGGCTGTTTGGCTTCTTTGGCTTGTTTTCTGTAGCTATTAATTGTAGAATTGGCAGAACAGACTGTCCAATCTCTTGAAGAAAAGAGTCTGGTGCTAATTTGTAGGACTTCTGCAAGGGTTAACTGGCTAAAATTTGTTAGAGACAGGGTAGGTATGGTGATATCTTTTATTGGACCAACTACTGCTGGTGAAAGACAAGTTTTCGAGCTTACACAGAGCTCTTCAGTTAAGTGTTTTGGACATAAACCGTATATAAAGTATGTACTGTGAATGATCATATATGCATTTTTTCATACATGGATTGGAAAATTGAACTAAAAAGAAACTCAAGACAAACTTCACTTAGCCTCCATGAACAACCAGAGCTATCAATAAGTAGCTGGCTCGATCATTTAAGAGGTGAGTGTGTTGAAATTCCATTTAGCAGAATGATGACACAACTGCCTGTGCCATGCATATGTTAGGATGTTTTTTCTGCGTATGCCTGTACAGATTGCCTAAATTCATTTCCCCTTCTTTGGTCTCTATTTTGGATTGCTTCATAAGTATTATTTGAGTGGCCTGGTATTGAGTGTCCTTTGAGCTCTCTACATTCTTAAGATATGTCCCTTTTTTGCTGGATTCAGAATGTGTGTTCCTGTTCTGGGGCATGTTTATTCTATGTTAATGTATTCCTCTAGAAGTTTTTGGCTAATAAATAGCTCCAGTTGGACTGGCTGGAAAGCAATATAAAGAATTACCTTCTCTTGTGAGGTGAGAAACAAAACTGAGAAAAATGGCAAAGTAGTATGAACTGAGGTCTCCTGCATCTCTTTCTAACTGCTTTGGTATGTTGTTGTAACTTGCCTTTTTCCCTCTTAAAATCTCTTCCATACTACATTATAAATACAAATAAAATGTTAGTAAATAAAACATAAAATGTATGTTTGTTTTAGAAATCTGAGATACAGTGAGTGTAGGAAGCTGGAAGTTTTTTCACTTTTTAATTTCACATTGACCAATATTTTTACTTTGGGTAAAATAAAAACGTGTTTTCCTGAGCCTTTACCAAGATAAATTTTCTTAACATTAGGCATTCCAGGATATACAGCCAACTCCTCCTGAGAGGCCAATGGATAGATCCATTCTGCTTTAGGGATATAGCTTCCTCCCTCCCTCCCTCATCCATCAGCTCCTGCCTATGGCAGCAAATCAAAGGATCCTGGACGAAGCAAATCACAGTTTAAAAAAGGAATTTGTCTCATCTCCTCGGTCTCATGACTGCTCAGGTCATGAAATCTGGCTGGTAGGGAAAACTGAATTTCTTTTTCTTGGTACATCAGGGAAAAGGGCAATAAAAGGAGTGGATGGGGTATAATCGTTAGGCGTTCCCCTGGGTGATAGCATCAACAAACCAGCCATAAGGAAAGGAATAAGAGTGTACCTTAGCTGTTTTCAGCAAATCAGGATCGTAGCCTCTCTCAATTCTTAGAATGAGTTATTATAAGCATATTGTTAAATAAAGTCATCTGCCACTCCTCCTTCAAGCCATATTATTAATACATCTAATAACCAGCCAGACGTCACTGTTCGTTATTCCCCAGTGTTCTCAGACCCCTCACTTTTATTTTACCAGAAGCATCTGAGCTATTCACAGAGCACTGGGGATGCCCGGTGGACAGGCTGACTGAAGATGGTTAGCTGGCATACATCCTGTGTCCCAGTGCAATCTTCTAACAAGAGATTTCTGAATAGGGTATATTCATGAGCATTTAAAAATGCCTCTTTTTGCACCTCCTTTTATTTACTTTAAATGCTTTACTTTATAACCTTTGAGTATATTAATATGTACCAGTAAGATGCATCCTCTCACTTGGAGCCTTGAAAGCATAAGAGTTGATCTTTTCACACTTATGCCCAAACAGGTTATTTATCACTATTAATGTATTGTTAATAATAGATTGGGCATAGGTAGTGTCTTTCACCAAAAGACCCCACAGTGCTTTATAAAAATGCATTACTGAGGGTTTATAAGCATTCCCATGACACTCCTAGATATTTAGTTGTTTATATTTCAGGCATAAACAAATAGTGTGACTGAAACTTGGCTTTGTAACATTGTTTAAAAATTAGTTTGACCAGCTGTGACATACCAGGGTACAATCCAGACCAGTGGGGGGCTGTCACCCCTGCCTTACAAGCTTGGGTGCCTTACAATGCCTTGCTGAAGTAGCTCCCACATGTGCTGCTTATAAACACCCTTCCAGCAAGCTGGTCACACCCTGAGTGTCTGTGTGTAACTGCAGCCTGCCAGTCACATTTGGGTTATACTCTGGCTCTCAACCGCCTTGGCTATACTGCAGGGTGACCCCAGATTTCCCTCAGAGGTATATGTCCTGTATTGCCTACCCTTCTCCTAGACAGTATAATAATTCCATTATTCCTTAAAGGGAATAATATGCCACATTATATCATAGTTATTCAGACACTTCAATTTAAACATGCTGGATTAGATAAGAGTAAAATAAGTTTATTAACTACAAAGAGATTTTAAGTGAGTACAAGTAATGAGGCATAAAAATCAGAAAGGGTTACCAGAGAAATAAGATGTTTACTAATACCTAAGGCTACGAGTTTGCCACGGAAGTCACTGATTCCATTTCTTTCTGGGACTTCTGCAGTGGCCGGTGCAGCTGGCCTGGGGGCTGACTGAGCCACTGCACCTGAGCACCGCACCCCCCCCTCCCACCAGCAGCAGCAGAGTTTGGGTGTGGGAGGGGGGCAGTAGGTTGGGACATGGGATGGGGTGAGGTGGGCTCGGGGTGACGCTTACCTTCAGGGGGGCTCCTGAAGCAGCGACACCCCCCTCCCTCAGTCCTGGCAGACCGCTCTGTGCGCTGCCTCTGCCTGCAGGCACCACCCCCGCAGCTCCCGTTGGCCACAGTTCCTGGCCAATGGGAACTGCAGAACTGGCGCTCGGAACAGAAGCAGCGCGTGGAGCCAGGTAGGGAGCCTTCCAGCCTGCCCCCCCTTTCCCTCTGGGGGCCGGGAGGGGTCCTGGGCCACCGCCTGCCCCTCTCTCCCCCTTCCGGAGAAATAAGAAATATTTCTTATTTAAAACAATGTGTTTGAAGTGCAAAGGGAAATCTGCTCAGGAACGGGGGCTGGTGTATTATCCTCTTCACACTGAGGGAGGGGCGGGACTGGTTAATAAATATACACTGATCAGGCTTTTGACCAGGGCAGGATGGTGTGGTTCTGACCTAGGCTGTGAAGCTGGAGGGGACTGTCTGGAGCCCCTCTCATGTTAATTCATGAGTGGCTAAGGAGAAGCATTCATATAACTGCAACTGGGTGTGTCCCTGCCTGTGTAAATGTTTGTATGAGTGCAGGACCAGGGGTGGTCTGCAGCTAGTCACAGCCTCACAATGTGAGAGGGAGCCCAGATTGGTATGCCAGAGGGCTCAGTGGTATCCCACACCTAGGTTGCACCCCAGAGAAGTCTGTCACAACTACCTTTCAACATTGTGTTGTATGTTGCAAAGACACTTGTAGTTTTGAGGACATTGCAGCTTGTCTGTTCTGAATGCTGGAAATATTGCTTTGTGTATTCGTAGTGAAAACTGTATTTCAGTATATTGTGGATCTTGGTTTTTATATTCTTGTAGCTGATATAAGAAGGTTATTCAGATTTTGCGCCAGCTAGCGATAAGTCGGGAGTCCTGTGCACAGCAAAACAGGTTGCTTGCAGGCGCTGAACCCTGCCTGAGGCTTCTGTGTGACATAGCCAGGCGAAACCTCTGGGGTTATCTTGAATGTGGGATAGAATCCCAGAGGTCAAGCACATGGAGTCCCACAGTCAATATGTGGGAGAATACACTGTTTCCAATGGCACAGAATTGTAGAAAGGGAGGACTTGATTTACTTCTTATTGTGGCCTGTCCACATAGTTATTTTGCTATGTACCTAATTGGAAACTGTGTGTCAGTCTTCCTGTATAATATTCTGGTTCTCCTCTGTTTTGCCTCCAACTTTGTATCATCAGTAAATTTTATTAGCGCACACCTACTTTTTGTGCCATCATTTATAAATAAAAAATACTTAATAGGATAGGTCCCAAGACTGATACTTGAGGAACTCTAGTCTGATTGAGCTGAAAGGTGAATCTGTTGCCTGTCTCCTTTAGCCAGTTCCCTAACTACTTTACAATTCTTGTACTAGTTCCCATGTTCTCTAATTTATCTAATTTCCCATGTGATATTCTGTCAAATGCTTTATTGAAGTCCAAGTATATTAGATCTACTGCATTTTCCTTATCTAAAAATCAGTCATTTTCGCAAAGAAGGTTAGTGTGGCATGGCCCATCTTTGAAAAATTCATGTTGCATTACAGCCCCTTTACCTCCATGAATTTTAATTATTGTTTCCTTCACAGTTCTAAAGCCTTGCACTGTCCCATAGCCCAGTGGTTTGGACCCTCACCTGGGATATGGGAGAGCAGGTTCAAATCCACACTCTGGAGTAGGGTCTCAAGTTCAAACCCTTGACTTTGGGTCTCCTTTATCCCAGGTAAGTGCCATAACCACTGGGTTACTGGCTATTCTGGGTTTCTCTCAATCTCTCCTGTTGAAGATAGTCCACTTTGTATGAAATACTTGCATGTCACAGCTCTTTAATAGCCTGGGCTTCGATCCTGGCAGGGCTGTCTGCATTGGAGTCAGGGACCCAGGGCTCTGGGTTAGTCAGCCATCAGGCAGACTGATTTGGAGCTGGCACCCCATTCGCTTTCATGGAAAACTTCCAAATGTTTGGTTTGTGTTCCAAAACCAGATTTTGGAATAACATTATGCTGTTTCTTGCAGGACTTCCATTCTCCTCCCAGTTTACTGACTCTTTTGGTCAGCATATTTAAAATAGCACAGCCTGGGTCTCCTTGCTAACCCTTCTCAACAGCCTTGTAGTGATGTTGATTAAGTTGGTAGCAGGGTAATAATTTTTGTGTGGATTGGGCCCAAGTTTGCTCCTACAACCACCACATGGGAGGGAAAGAACTGAAATAACATTGGAATTGGAAAAATTAAGGTGTGTCTAGCCCTCCACCCCCCAATTTTACATCAAAATAATAGAGAGGTCTTGAGCAACAGTCAGGAAATTCCATCCCTCTCTCACCTTGTTATGCCTATTTATGTATTGTAGCATATATGGTATGTAAAAGCACTCATTGTTCTGGCATTGCTGCGATACCTGGACACAGCAGGGTCAAATAAGTACAATGGCTCAGCCTTACTGTGAGATTCCTGCTTTTTGTTGGTTTAGTATTGATCTATCATAGGGCTTTGTATGTGTGTGAATATTTATTCAAACATGTTTTTCTCTTACAAAGTTCTTTGCATTAATTTTAAAATGTGGTTATAAACTAATAAATGTGCTTTGAAAAGTGCCAGGTTTACAGTCAAGAGAGGGCAGTACATGGCACCATTAAGGATAACTAGAAGAATTCTCTGATGGGAACTCTAATAAATGTAGTAGCCTGCTGTAATAAAGAGCATTCGAAAATGGATGAGGTATAACAAAATTATTCATAAAGAGAAATGGAAAAGGATGTCATGCTGAGTGGTTACATGCAGTTATATGGAGCACTAACAAGGTTATCACTGGAAGCTGAGTGCTGGTGCACTCACATATGTTTTCTAACTGGCACAAAGAGGAAACTGTTTTTATCTTGGAGAACAGGAAAGCCTGGAGTTAGAGGTGTGCTAAATCTTTCTACTGATTTTTTGTTTGTTTGTAATAATTCAGAGCCAAATGGCAATAATGGTTCATGTAGGTCAGTGTAATGAACAGAGCAACTTCACCTCAGGTTGTTTGATGGAGGGCTCTCCCCTTAAACGCTTTACTGCTGCTGTTTGGTACAATAATATCATATGCTTATACTGGATGTTACAACTAAAGTGTGTATGTTTATATTAATGTAATGTCACAAACAAACATTGAAATACTGGAAAAAAGTTTTAAGAAGAACATCTGAGCTCTTGCTTACCCTAATATTTCGGTGGCTGCTAATAGAGGCTGAAGTCTAGCTCACATACCACTAGTACAAAGTTTTCTAGGAAGTACAGTAATTCAAAGAATTGCCTAAATGGTGTGTCAATAATTCACTGAGCTAAACAGCAACATTTACCCTATGTTTGCTGATTTTTACCTTATGATTGAAACAGCACTAGATTTAAAATAGTCTCAAAAATATGTAACCAAATCAACAGACGACCTGCTGTGTGTGTGGAAGCAGTCACTACTGTTTTCATAGATAGATACAAGTACAGTCACACCACTGTGTTTAAAACTCCTTTGTATGAGCTGAATTTAAGCTTCGATTTAAGGCATTCAGACTTCATACCAAAATCATATTGAGATATGGCTATGAGTATCAGTGGCCATGTCTAGAGCCAATAAAAATCTGTTGAAGTGTTTTTCTAGTGAAATTGGCCTTTGGGGATTTTCCTTTAAGCTTACATTTTAATTGAAGCACTGAGCTAGTTCTGCACATGGTGAGAGTAAAAAGCCACTAACATTAGAATTCCTTATAGAGTTCTGCAGATTTTGCCAGGTTAGTTAAGAAATGTCTATCGGTCTTAGCCTTCAAGCCTTGGAATGATGAAACACTCTTTACTGTTTCATCAGTGACTCTCGTCTTCAGAGGACTGAATTGATTTTAGGTACACTATTAGTTGCTGGTGTGCAAATGGGAAGGCAGCTATTTTCTTTTAGACTTTAGCAAATTTAAATCAATCATAATCATTTTTGTACCACCTGCTAACATCTTGGATTTAAAAAAATTATTGAAGCACATCAAAAGGTAAAAGTATGCTGGAAGAATGGATTCAGGCCTTGTTCATAACAGAGGAATGCTGTGCAAATAATGTGTAGATAGGCTGATACTTGGGCTATTTGCCTCTAGAAGCTATGGTGTGCAATACCATTCATCCACGCACCTCAGCAATTAAATGTTATTAATGTGTCTTCCTTCATGTAAGTACCACTTACCTACGTTTATGGGATTGGAGTACAAAGCTAGAAACAAAGCTACATTGACTCTTTTTAAAAACATGAAACCAGAATGTAAACTGAAAAAATAAAACAATCCACCCTTGGCTGTGGATTCTTGCTGTGATTTACCTTTGCAGTGAAACAAGGTGTAGATCAGTGCAGTCAATTTGGTTTGCAACCATTAGAGAGAGAGTCTGTCTGTCTCAGGGGCAAATACTGCTCACTAAGGGGCTAACCTGGGGTTCTCTTCTAACTGTAAATAGTCACATTTGTACAAGTAATAGATGTGGTTTGCTAGTACAGGACAGAAGGGTAAATAATGAGCAATACGCAAAGAAGGAAAACATGTTGTTGTATTGGGAAACATTTCCAAGTTACAGTGTCATTGTTAGTGTGAGGAAATGTCATGTGCAGTTTCAGACTATTCAAGGTGCCTAATATCAATTCTGAAAAATGTAAGCCCTGGCCACAGTGGGGCCCTAGCAAGGATTTGAAATAAACCTCCCAAGAGGAGGATGTAATTATTTTCTCTTAATATCTAAAATATCAGGTGTAAAGGGAGAGGAGAAAAGCATTCATTCAGTACAGGTGTCTTAGTACGTTTATTGAATGGAATAACACAGCTCGGGTGCCAGTTCTGTACTGTCTTATATGCTATGTTATCCCATTGATTTTACTGATTCCATGGCTACATTCTGCACCCTAAGTCCACTTTGACTTAGAAACTGTGTGTGTGTTTGTGCGCACACACATTCAGCCTCTCACTCTTACAGGTGAAAGTTTCCTCTGTGGAAGGTTTGGGCTCGGGGTCCGAAAGAGGGGAATGCCAAAAATTTCTTTAACCTTTTCACCTCACAGACGTCACAGCTAGCCTTGACAATGGCATTTTTATCTCCAGAATGTATTGCTATTTAATAAGCCAGCCACAGACATTTGATTTACAACAATTACAATTTTCACTGCATCTGTGAGTGCCCACCTGTCAATTGGACTGGTCATGTTGACTCCGGACAAATATGCATGCTAACTTCTTTGGAAGGAGCATATGAGCGTGTGGTGCTGAACAGGAAGACTGTGTACAGGATGAGTTGTCATCAAATATCTAAGTATGCTGCCTTTTATGAAAATACAATACCATAGAGAGTACTATCTCTGAGCTGCTCCTCTAAGTTAGATGAGTAGATACACAAATACCAGAGTTGAATCCTTTATTTAAAAAAAAAAAATCAAATGCAAAACCAATAGCAGAGCTGCAATTGGACAAATTCTGTTCTCACTAGGGCTTGACTCCACAAGGTTCTGAGCTTCCACTGCTCCACGGTGTCAGTGGGTATGGAGGACACTTATTCCTACCTCTTAGAAATGCTAAGCACCTGCAGGATCTGGCCCTGAGTGACGACAGCGCCATTTCCAAATTTGGGTCTAGTTTCAAATTTGAAACTTACACAAAGGTTGGAAGTGTTCAGATACCATGTTTTATTTGGGGCCCACCTCTGATTTTTATACAGATGTAGTAGGAAAAGAACAAAACAAGTACGGTGTGCTCAAAAGAGGGAAGAGAATGCTGCTATTTCTGGGCCATATTGTGCCATGGATTTTTACTGATTTCAGTTGAAACTTAGTCTTCATCATGTAGGGCCATATTATATCAACTTTTAGGTCTAACAGTCTATTGCTGCTTTCAGTTACAGCAGTGTGAATCCAGAATAACTCCACTGAGTTAAAAGGAATTTATGTCAATGCAGTTACTCAGGATTTACTCTGGAGTAGCTGGACAGCAGAATGTAGCCTTTAAACGGTAGCTTAATTATTGCCACTTATAAAATGTTTGCAGTCTATTGGATTATTTCAGGGTGGGGCAGAGAGGGAATGGATTAAGAAAAATGTTCCCAAATGGGGGGAAAAAATTGTTTGGAAATACTGCCAGCATGACACTTCTTACTAATATCACTATATAATTGTGCCTAAATATGGTCCATTTATGGCCTTTAAGATCCCAGCTTCCAGCTGCTATAAATTTGTTACAGCTATCAATACATAGATCAAAATAATAATTATAGTGGTGCTGACTAGTACCTCTGTTTAAGGTCTGTCAGCATTTCCATTATAAATCCCAGTTTATAGGAGTTTGTAACTTGGACAGAGAATCTACACTCTCAGTTGAAATGTCCCAGGTAATTATCAATAATTGGATTTTTTTTTAAAGTCTGGTTATTTTTAAGTTTACAAAATGCCAAAAATTAATGGTTTATAGTCTAAGAAAGCTTTTTATTATTATTTGGTCATTTAATAATGTTACTATTTGCTAGAACTTTGCCCAGACCAAAAAGAATAAAGAATACTGTTCATCAGTTTCTTCCTTGTTTAAAGTAATGTTAACTTCTCAAATGCTGGCATGTTTTAAACTCTAACAGGGCTACAAAGTGTGGTGGTGTGCTTACCATGATGCCTAAAACAATGTGATAAATGTTGGGACATATAGATGCCCCTCTTTTGTATGTAGCAAATATATTTATAAAGCACTGAGACCCAGAAAACAAACTTCTGCCATAAATTTATAGCCCTGTAACTCTATTGCCCAAAGTGAAACTGAGAATGTGTGATTGAGGGAAAAATTTGGCCTAGAAAATTGAGGGTGAAGGCTGAAATTGTTGGTTCACACACAAACTGTACTAAGCTATTGCATGAGTCCAAAACCAATTTTCGTTGTTCTAAATCATTGGCACTAAAATACTTAATAAAGGTATGAAGGGGTGATTTACAGATGGAGAGCCAAATTCACCAAAGCCGGTTCTGGGAAGAATAGATTAGATTTCCCTCTATCATTGTGGCCCATTGCATCCCAAGGGGACTGTCTTTGCCTTTGTTCGGTGTTTTCTGATGCTGGAAGGAAATTAATTTAATTTGTGGTTGGAACTTCGTAAGTGCTTCATTGGCAGAGGCTGCTAAATCAGTGCATTCCTCATTTGCTCTGACTATGCTCCCTCCTTGGCTTGCAAGATGTACTTTTTGGATTGTGCTAGTACCCATTCACAAACCATCCAGATGAGCCCTGTGCCCTGGGTCCTACTGGCAGAAGCTGGCATGAACTTGGGCTGTGTTTGGCCTGGAATTTCAACCTGTAGTTTCAGTTTTCACTGGATTAATTTACTGTAGTGGGATCAAGTCAGACAAACTTTCTCCCAGTTCTCTGTTCCACCAGTGACTGACCATCTGCCAGTCTGCTTCTTACTATCAAAACATCACAACATTGCTTAACATATATGTTTGTTTGGATTAATAATAAAAGCTCCAGTTGTTGACCAGGGTAAGTTTTTTCCAGGAACTAAAGATATGTTTTGATTTGGATATATTGGAATATTTATGGAAAAATTCCTTTCACCAGAAAAATTATAATGAACTGCATTCTACAGAAAACTAAAAAATTGGACCTGCTTCATGTGTATTCCGGAAAATGGTTCATACTTTTAGATTATCTGGTCAACTCTGAAGGATAAACAGACACTGTGCTTAAGGCAGTAACTGTGCTTAAGGCACAGTGGAGACTTAAGGCAGAAAATGTAATTAATTTACAGGTACTGGTACTTCATTAAGAAATTGTAGCTCTGAACCAAGATTTTACTAGTTCTTTTAGTGTAAAAATCTGATTACTTTGATTCCATTCATTGGCAAACTTTTTGACTAGAAGCCATAGCAGTAAATTTGGACAAAGAGAGACTGTACAATTTCAAAGTCACTCCAGGAAAATTTCACCACTGCTCATGTTTTATATTAAAATGTATACCATCCATCATTCTAATGGACAAATCCTGGGGAAAAATCTAGCATATCATGAGAATTAAATGCTATCTTATATCCTTGATATTGTGCTTCAAGAAACCCAAACCTATCCCTTTTCTAGTTCTGTTCTTTGAAGTAGTTCATAGTGTGAGTCCCAGCATTAGGAGTAAATAGGCTCACCATTCAGAAATCCCAATGGAAGTCAGCAGGTAGGTAGCTGCTTAAAAACAAATCAGTGTTTTAGAGGATGAGGAGGGTGAATGAATCGTTGTTATAAGGACAAAGCAAGCAAATCAGCTAATTCGATGCAAATCATATACTGTCTGATCATCTCAATTATAAGCTAAATTATTTTTAAAAATAACCTGCTGGGATTATTTTTCAGGTATTAACAGGAATAAATAGTTAAAGAGAATAAACTAGATAAAAGGATTTTGAGAGGTGCTGCATGCCTGGATAGTACAGCGCATTCAGCCATATGCAGCATTTATTTATATATATTGCCCCTTCTTTCCCTTTGACACTTAGTTTTTGGTATACTTGCAATATTTTGCTTGTCTAAAGAAACTAGATTTATAGATTTCTTTGCTGACTTTCTCCCAAGTATGGTTTATGGTCAAAGCACCATCAAAGAACAAAAGAAGGGCCGCTGCTAAGATCTGACTGGTCATTGGGAGCTGGCTACTCCTTCTTTCTAGTTGCTGAATTGCATTAAAAGAAAGAAATACATTAAATAGGTTCCCAACACTAATTTTCCATGTAAGAAATTACTGTAGCTCCCACAGGGATGTTATGCACCCACAGATGGGAAGTAGTCCATATTACTGGCGATGGGAGGGAAAGTGTCCACGAGACAACCTTGTATTAAGATGTCCACATTATGGAAGTGTTTGAGAACCCGAGAGGGGTGTAATAGAGGATTTCAGGGTTATAGATGTTATGGAAAGTAGATCTTCATATTTGTAGGGTTATGTACATGGCTAGGGGTAATATAAATTCCTTTTACCATCTCTTTCTATCACACTCTTTTTATCCCCAATATGCCTCTGTCCTTTGTTGTCCTAGATGAGAACAATAATTGTGTTTAATGAGATTTGCTGTGTAGTGTGCCTGCAAGACTAGGGCTATTTATCCAGTCCATGAAATTGTATTTTACCTTTTCTTGCACTGGCAACTAATCTGGTTCAACTGCTTTACTACATTTCTATATGATTATTTCGCTGGAAAAAAAGAAAAAAGTATAAAAGAAAAAGCATAAAGTTAAAAAAGAGCCATCAGACAGAATGACAACACTTTTTTTTTAAAGGCTTTTTAGTCTGTGATGCTGCTGACCTTCGCAGTCTGTTCTGCTTTGCTTTGGTATGTTTCACTGCCCCAGGAGGTCATTAACAGACAGTGGTGACTGTTTTGTCAGGTCTTATTGTTTAATTAGATCACAGTTTATGTCAAAATTCTAAAATTCTTTTGGCACATGCCAAAATTTTCACAGTTTTTAATTTTTAAGTTGAAATATTTCTTAAACAATAAGCAGCAGCCTCTACAAGGGAGCAGACAAATATATTTAATATTTACACTATGAACTTAAAAATTTCTGCCTCGGGTTAAATTCATTGAAATGTGACATCTTATTTTCCAGAGTATCCTATGGGTAATCCCTTAGAACTTCTATTGACATTAATATAAGCCTTAAGAAAAAGGCCTACTGTGGTTCACAATATGCATAAGACAACTAATTCTTGCTTCAAATCTTGCCTCCATTCATCAGGAATTTTACAGAAGATTAAAAACAAACTCGCAGTGCAACATTAAACAGGATGTTTTTGATATTTACTGCCCTTGAAATCATACACCAGTACTGTGCAATCTGTGATGTACCGTGTTATGCTAATGCTAAAATAATTGGTACAAATTTCTAGAACAGAGATGGTGGCAAACTACTGTATTAAAAGTGTGTTGTTTGGTTTATTCACTGATGAGTAGTTGACCCAGCCGACCTGGCTTTCACCTTCCATCCCTGTCATGGAAAAATGTACCATATTAGCTCACCTTATCTACTCCATGCTAATGGAGAATTCTTCCCTATAGTAAATTGTTTAGGGCCTGATTATGCCACCCTTGTTCATCTTATTCTACCACTAACCCCATTGGAGATGTCTGGGAAGGAGGAATACTAAAGTGATCCAAGAGCAATAGCGTACAGAGAATCAGATAAGAGCATTCAGGGTTATATGGTACAAAAAAAAGGCAATCTGATTTTGGGATAAATGAATCTTCTTATAGAATAAGTCACAACTTCAAGTGAGTCAGGGCCTGATTCTGGTACTCTTAATTCTTCTTCAAATAGTGTCCCTGTGGGTGTTCCACTCTAGGTGTATTTGCATCCCAGATCGGAGATTTTAGGTAGCAGTATCTATTCGGCCTGCACTTGCACTCTCCCCGTCTCATGCTCTGCCTCGGTGCTATGTAGTGCTATATGTGTGGGTGAACCACCTTTGGCCTGAGATGGAGCCTTAGCAGAGTCTGAGTTCAGAGTTCCTTATCTATATCTTACTTTGTTTCTCAGTTAATAGCATAGTTCATAGAGTTTCCATTAGTCTGTGTTAATACTCCCATTCTTTTCTAAAAATAAAAATAAAAAAACCCTTTTTTTCTTTAATTTGTTATTAGAATAGATAACTCCCTCTCTTTAGTTAGTTCTTTGTTTCTTCCCTCTCAGGAAGTGAACCCTGAAATGCCTGTCTCTCCTGGATTTCAATGCATGCGTGTGCTGTCTCTCTCTCTCTCTTTCCCCCCGTGATGAGAAGCAATTCCAGTCAGTGACAGGCATTCGCTGCCTCAGAGTCATGTGCTTCAAAAGTGCATTTTTGGCCTGAAAATAAAAAATCAAGGGTTAGGAAAAACTGAACTAAAATTAAAATTCCTCATGATGGAAAGTTCACTCAGACAAGTCCCAGCCTTCCCCTTTCCCTCCCACTCCCTCCCCCCCATACAGCAGTCCCCGACAAGGCTGATTCCATCAACGTCCTCTGCTCAACATTCTCCAGTGACTTCAAAGCTGGCTACAAGTCACCTGTGTAGGGAATCAACCAAGAAAAAGAGGTCCCCAGCAACGTCAACCATCTCGGCAGTGACTGATCTACAATTAGGTACCTATGAGGCTGCAGGATCTGTAGGTACCAGTACCACCAGTAAGCCTAAAAACCTTTAGGGCACAGGCTTGGGAAGATCAGTACCACTAGGGGAAAGGAACAGCAGAGAGGGACCTAGCTCCTCTAAAGCGGCACCTACCGAGACATCTAAAGAGTCTGTACCGAGTACTTTGGCCCTGCAGAAGTAAACAGATAGAGCGTCTATTCATTGGAGTGCAGAAGACTCCTGGTACTGTTGACTCTTCCCACATGAACTGCACCCATTCAGCTTGCCTCAGTACTACCGACTGCTATCCCGGAACTGCAGGAATTTCATTTCTCTAAAGACTTACTAGTCTTGTAGATGCCTGACTCTCCTGGTACTGGCCACATCTCAGTCCCTTACCTTACATGTGGTACTGAGACCATCTCTCCCAGCATCCATCACTGCTCTATCTCTGTCAAGCGACGATGAAGGGGAGGAGGAAGATTTATATTCATTGTTTGTGGGAAGACTTCCCTTTATAATATCACAGAAATAGCCACCCAGAAACCACTACAATCCCAGTTTACCACCAGGGGAGACATGGCCCACCCAGTTAGTAAGAACACCCTTTGGTGCCCCCATCCTTATGCCACCTCAGTAGCTGTACTGGGACTCATGGGCAGCCTATAGTCTTGAGGATGTCTAGTGTTACCCAAAAGGATAGAGGAAGACAATCTCGTTCACCTGATCTTCAAGAGGAAACGTCTGAGGAACAGAAATAGAGCTAGAAAAGGAGGCTACTCCTGTGACCAACATCTTGTCGTCCTCTCCTGATGAAGCCATTATGCCTTACCCACCAACCCTAGCAGACAACTTCAAACAGTTACAAGATCTCATTAAGAGTTGCAGATTCACTACAAATTCCATTTGAAGAAGTGAGGGAGTCACAACACAAACTGCTAGACATCTTGCATACTTCATCAGCTCACATTGTGCTCCCTGTCAACAAAGCTGAACTTGACCAAGCAAAAACTACATGGTACATGCCAGCCATAATACCTCCCACATGCAAGTTGGTAAAAACTTCCAAGGAGCTTGTGCCCTTCATGAGGAATCACTACTACAGAATCTCTGTATATAAGACCGACCAAATCTACATCTCATTATTCCTAAGGCAGGGATACTGCCATTCCAATATAATATTTTATAGGATTGGCAACCTGGCTGGAAAAAACAAAATCAGTTTGTCTCTCAGCCCAAACCTTGAAGCTAATTGAACATGGACCTCGTTTTAGGTTTGGTCAACGTGCCTCTACCCCTCCCCCTCCAATAGGCTCTTTCACTGAAATCCATTATAGGGTATTAGCAGGCCCACCATTTTCTGCTTGGCTAGTTTCTAACTCTGCTTCTCATGTGTGCTATTATTTTTTGGAGGACTAATAGTATATGTTGTGCTATTTAAATATAGCATAACAGTCTCTGCCCCCAAGGAACTTGCAAACTATTTTAGAAATGGACTTTATAGAATGTGAAGAATCTGATATTTTCAGATACAGAAATTTTCATCAGGTACCAAATATGAATGTGGTTAATAAGACTTCTTCCTCAATTTATGAAAAAATAAAATTGCTATATTTCAAAAGGACTTCGAGATAAATCGGTAAATATACACTACACAGTTTTATTTATACTCTGAATCAATAAAACTATATTACAGTACTTTTTAAGCTAAATCTGTACCATCACACCATTTAGCAGCACTTTATAGGCTAGCGCAACAGTACGCATACATACTGCACTGAATTCTTAGTCCACACTAGTGTGACACACACTAACTGGCCCATTTGGACCCTGCTGGCACACACCCCAAGTTCCCTAGTACATGTTAACTTAATACCTATTTTTGAAACAGGACTACATTAACCATAGTTAGGGCAGATCTACACTTAAAAAGCTGTCGGCGTAGCTACCGCCTCTTGCAGAGGTGGATTACCTATGTCAATGGGAGAATCCCTTCTGTTTACGTAGTGCTCTCTACATTGGGGGGTTAGGTCAGTATAAATGTGTCACTCAGGGGTGTGGATTTTTCATAGTTACATGAATGTAACTATATGACATAGTTATACCAATGTAAATTTATAGTGTAGACATAGCCTTACATAAATAGGGTTTAAAGTTATTAACATGTCCTAAAGCTCTGGGACACAGTTGGTTACATGGTCTAGTTAGATCCAACTTTGAAACACTGGAATCAGTGAGGCTCCATAGATCTATTTGAACCTCTTTACTGCTGTGAAAGACAACTGTCTTCTTTGGTGTATCTTACATTCTGGGGAGCCAGTAAAAGATGTAAGTTAAAGGAGATTGGAGGCTATCTTAATGTACAATTTGTTTACCCCCTCCAGTTAGTTACTTTTCTTTCTAAACTGTCTTCTAAACCCTCTCCGAATGTGAGTTATACTGATATACATTTATTCTCTGTGGGACAAATTCAGAGGCAATATGTAAGTCACATTACTAGGTGGTTTGTCTAAATAAGTTTAGGTAAATATGTCTAAGTGACAGGTTTCAGAGTAGCAGCCGTGTTAGTCTGTATCCGCAAAAAGAACAGGAGTGGCACCTTAGAGACCAACAAATTTATTAGAGCATAAGCTTTCGTGGGCTACACTCTAAGTGAGTCTCAAGTAGGTCTAAATTGGTATGATATGTACAGGAGGGTCTGGAATAAGAGGTAAGCTATCCCAATTTAGAATTCCTCTAGACTTAATTAGAGAGACAAGGTGGGTGAGATCTTTTATTGTTCCAACTTCTGTTGGTGAGAGAAACAAGGTTTTGAGCTACACAGAGCTCTTCTTAATTGGCATTCTTAGATTTACTTAAATTTCCCTATGCTAGTTGGCCCAGCTTCGCCCCATAAGTCAATATATACTCTACACTCTTAGGGTATGTCTACACTACGAGAGTAGTTCGATTTTACTTAAATCGAATATGTGGAATCGATATTACAAAGTCGAACGTGTGTATCCACACTAAGGACAGTAATTCGACTGTGTGAGTCCACACTAACGGGGCAAGCATCGACATTGGAAGCGGTGCACTGTGGGCAGCTATCCCACAGTTCCCGCAGTCCCCGCTGCCCACTGGAATTCTGGGTCGAGCCCCCAATGCCTGCTGGGGAAAAAAATGTGTCGAGGGTGGTTTTGGGTAACTGTCGTCATCCAACCGTCGCTCCCGCCCTCCCTCCCTGAAAGCGGGCAATCAGTTCGCGCACTTTTCTGGTGAGTGACAGCGCGGACGCCACAGCACTGCGAGCATGGAGCCCGCTGCGACCATCGCTGCAGTTATGGCCATTGTCAACACCTCGCACCTTATCAGCCACCTTTTCCAGAGGCAGATGCTGAGAAATCGGGCAAGGAGGCTACGGCAGCGCAGTGAGGACATGAAATCTGAGAGTGGCACAGACCTGTCACAAAGCATGGGACCCCGCGCCATGGACATCATGGTGGCAATGGGTCATGTTGATGCTGTGGAACGGCGATTCTGGGCACGGGAAACAAGCATGGACTGGTGGGACCGCATAGTGCTGCAGGTCTGGGATGAATCACAGTGGCTGTGAAACTTTCGCATGCGGAAGGGAACTTTCCTGGAACTTTGTGAGTTGCTGTCCCCTGCCCTGAAGCGCAAGGACACCCGGATGCGAGCAGCCCTGACTGTCCAGAAGCGAGTGGCCATAGCCCTCTGGAAGCTTGCAACGCCAGATAGCTACCGGTCAGTCGCGAACCACTTTGGCGTGGGCAAATCTACCGCAGGGGTTGTTGTGATGCAAGTAGCCAACGCAATTGTTGAGGTCCTGCTGTCAAAGGTAGTGACCCTGGAAAACGTGGAGGTCATCATAGATGGCTTCGCTGCGATGGGATTCCCAAACTGCGGTGGGGCTATAGATGGAACTCACATCCCTATCCTGGGACCGGCCCACCAGGCCAGCCAGTACATTAACCGAAAGTGCTTAATGGTGCTGTAAGCACTGGTGGACCATAGGGGACGTTTTACAAACATCAACGTCGGATGGCCGGGCAAGGTTCATGACACTCGTGTTTTCAGGAATTCTGGTCTGTTTAGACGGCTGTTGGAAGATATTTACTTCCCGGACCACAAAATAACTGTTGGGGATGTGGAGATGCCTATAGTGATCCTCGGGGACCCAGCCTACCCGCTAATGCCCTGGCTCATGAAACCCTATACAGGCGCCCTGGACAGTGAAAAAGAACTCTTCAACTACCGTCTGAGCAAGTGCAGAATGGTGGTGGAGTGTGCTTTTGGACGTCTCAAGGGGAGATGGAGAAGCTTACTGACTCACTCTGATCTCAGCAAAACCAATATCCCCATTGTTATTGCAGCTTGCTGTGTGCTCCACAATCTCTGTGAGAGCAAGGGGGAGACCTTTATGGTGGGGTGGGACATTGAGGCAAATCGCTTGGCTGCTGATTACGCCCAGCCAGACAGCCGGGCAATTAGAAGAGCCCAGCGGGACGCGCTGTGCATCCGGGAGGCTTTGAAAGCTAGGTTCCTGAGTGAGCAGGGTAAACTGTGACTATTAAGTTTGTTTACAGAGAATCTGAACCTGCCCCCGTTTCTTTACTCAGTGAATGTTCACTATCCTCTCCAGTTTCATACCCCGTTCACCCCGTTACCGCCCTTCCAACACATGTTTAAAAATAAAATCACTGGAAATTTGTTAATGAACACCGTTTTCTTTATTACTGTTTTCGCGGTAAAGTGTTGAAACTGGGTCGGAGACTGTGGTGGGGAGCGGGTGTAGTGTAGTGATGCAAAGGACGCTTCTAAACTCAAGGAATGACAGGCTCCTGCTTCTAGAGTGGTCCGCACTGGTGGACTGGTTGTTTCAACGGAGCCTGCCACCCCTCCTGTTCGGGACTCTGTGTGTGGGGGCTATGTGACTTTGTGGCAGGGGGAGGATGGTTACAGATCCCCTGCTGCGTGGTTCTGTGATCCAGGATAAGGACCGCTGCATAAGATCTCTAACCGCCCTCCCCCGCCACAAAGTCACATAGCCCCCCACACACAGAAAATGAAAACCACCTCCCAGACTGACCAGGGTGCCTAGTGACTGCAATGTCTGTGTGACCTGCTGCTGAACCTGCCCCCGTGTCCGTACCCTGGTAAAGGTGACTGTCCTGTCCAATTACCAACCCCCTTCCCCCCCTTCAAACAGACTCTCCTCTAAAAAAACATGACGGAAACAGTAATTAACAGAAACGTATTTTTTATTAGCAACTACACAGTTAGCGCTAAATTCGGGGATGAAACTGGGATGGGGGCTTGGGTGAGGCGGGAAGGAAAGGACTTATCAATGACAGCCTTCTGCTACTTGAGCAGTTTGCAGGGGTGGAGTGACAGTTTTCACGGACTCTGCCGCCCCTCCTTCTTGGTACTTTGGGTGAGGGGGGTATGGGACTTTGTGGCGGGGGAGGGTGGTTACAGATAGACTGCAGCGGGGCTCTGTCCTCCTGCCTCCGGTCCTGCAGAACATCCACAAGGCGCCGGAGCGTGTCCGTTTGGTCCCTCATTAGTCCAAGCAGCGTTTGAGTCGCCTGCTGGTCTTCCTGCCGCCACCTCTCCTCCCGTTCACTGTGTGCTCGCTGGTATTGCGACATGTTCTCCCTCCACTGGGTCTGCTGGGTTGCCTCGGCTCGGGAGCAGCCCATAAGTTCTGAGAACATGTCGTCCCGTGTCCTTTTCTTTCTACGCCTAATCTGCGCCAGCCTCTGGGAGTGTGATGCCAGGGTAGGTCGAGAGACAGTCACAGCTGTGGGATGGGAAAAAGGGAATGAATTCCTCAGAAAGATAATTTTTTTTGTGAACAAAGAACATAGTCTTTCTCTGTGAACAAGACCATGCACAGCACCTATCACATGCGCACTAAGGACAAGGTCGAATTTTTGGCCTTCGCATTCAGTGCCTGGGGTCTTGCAGTGCAGATCAGACAAGCGGGGCAGGACAGCGGAATTTGGGTAGCAGGCTGACATGATAAGCCATAGACTTGTGGCTGCTTAAAACTTTAATAATAGCACTGTCCTCCTTTCACATTCAAAGCAATGCTCCTAGCGTTGGCCAGTTCCTGCTGCCAGCAATCCGGCAATCATGAACTCTGCCCCTGTCCCACCCCCTCGCGGCTGTCCCCGGGAAAGATCCCTGTATGCTGCCCCTCTCCCGCCTCCACCGCATGGCTGTAAACTGCCGGTTACAGTTCTGTAAAGGAACAGGCAAGCAGTCCCAATACTAACATTCCCCTAATTCAAAGCAGGTCACCATGAGCGACATCACTCTGATGAGGATTTTAGAGACCGACAGAGAACGCATGCTTCGTGAAAGCCTGCAAAGACCAGGGCCGTATGCTGCCATGCTCTGCAAGGCAATGATCCCGGAGTACTTGCTGCTAGCCTGGCACGGAAATGTTTCCTACTACGGAGGACACAACGAGGCCGGTCTCCCAAGGAACCTCATGCAAAGGCTTTGCAATTACCTCCAGGAGAGCTTCATGGAGATGTCCCATGAGGATTTCAGCTCTATCCCCGGACATATAGACCGAATTTTACTGTAGCTGCACTGGCAAGGACTAAACAGTAGAGCGCCTAGGGCAAACCAATCATGATAAATCGGACATTGTTATATATATATATATATATATATATATATTTTTTTTTTTGCAGTAGTTGCACTGCCAAGGACTAAAACGTTAAGCGCCTAGGGCAAACTAATCATGAAAAACCCACTGTTAATATTAATGTTCTGTTCAAAATAAATGTTTACATGTTTAAAACACTCACCGACTGATCCTTCCCCTGATTCTGGGTCCGGGTTAACGCCTGGGGACGGTTGGTAGGGGATCTCTGTGAGGGTGATGAAGAGATCCTGGCTGTCTGGGAAATCAGCGTTGTAAGCGCTGTCGACTGCCTCGTCCTCCTCATCTCCTTCCTCATCTTCCCCATCCGCTAACATCTCCGAGGAAGCAGCCGTCGACAATATCCCATCCTCAGAGTCCACGGTCAGTGGTGGGGTAGTGGTGGCGGCCGCACCTAGGATGGAATGCAGTGCCTCGTAGAAACGGCATGTCTGGGATCCGGAGCGTCCGTTTGACTCTTTGGTCTTCTGGTATCCTTGTCTCAGCTCCTTGATTTTCACGCGGCACTGCGTTGCATCCCGGCTGTATCCTCTCTCTGTCATGGCTTTTGAGATCTTCTCGTAGATCTTCGCATTCCGTCTTTTCGATCGCAGCTCCGAAAGCATGGACTCATCGCCCCACACAGCGATCAGATCCAAGACTTTCCGATCAGTCTATGCTGGTGCCCTCTTTCTATTCTGGGATTGCATGGTCACCTTTGCTGGAGAGCTCTGCATCGTTGCCAGTGCTGCTGAGCTCGCCACAATGTCCAAACAGGAAATGAGATTCTAACTGCCCAGACAGGAAAAGGAATTCAAATTTTCCCATGGCTTTTCCTGTGTGGCTGGTCAGAGCATCCGAGCTCGGACTGCTGTCCAGAGCGTCAACAGAGTGGTGCACTGTGGGATAGCTCCCGGAGCTATTAGCATCGATTTCCATCCACACCTACCCTAATTCGACATGGCCATGTCGAATTTAGCGCTACTCCCCTCGTTGGGGAGAAGTACAGAAGTCGAATTTAAGAGACCTCTATGTCGAACTAACTAGCTTTGTTGTGTGGACGGGTGCGGAGTTAATTCGATTTAACGCTGCTAAATTTGACATAACCTCCTAGTGTAGACCAGGCCTTAGAAATAAAACACAGTAGAAGCATTGAACTGTGAATGTAAATCAAACTTATCTGATTTAATCATTATTTTGTACAGATTTGATTGCTATTTATGATCTCTAATAGAGGTCATTTTATTACATACTTTCTCAGCATGATTAAGTAACTTTCAATGAAGACTTTCAGTTTAAGTTAGTAAGAATAATGTATTTCTAATTTTATTTAAATCTACATTTCCTCAAATTTACATGCATTGTACTGAGAAAGCCTTTTGTATTAGAATATATAGATACAAATGAATAGATTACATAGTTCTACACTTCATTAAAAGCTGCTAAAATGTTCATTTTTTACAGCAACTTTTGTTTTGTTTTAGAATGGTGTCATGTTATCTCTAAAGCTCTGATCAGATTACTCATATCTTCTGTTTTCAGGGGAAACTGCATTTCTCTCCTGGTGACATTGCAGCATAGAATTTCCAAAATTCAGAAGTGTCCTGTAATAGGAAAAAAAGAGTAATATTTCTCAACAATGTTTTGTGCATGAACATATCAGTGTTTTAAAAATGAGTTTAGTATTGTCATTGTTAACTTTGTTGCCCAAATAATCAGATCCAAAGTTACTTAACTGCATTTCAGAGCTATGAGTTAAAATTGATGCATTATTGCATCTTTCACAAGTTTGATTTTCTTTTGGGACTATTTTGGGTCTATAATGGAGCATAGCAACATGTAACAGGATAGACCAAATGGAAAAGAGGAAAGCCCCTGGGAGGGAGGAACAGAGTCCAGGCTACCCCATTCCAAGTAGATGCCATCGAATAAAACCCCTGGGGATAGCAGGGGTACATGTGAGGAGAGAGGAAGTGGTCCCAAGGGACCACTGAGTCTCAGAAAAAAGAGAGAACTGTTTCTTTAAGGGCCTGGAGGAAGGAGCTTGTTGTGTAGGATGGGGCAAGGTTCCACTTCTTTCCCAATCAGTCATCCAATCGAGATAAAAACCTTGGCGGGGAGGGGGGAGGAGGAAGCACTAAAAGCAACCTGTTTTCGCTGGGGGTGGATTAAAGGGGGACAGTTTGTGAGTGGAGGGTGAGGGATGACCCAGAGTTCTTTTCCTCGGGTTGTGGAAGAGGGCCAGAACCTGCCCTCCCCATGAGAAGAACACTGGGAAGAAGGACTTTTGCTATTAAGGTTTTGTGTTTCAGGTAATTTTTATTTTGAAAGACTCTTGCGGAGTAAGGAAACTTTAAGAGCCTATTGAAAAAGAGATGGAGAGAGTGGCCCAGGGCAGTGAGCCTGCCATACAACCTTTTCAGGCTTTCTAGGGAAACTGTCCAAGGTGAATACTACCCTGTTCCAGGTTTACATATAGAATATCTGTGGGACAAAGAGATCCTATCCCAGAGGGGAAGGAAGGAGCTCCTCTCTTCCTCCAGTGTAAGGGAACAAGTTGGCTCTTAGTGATTCCATCCAGACATTCGGTAAGAATCAGGAAAGGCATGCAGGCTGGGAAATGTAGTCCACAAAGGCAGGCACATTAACAGTTCTACCTTCTGGCAATTCATGATGGCAATTAAAAAGAGCATATAAAGATATCCTTACCAGAGATGGACCTGTACAGAGTCAGGCTGTGCTGAGGGTCTATTGTGTATGTTGCAGATGGTAAACCCACTTTCTGTTGCATTGTTTTTATAATTCTTTTCTCGATAATGATTTTGGGATAGGCACTTCTGAGCAGTGTCTGAAATAACCTGTCAGGCTGTCAATATGTTTTGTTGCCTTTTGGGAAGAGATTGAAATAGAGACCCCAGGCCGAGAACTTCTTATTTCCAAATTCCAAGGCGTTAGGTGTATCTCATAGAGCTGGAAGGGACCCTGAAAAGTCATTGAGTCCAGCCCCCTGCCTTCACTAGCAGGACCAAGTACTGATTTTGCCCTAGATCCCTAAGTGGCCCCCTCAAGGATTGAACTCACAACCCTGGGTTTAGCAGGCTAATGCTCAAACCACTATCCCTCCCCCATTTTTGTTTGGGTTTGGCTTGTGACAGGGTCTCTATCTCTGATTTATTGTACTAGAAATCGTGTGTTTTACATCCAATTATTTGTAGAAGGCTTCTGGTTTCTCCTAAAAGTGGTGGTCTTGTCTATCTACAGAATCTCCTAGGATCAATGGATATTTTCAGCAGTAGCACCTTAAAATATCACCCATTTAGAAAAATATCCCAGCATAACATCTCAGCAATTCAGTCATTAAATAGCATTACTAATACTTCCTTTCAGCAAAAATGTATGTGTTTCTACTGTGGAAGGTTTGAGATATCTCTTATATACCTTTCTTATTTAATAGTATCTGGCATATGGCTTTCACGTCTGTCCCAGCTATTCAGCAAAAATGTTGGCTGGACCACAGAGCCATTTTTTGCTGAACCTGCCTCAGAGAACAGGTTGGGAATGGAAATTTAATTTTTATATTTAACATCTCCCTCTTGGAACAGATTCACTAGAGTCAAAATCCCACCTTATATGGCCACAGAAACTGTTTCTGGATTTTCACCATTAATTCAGCTCTAAGATGGAGTAATTATGGCACATGCTATAAACGACAGACACTATAATGTCAACATAGATTTCTATTGAAAGCATACGCATCTCCTTCTACTCCAATTTGTTACATTATTGGTTCTTTGGCTTGCCTGTGCCTACACTCATATCCATCTATTATCCGGAATAAGAGAGGTTACTTTTACGAGGGGTCAGGTGCTGATCAAAAATGGATTTAAAATGAGAATCTTTAAATTACAAATCTCCTGCAAGGTGCTCCTCCTCTTGGCAAGTAGTGTTGTAGAAAATTATTATTTATTACAAAGGATTGCAGCTGCTGATACTGATGGGCATTCACTGGTAACATATTACAATGCAGGTGACCTATGACTAGAGAGAGATTATTGTATATGCACTTGCCAAATGGAAGCTATTACTGAAGGTAAATAACACATACATTACACACAGCTTTCTGCTCATTATGCATCCAAGTAGTATGCTGGCAAACTTGGGGTGGCTTTTGGTTCAGAGCTAGGGTTGGGCAAACCAGTTTGGATAATATAATGCAAACTAGCTCCTTTCTCCCAGCTTGAACCGAACCGAACCAAACCTTTTCTGAAGTTTGAAAGTGTTATGCTAACATTCTTTCTTATTCTTTTATCATTTTTGCAAGCATCTAGTCATCCTGGTTCTGCCTATTACTAAAAATAAAATGCCAAAATACCGCAATGAAGTCTAGCCTGGTGATATTTTTCCAACTCAACTGGAAACAAGAAACCTTATGAGTCCTGGCAAATTTTCCAGCTCAAGCTTCCAAAACCAAGAAATTGAGGTAGTTTAGATAATGTGTGTATAAGCCTACAGGATGGTTATCTGCACTAGCAACCTAACAGTCAGAGGTATTCAGCACCTCTGAAAATCATAGAATCATAGAATATCAGGGTTGGAAGGGACCTCAAGAGGTCATCTAGTCCAACCCCCTGCTCAGAGCAGGACCAATTCCCAACTAAATCATCCCAGCCAGGACTTTGTCAAGCCGGGCCTTAAAAACCTCCAAGGAAGGAGACTCCACCACCTCCCTAGGTAACGCATTCCAGTGTTTCACCACCCTCCTAGTGAAATAGTGTTTCCTAATATCCAACCTGGACCTCCCCCACTGCAACTTGAGACCATTGCTCCTTGTTCTGTCATCTGCCACCACTGAGAACAGCCGAGCTCCATCCTCTTTGGAACCCCCCTTCAGGTAGTTGAAGGCTGCTATCAAATCCCACCCTCATTCTTCTCTTCTGGAGACTAAACAATCCCAGTTCCCTCAGCCTCTCCTCATAAGTCATGTGCTCCAGACCCCTAATCATTTTTGTTGCCCTCCGTTGGACTCTTTCCAATTTTTCCGCATCCTTCTTGTAGTGTGGGGCCCAAAACTGGACACAGTATTCCAGATGAGGCCTCACCAATGTCGAATAAAGGGGAACGATCACGTTCCTCGATCTGCTGGCAATGCCCCTACTTATACAGCCCAAAATGCCGTTAGCCTTCTTGGCAACAAGAGCACACTGTTGACTCATATCCAGTTTCTCGTCCACTGTGACCCCTAGGTCCTTTTCTGCAGAACTGCTACCTAGCCATTCGGTCCCTAGTCTGTAGCAGTGCATGGGATTCTTCCGTCCTAAGTGCAGGACTCTGCACTTGTCCTTGTTGAACCTCATCAGGGTTTTTTTGGCCCAATCCTCTAATTTGTCTAGGTCCCTCTGTATCCGATCCCTACCCTCTAGTGTATCTACCACGCCTCCTAGTTTAGTGTCCTCTGCAAACTTGCTGAGAGTGCAGTCCACACCATCTTCCAGATCATTAATAAAGATATTAAACAAAACCGGCCCCAGGACCGAGCCTTGGGGCACTCCGCTTGAAACCGGCTGCCAACTAGACATGGAGCCATTGATCACTACCCGTTGAGCCCGACGATCTAGCCAGCTTTCTATCCACCTTACAGTCCATTCATCCAGCCCATACTTCTTTAACTTGGCGGCAAGAATACTGTGGGAGACCGTATCAAAAGCTTTGCTAAAGTCAAGGAATAACACATCCACTGCTTTCCCCTCATCCACAGAGCCAGTTATCTCATCATAACATACCACTTGTGGGATAAGTTCCCAGGTTCAGTTCCCCTTGCGGTAGTGAAACAGGGTTTATCCCATCTCCTAGAACTGGAAGGGACCTTGAAAGGTCATCGAGTCCAGCCCCCTGCCTTCACTAGCAGTGTCCAAGTACTGCTTTTGCCCCAGATTCCCAAGTGGCCCCCTCAAGGATTGAACTCACAACCCTGGGTTTAGCAGGCCAATGCTCAAACCACTGAGCTATCCCTCCCCCAAATCATACCACTTGTGGAATAAGTTCCCAGGTTCAGCTCCCCTTGCGGTAGTGAAACAGGGTTTATCCCATCTCCTAGAACTGGAAGGGACCTTGAAAGGTCATCGAGTCCAGCCCCCTGCCTTCACTAGCAGTGTCCAAGTAAACAAACCTTAAGCCTTCAACCCTCTTATGGGTTCACCCACTGTTAGTAACAAAACAGGCTGTCAAAAGGGATGCAGGTGGGGAAGAGGAAGAGGAAAGTTTTTTGACATTTTTCTTGATCTGAACAATTCTTTATTCTAGAAAGTTAGTCATAACATGTAACAACTTATTACTGGCTTATCCAATATGGTCACTCTGATAATGAGCCAAGGCTTCAAAACAACTAACCATATGTAGTTTTCCCAAATAAAATCTTTTAAAGTTGGAATGTTTATATTGTCCACTTCCTTTAGTGATTAGTGTCAACTGTAAACAGAGGGTGAAATCCTGGTTCTATTGAAGTCAATTGCAAAACTCCCATTAAATTCAATAGGGACAGGATTTCACCCAGAGTGTTTGATAGACTGTAATATGATGTCCATGCAGACAGTGGCTATTAAGGAGAAGAAAAGGTCTGACTTTCACTTTCATGACTACCAGTGCCTGTGCAGCTCTGGGTTATGACTTTAGCTAAGTGATTAAGAAACTGAAGAAGAATTTTACCAGTCCTACCAAAGGGCCCTACTGTGTATGTTAAACAATTGGGATTCATTCTGGGATGTTGTCTGATTATTGACTAACTGAAGCTCTTAGTTATATGTGGAATAGTTCCATAAAATTCAAGTAGCTTCAAAAGCAGCGGTATCTACCATCCTAGAGAAGAGAATAGATTTAATTGCCTGACCTGCATTCCCTAATAAAGTGAGGGAGATGAGCATGCTGCCTGAATTTTGGGCTGAACCAAAGCCCATGGAAAGACTCTCATTGACTTCAGTGGGCTTTGGATCAGACACTCTGAGAGCAACACAATCTCTTCTAACACTAAAACAAGTGTGTTAACCTCATGGACCAAACAGTGTGATGGGTTGCTCCAGGCAGCTTTAAAAGATACAGATCTTGGAAAGCACAAAGAAAAGAACTAGTGGGTTTATGGAGGAAAAACACTTATGAAGGTACATCTGTGTTGTTATCTCTTAAAGACCTGCTGCTCACAAAAATTGTGGATTCCATGTTACTAAAGGATACAGAGAGTTGAGAATTCACTGTTGTCCTGTACTTATGGATAAAAGAGAGCAGGAGACATTTCAGAGACTGACTTCTCTGCTATAACATCAGTATGTTTAAAATAGAGGCAAAGTGTGCTTTATAAGGAAATGAGAGAGGGCCCAAAATGCCTTTAAATTTATTTTTATAATATCATTAAACAGAATTTTTAAGCCATATATTTTTATTTTGTATGTAATGCTTATAATGTAAAAAGGAGCCAATTCATGAGAAGGTTGAAATAAGGAGTTACTAACAATGAAGTCACTATTTTATTGAAACCCGATCAACTTCCCTGGGTAATTTGGGATTTTTAACAACATTTTTCAAGGCTGAAAAGAAGTGTGGGGGTGGGGGGAGGGCGGAAGGACCTTAAGTTTGGCAGAAATGAAAAATGTTTGTTTACTATGGCAGCTTGATCTGAACATGGAAAACCTGTTTCAAACTATTCATAACTCCACCTCTCACAATCTATTTATTGTGTACTATAAATTACATGAAATATAAACAGCAAATAGAATTGTTCTGGAATCAAATACACCATTAGAGTTAATTAAATGAATGGCTTTGGGGTGGAGTGGGCGTGGGGTTGGGGGAGAGAAATCTGTCTGAGATACTAGACCAAAGGCTCCCTGCCTTACGCATTTAATGAAGTCTTAGCTGTTTGGCTCATGGACCCATTCTTCAACACATCCACCAAAATGTCACATTCTTTATGTGGGGCGGGGGGAGTGTAGAATGTTCCTTAACCACATCAAGAACACCATTTTATACTTCCAATCTAATTAATTAAGCCTCTGTTTTTCATGCCTGAGTGACACACCCAAGGCAAAGCTCCAAGGGGGTGGGCCAGCCAGCCAAAAAAAAAAAAAAAAAAAGGTGAATTCCCAGCTCGCATTTGCTAATTACACATTTTCAGTAGAAACAAAATGTTGAAAATGCTTTCCAAAGAGTGTGTGTACATTTCTGCAGGCCCAAAGCAGCAAAACATGTTGGGGTGTTTTGTTTTGAATAAAGGGCCTTAATTAAAGCAGGGAGGAGTGGGCAACCTCCCCTGTGCATGAGAAAATTAGAAAGGAGGCCTACAATTAATGATAAAATAAAGCGCCAATAAGGAGAGGGCTGATGGGGCTCAATGCAGTGGGAGTATGGAACGGATGGTGAAAAACAGAAGACAGGATGTTAAAGTACCATTACCTGACTGAACTCATAAAGAGTTAAAGATGAACTGATTATCTGTCACTGAAGTCACCAAAGAGGCGGATGAGCTGATTTCATTCTCAGTTCATTAGGTGGGAATGTAACTTTTGTCTGCAGGGCCGGCTTCAGGCACCAGGCACCCAAGCACATGCTTGGGGCGGCACCTGGTAAGGGGCGGCAGGGGGAGCACGGCGCAACATTCCGCGGGGGGGGCGGGTTCCGGCGGCGCTCAGCGGGGGGCGGGAGCGGGCTCCGGCGCGGCGCTTGGCGGGGGGGCGGCGCGGGTGCGGCGCTGGAGGGGGGTTCCGGCGGCACTCGGCATGGGGGGAGGGCGAACTCTGGCACACGGCGCTTGGCGGGGGGGGCGGCGCGGCGCTGGAGGGGGTTCTGGTGGCACTCGGTGCAGGGGAGGGGGTGGGCTCCGGTGCGCAGCGCGCGGCGGGGGGGGCGGCGTTCGGCGGGGGGCTCAGGGGGGCGGCGCTTTTTTTTGCTGCTTGGGGCAGCCAAAAAGCTATAGCCGGCCCTGCTTGTCTGATAAGGTAGAATAAACTGTTTTGTTCTTAGTGCACAGTATTTCAGTATTGTTCTTAGTAATTAGCCTCCAAGTATTTTGATACTTACACAGAAAGATGCAATACTTTGTACTAATGTTAAATAATATTGTGCCATACCAATACTATGCCATGTCTCTTTATTTTTCAAGTTTGTTTACTTGACTTAGATTTAGGGAAGGGTCTGTAGGTGTCCAGCTTGTGGTCTGGGCACTTCAGAAAAGCACTGAAGTGTATTCATAGATTTCAAGGCCAGATGAGATCACTGTGATCATCTAGTTCAGCGTTTTTCAATCTTTTTGATACCAGGTACCGGCTTGCTGCCTTCCTAATCTGTGCTGCGGGGTCCACAGACTGGTCCTTGAGAAACATTGATCTAGGCTGACTCTTGTATAATACAGGCCACAGAACTTCCCCAAAATAATTCCTGGAGCATATCTTTTAGAACACCATCCAATCTTTACTTCAAAATTGTCAGTTATGAAGAATTCACCATGACATTTGGTAAATTGTTCCAATGCTCAAGTTCTTTACTCAACTGGGGCCTCACTACATAAAGTGCACAGTACAAATAATGAAATATAGAAAACTATTTGTGCTACCTTGACACAGCCAGCATTAAGCCACAGCCCTGTGTTGTGCTGCACCCGAGGAACACAATACCTCCTGGTGCTCCCCAACTGAACTGGCTGAGAAATGTTCTCCATCCACTGGCCATCTTAGACACAGGAGCAAAACCTTGGCCCCCCTGCTTCCTACTCCCCTCTGTCCCTCTTCAGAAACTTGCTTCCAAGCTCAGGGGCTGTCATTATGAGTAGCTGATCATTCTAACACAAACACTTTAGTAGAAGGATCCAGCTACTCTGGGACTGTAAGAGGAATTTGAGAGAATCTGGGCAGACCTTGAATGGAATACTGTAAACCCCTTTCCTCGGCCCCAACCACTGTTTGTGTGGCTGATGCAACGTGTGCCCTTGAGATGTGCTATTGGGCCAGAAGTTTGTTTCACCTATTGCAATAACTGGTTGAAACCACTGAGAATTTTCCAACTGAGGTGAGATTTCCCAAATGAAATAATATTTTCCAACTGGGTTGCAACTCTGAGTTTCACCCTTAAAACATTCCTTATCTGTCATCACTGATGCCATGGGGGAGAGGTCTGGAGCAGAAAGGGAAGGCTGAGTCCTAAAATTAAAAAGTTATTGATTAAGCCATTTGACTTTTTTCCTCCATTGTTGTATTGTAGTCCAGAAAACATATATTTAGTTTATTTTGGATGAAGGGATTCAATTTGTGATAGTGCCCTGAGAATATAATATCCTCACAGATTCACATTTCTCGTAGGAAACATTAATGAGTGTTTTCTATTGCACTGAAGAATACTATGTAGCAGAGTTGGTAGAATACTGTACAAATAGCCATTATGACAAATGTTTAGGAAGACTCTTTGTTACCAGCATAATCATGTCCCTTTTTATACACTATTTGCCAGCATTTGCATGAATCAATTCTTGTCTGTTCTCTGTACAAGTACGCATAGTCACATTCACACATTGGTCATGATGTTTAAATAAGAATATTAACTCATCATTATTTATTCTTTGGCATTCATTACTCTCCAGATTTAATCATGCAATCAGAGAACATACACAGTAGCATGTGACTTAAATGACCAAACACAAACCATAGTTAGCCCAGCAGATAGTCAAAGTGATTAGTTTGTGAACATCTCATAGGATAAAAATTGTTCATTCAAATTAGGGTCCTTTTCTGCAAACACATATGTGCATGCTTACCGTTATGCACAAGACTAGCTTTGATACCTGCCTAAGTATCACTTGCATAAATATTGGCAGGATCACAACCTAATGGTCAAATACAAACAGCAAAATATATTCGCAGAAGTCAGAATTTGGTCACGAATGAGTCATTAAAGGAAAAAGGCTAAACTTTGTCATAATTTATTAACAACAATTAATTTAACAACCCCTATGGAATTATGATAAAATATTTGCATTCTGATTTTATTTCATTAGTTTATTGTTTATTATGGTAGTACTAGAGGCCTCAGTCAGAATCAGGGCTTCATTGTGCTGGGCGTTATGCAAGCATAAAGTAGAAGACATTCCCTGCCCACAATCTAAGCACATTAAAAAAAAAAACCCTGAAGCAGAGAACAAGTGCTCCAGCTACTCCCAGAATTATATTCATACAGTGTTTCACTAGTAACTGCTGAGTCTCGTTATGCAGCATTATTCCACATAGTATGACCATATGTAGTCAGGGCTTGAACTGAGATGGGTTAGTGACCTGGCACTTCTTTTTGTTTGTTTGTTTGTTTGTTTTTTAGGCTGTTCTCAACATAGGCCCTGGAGCCAGGGCAGTTGACCTGGGTCATGGCCCTGCCATGTTTGGCCAGGCCAAACGTGAGTGGTACTGTAATCCAGAGCACCAGGTTGCAACACTACTGACTCAGATTTGGAGGGGGTAGGTGTAGGAGCCCATGGGCCAGAAGTGTCAGGCTGCAGGTGGATGGAAAGTTGGGGGACAAACCCATGGGCCACCCTCACTTTAAATGACATTCTGCGACTCTTGGTTCTCAAGAATCTTACCCTTCGGGATCTCACCTTCTGTTTTATTTTAAAAAGCAAGGCTTTAGCTCTTATGGTTTAAAAGAAAAAAATCTTGAAAACATGAAACAACTGTACCCAATGCAATAATTCATGCCTGAATCTGTAGAGAACCTGACACAGTGGCTCTGAGTGGGGTGACCTGCACCCTTCATTTCTATTCGGTTTTAGCTCAAATGCCCGAAGATGATGATGATGATTTAAATGTCATCCTTTGTAACTATTTCACTACTACTAACTCCTATAAGGAAGGAAAGAAGAGGATCACAGATCTGCACAGTTTGGTGTAATCAATACTATAAGTGGAAGGAATTTTGGAGAAAGTCTGCTTGCCAATTTTTTTGTTCACTTCCCTCTCTGACCCTCCCAAGTGCTTCCCACTCTTGTGTGTGTGTGTGCGTGGTGAGTGAGTGAGTGAAAAGGCCACCAGGAAGTGCCCTAGAATGTATCTGAGTCCCAACAAAGGGGAGGCAATCCCAGGAAAGCATGCAAACCCTACATTCCACCAGACACCACCTGCAGATTAGTGAAAACCAGGTCTGTTCAGGGGCTAGTGTGGCTCAAGCAATTCCTTTCTGGCTCTTGTGGCTGCTGCGTCTCCTGTGCTGGAGTCTTAGCTAGCCAACAGCTCTTGGGTTACCCTTGTGTCACCTCTTCAAACTCTCTTCCACAACTATGAGGGTTAGAAACTTAATTAAAAAAAAATGAAAACTGTGATTCTAATGGCATCCCAGGCCTCTGGGATTCAGGGTCTCAGGGACATTCCTATTGGGTCTGTGCCTTTATTTGTCCTGCCCAATGATGCATCAGAACTCTACTGAAGGGAAGTCAAACCCAAGGAGTCAGCAGAGAGTGCACGAGCATATTCCGCACATTTGCAGAGTCTGTTGTGAGCGACCTCTCATTCTGGCATCTCAGCTAGGTACAGCTTAGCTTGTAGATAGAGCTTTGGAGAGTACCACCACTCTTCCCCTATAAACACCCCAAACTGAGCTGTAAATATAATGCCTACTATGCTAGGTTTGATTGCAATCCATTGTGGAATTATCTCATCTATTTTCATGAGACTTTTCACCCCAGAAAAATAAATGTGTCTCTCAACAATATTTTTGCTGATTTTTTTTTCTTCCTTTCAGGATGAGGCAAATCCTGCCTCCGGTCTGAGAAATTGGGGGGGACTCTCTTGTGGGAGTGGGGGAGCCTCTTCAGGCTACTCCACAGCTGCAATGTCAGTCCCAAGACAGAAGAAGCCCCATAGCTGTAATGTACCTCCCTCTGCAGGTGGGAAATGGCTTGTGGGTGCACACTGTTTAGAGATGCATTAGCCCTGCCTCTCTACTTGTCTCTGGCCTGCACTTGACCCCAAACAGTCCCTCTATAGCCACATGAAAGCATCCCCTGTGCTGCCTCCCAGCATCCAGTTCCTCTCCCAAACCATGGAAACAGACTAGTTCCAGTGCAGAAAAGGTGCAGCATTTCCCCCTATAACACACAAAGCAATTTTCCAGGTATTTCTTTACCACATTAATCTGGAGTCACATGTAGAATCAATGGGCTTGATTTTGATATCACTTATGCTGGTTTTATGCCACTGCAGCTAAGATGAGCCCTTAGCATCTAGAGGTGTAAAAGACTTATGAAATCCTTGTCAACTTGGGCATATTGTCCATCTGAGTTATTTGTCCAGTATTGCTTTGAATGTCCCAAACAATGAGGGGTGTGCCACTTCTCTTGAGATTCTGAGAGTCTGAGTGCTGTCCTTCTCCAAAATGAATTGATCATGATAAATGAAAAGGCAGATATCTAAACCACAACAGCATTTTTGCCTTTCATTCAGGCTTGTTCCAATATTTATTGACAAGCTAGAAGGCTTTGGGGTTTCTCTATTTTGTTTTTTGCTTATGAATGGTCATTTAAACTGTACAATGGAAACTTTGCATAAAAGCAGTACACAGAATTATTGCTCTGGAATGTACATGCCTTTGGTGTTACCTGCTTTCGCACAGCTGTAGCCCATTTTAAAGCCGCAATTTTTTTTTTGATAAGAGGGTGACAAATAGTATTTCAGATCCTGAGTGCAGCTGTACAATATGTTATGTTTTAGAGTTTACAGATGAGCCCTTAAAAAGCTTATGGTGTGAGTATGGAAATTTGAAAATATTCCCTAGTCCGTGTCCATCAGAAAACTGCCAACCAACTTGTGCAATAATAATTGCTCCTCTTGAGCTTCTCTAAATTGGCCTGTCAGCTTTTCATCTGTTCTGGGGGAACAGGGCTTCTTCTTTCCCTGACCTTCATTGCTAGATGGAAGGCACAGTATGCTGCAGATGCCCAATGTCCTGGAGTGCCAGGTGTAGCTCTTATTCTGCCTTGTCTCAGCATCTTTGCACGTAGCCATGGCCTTGCCATTATAACAGGATCTGCTTTCCTGTGCACCTCTGGCCCTCACCCATGCTGCTAGAGAGCAGTTTGGGAAGAGCACGGGCACCAGATGACTTTTGGGAGACTGTGAAAGGGATGATGGGTGTTTGAAACCTGCTCCCACAATTCCCCAGGGTGGGAATATGTAATCCCACGATATGCCATGAAAATTGTCCAGAACGATGCAGTGAGCAAAGGACTCTGATATACCTACCCACACTGCACTGTGTGTAAATCAAAGAGAAGAGAAATTGAGATGAGAAATAAGGGGAGCCAGAAGACACTTGCGAAGAACAGTAGTGGATTTTTGCAAGATAAAGCCAGGCCCCCTAGCAGCAAAAGCTCAGGAACAAGGAGGCATGACTGTAGGGCTCTGCTCCATATACAGCCATGGCTCCTCATGGAAAGGAGACCTGCTCATTCTTGTGTGAAGAGAAAGAGGGAACAGCCCACCCCTACAGCCCTAAGTAGCTGATTGCTGAGAGCCTGAGTTCATGATTGAGATCAATGGACTTTGGTTTCAGCACTCACTGTTCAAATGCTTTGTCTTTCAGCCCAGTTTAGTAATCCCCATTTTCTTGCCATTTTGCAATCTGGAAACAATCAAACCTGTTCTCTCTTTTAGTGCTATAAAAAGTTAGGAAGGGAAAGAGAATGACAGCACACTATGTATCAGTGCAGCTTCACTCAGAAGATCAGCAAATTTAGATTTGGGCCTGAACTATAATTCTGGATTGAAATACCCACAAATTGTTGGTGAATTTGGATCTAAGCTCAGATGAAAACTTTATGGCTGTTCCCTACCTCTCATGGGCTGAACCAAAATCTTAAATACCCAACATTCAATGAGTTTTGTAAGTTCGGCATAGTATTTAAATGTCCACCTTTCCTTGGAGTGAACATAAGACCAGTTTAAAGTTTCCTATGATTTTTGGGTCTGGTTGTAAACATTTCCCACATGCACCACTTTATTTATTTTGAGCTTCGTAACATGTTTGCTTTCTTGAAACTGCGTTGGGACATTTGAGTGAAGTTTTTTTGTTCTTTTAAATCAATAAAATGTACTTTTTTAAAGACAATGGAGCACTCAAATTAAGAAGTTTAATAGAGAAGTGTGTCAGGCTGCTGGCTTTTTATTTTAGGGCTGACATGTTAGGCTACGTCCTCCTAAGGAAATGAACTAAGAGGCAGAAGGACTGAATACCTAGCAGTGCTAAGTAACATTTTCTTTTATCTAAAGTCACCGTAAAGAAACTTTCTCCCTGTTGTTGTCTCTTTCTGACTTGTAGCCTTTTATTTCTGTCTGGATTTTTGTAATTAGTTGTTCATTCCAGAAAGACATTTACCAGGAAACCAATTAATTTTGGAAAATAAATTATTTTAGAGGTTTCGCTCATGTGTAATGTCTAAAAAAATTCTGCCTGAAGTAATTACAATATTTTATGAAGTAATAGTTCTCCAATTTAGCATAATTCTGTACTTGTAGTTCACTCATTATTGCCTCTTCCTCCAGCCATTCCCCTTCAATCAATCAATACAAAAAAACTTACTGTAAATTTTGGCACAGACTTATAGTTGCATCATTTTCTTAGAAGTCACGTGCTTTGGATTTCCTCTTGTTTGTGATATACTGAAATGTCTTTCAGATGTTTGTTTATAAAAAAAATTCAGGAAAGCATAATAAAACTTCCTTTACATTTTTTTTAAAATAGCCAATAAATTAGTCTACTGTATCTTATCAAACTGCCACATAAGTCTATGACTGAACCTTATAGCACAAGGTCAGGCATTTACTTAGACAGCTAGATTGGTGAGAGGGAAAGCAGGCTTAACTAAACGTACTTTCAGTTCCTGTTTCCAATTGAGACTCTTCTCTGCCTGGGGCCACGCCCACAGTGAAAGCTCATTGGTCCAGATGCTTCAACTTCCTACACAAACAAACTTCTGCTGTATTGCTAAATTGAAAGAAGCAGCTTGTTGTCATGGTGTATTCTAAAGTCTGGATTCAGGACAGAGGGACAGTATTTTAGTTGCTGATATGTGATGCTGACGCTGTGCTGCATGAAGAAGTTTTCATTTATAAATGTTGGACTTGTGCCCAGACTGCTATGGTAGAATCTGGAAGAAAACACAATAAGGAGAAGAACGTCAGACCAATTTTGCAGGAACATATGTGGGGGGGAAAAGGCTTTAACAAAAGACATTTTTCGAACAGTGAAAGAACTAGACCATGGACAATAGTTATGAATCTTTAAAAATCTATCCTGCGTCAACCACTATTATCCATGCAGGTAACTATGTTCTTCATAATTAAGCTAAAGAATACCTGACTGTATCTACCATAGCCTGTATTTATATCGGGGAGGAGAAGAGGGGAGGGAAATAGGAAATAGAATGAAACTTTACAATTTCAGTGCCTGTTGTTTCAAGTTTATTGTTTTTCTCTTTTAATATTGTTACCAAAAACAGGATCTTGGAGAAAGGGATGGTTATGAAAATGTGTTTGTCTGAAGTGCTTATTCAGGATTGAATAGGAATTTATTATTAGTTCATAGCTTTAGCAAATGTAGGATGTTTTGGGTCTGTCCCACAAGAGACAGTGCTGTGTCTGGGTACAAGGTACTGTGAGCGTGTCATAAGCCCATATTCTGCAAGATAAAAGATATAAGAAAGAAGGTGTGCATTTTTGGTACCAGGTGGATGTGTGTGTTTTTGGCCTCAAAGGAGAACTTTGGCTATTATGGAAAATTACCCAAGGTTAGGATCCGTGAAAGCATGAGCGGTTATAGGTCCTTGACCTCTTAGATGTTGGTTGTTGGAAGCTGGGTCCAGCAATTCTCACACTTCTTATCAAACTGTCTGTACTGGGCTAGCTTGATTATCACTTCAAAAGTTTTTTTTCTCTTAATTAATTGGCCTCTCAGAGTTGGTAAGACAACTCCCACCTGTTTATGCTCTCTGTATGTGTGTATATATATCTCCTCAATATATGTTCCATTCTATATGCATCCGAAGAAGTGGGCTGTAGTCCACGAAAGCTTATGCTCTAATAAATTTGTTAGTCTCTAAGGTGCCACAAGTACTCCTGTTCTTCTTTTTGCAAAAAATGAAAGGAAGGGTGGGAGGGAATTGGGTGGGGGGAACATATAAATAAACAAACTGAGCTCCATTTTTTGATCTTCTAGAGTTAAAAAATACAGCAGAATTTGAAACTATGGTAGATTAGTGTTCTGAGATGTTGGGCCAGATTTTCAGCTGGTATAAATGGGTGTAACTGAGCTATGCTGATTTACCGCAGTTGAAAACCTGGCCCATATCTTTTAAAATTTGCCTTGACTACTATTTTGAAATTAAAAAAAAAAAATCACACGACAGCGTCAACGAAGGCAAATTCAACGTGTACACTTAAAAAGAAGGGCAAAAACAAAGACATAGGACCAGGTATTGCAGCTACCTACACCTCATGCAACCCCATTGACTCTAGTGAGGTTGCACAGCATGGAATTTGGCCCACAATGTATGTATTGCTATAATTATTAATATCTGTAACAGCTGTTTGAGGTCTCTGGACATGAGTCAGCACTCCAGAGACAAGTTAGGCAGGTAATAGATACCAATCAACATTAATAAAACTTTTGCTTGGCTCTTAAGAATAACAGCTTTGAGGATCCTATTGCCATCAAAATAGGAAATACTAACCTGGTATATACACACAATTTAAAAAATGCAGATAAAATTGAGTAGGATTGTGTTGCCATCCAAGAGCGATATTGGCAGGGTGGTGACGGGATACGAGAGGAAAGAACAGAACAGTTGGCTGCACTTTTGTTTTAGATACCTCAGTTGTTAGCACTAAATTAAACATCATGGATGAAAGCTGCAAATCATGCTTTTATACAGAGGTGAAATGCTACAGGTGGCAGACAAATGGAGTAAAAAGTGAACCAGGTTTACAATGTGAATAAAAATCCACCTATCTTCCTTCAAGGATCAATTGGTCATTGTTCCAAGAGCACTTTTTCCCCTTCTTATTTTAAATGCCATTTTACTTGTTGACTGATACTACATTTTTTGCAGATACTACTTACATGCTTAGGAAATTGTGTCAATTTTCTCCACAAAGAACTGATCCTACAGTCCTAACTCAGGCCAAACTGCCAGTGAAGCAAATGGAAGTTTAAATAGGAGTTAGGACTGTAGGATTGAACCTACAGGTGAACATTAACACACAACAACAGAGCAGCTAACAGTGCCGCATTGCGATTATATGGTGTTACTTTTGTCCTTAAATCAGGCAAACTTCAGGACTTCCTAACTGGGTAGGTTGGCTATTCAGATGCTGTGATGGTGAGGACGACACAAGCAGCGAGACCGAGTATCTAAATCAGATGAATAAACACCCAGAAGTACCCCTCTGGAAAGCAGTATATTATTATTTACCTTTTTGCCAAGCACTGGTGCTGTGTTTAGTGCTATACAGATAGAGGAGTATGCAGTGTGGACAGAATATAAGCTTGGCCTTGGCTCCCAGAATGTACAGTCTAAACAGCAAAGGGTTTGTAATGCCAACAGATCCAGAATTGGCCTGGCATACAGGAAATTCTGGATATGTAGAGCCAGTGTTCACTCCAGCAGAGTGGGCAAGTAGAAGGTTTGACTGAGAGAGACTGGAGTGCACAGGTGCTTTGGCTAGTTCTAGTTTCTGGAAAAGACCCTTAGGGTCAGCAGTGTACAAATTAAATCAACTTCAGGGTGCTCTGTAACCCGTGCCACCGGGCTGAAGTGGACACACAATATGTGGTGCCATATTGCTGACCCCATGTGTCCAGAACTAAAAAAAAAAAAAAATCATGAAATTGGTTTAAAAATAGAGATTAGAAAAATAATATTTTTGTTTTTTGCCTAATTCTCTTCAATTTGTGTACAGTCATTTTGGACTCTAAGTTCAAACCTGATTATATGCTTAGAAAGGCTCTTCGCTACTTGGTGCAGATTACTCATATCCTTTCCTACCTCATGGGTATGGGGACCTGCCAAGCTATCCTTCTTGCTTTCTACGCAAGATAGGCAGCTGCCCACTCACATACTCCCTCCACAATTATCTGCCTACCTCTGGCCTGTATTCAGTGCTTCTCATTCACTTGCACTTCTCTTGCTCCCCATCACATTCTCCTTCTCTACCATGCCACTTTCCTCTCCATCTTCTCAACCTGCCTCCCTGAATCTGCTTCCTGCTCCCTACATTCCGGACTCCATTTTCTCTCCTCCTTCCTAAATATCCCCTTCCTTTCTGCATCCATAGTCTCATTCCCATTACTTCCACATTCTCCTGTCCTCTACCTGGCCTCCTCATCTTGGTAATTAAGGGGCTACCATCTTCCCTGATGGCAATTTAGTTTCAGCCCCAGTGGAAGCAATGAGAGGGTCCAGATCTCAATGAAACAGAATGGGACAGGATCCTCACATATGGAGGAAGGGCAGAAAAGAACTCTGAGAAAAACTAATAGAAAGAGCTTGTAAAAGAACAGATGTTACTTTTCTAGAGTAGAGAGGCTGATATTGACGATATCTGCCCGAAATACTTTGTTGATGATAAATTGACATGGCTAAAATGGATAGGTTGTTTTGAGCAGTTTGTGTGGCATCTGGAATTGTCAATAAGAAAAATGAGCACCAAGTAAACTGCCTTACGTACACCATGAGAAATGAGTTCGACAACATTCTGATAACTGCAGATTAGAAAAATGTGTATGGTACGCATTTCATTAGGAAACCTGAGGAACTCTGACAGAAGACTTTAGGAACAGGTATCAAAGAAGGGACAACTACCTCTAGGAGATGTACCAAAACTCTACAGCATTCCTGGAAAATTAATTGTGCCCACCCGGAGCTTCTGAATGCTATAAATATTAGAAAAAGGGTCATTAGAAAATATTATGCAGATCATGAAAGCAGGTGGAGATGATATACAGTGAAAAAGAATCATAGAAAGAGCAGATGTTTCTTAGTCAACTGACCACTGTGGACATTTTATATACACTTTGGGTGTAAATAGCTCCAGATCTGAAAAGTAACATTTTGTATGCATATTACACTCACTTTGCACAAGTGTAAATGGATACAGAAAAAAGAAGAACAGGAGTACTTGTGGCACCTTAGAGACTAACAAAGGTGCCACAAGTACTCCTGTTCTTCTTTTTGCGGATACAGACTAACACGGCTGTTACTCTGGATACAGAAAGTGAAGAATGAGGCCCAAGGTCTTTTGGAAACTGTACTTGTGGGAGTAGTGTCAGATGGCAGCTGTGGAAATAGGGGTGGGGAAGAATGTGGGATATTTGCTAGCTGGCTCATCCAACAGGGGATATTTATTTGTTCATTAATGTATTTTATGAATATTGTACAGGTTACACAGTAGACTACTTTGCTGATTATTCTTTGTTCAGGGTTTACAATCCATGACTTGATAGAAAGTGTGCTCTGGAATTGGCAGTGCTCTGCAACTTACTAGAAAGAGATTGGAAAAATAAGCCTTTGCTGAGACAATTATTCAAGTAATACATTATAACTTGTTTTTCCTTTTTTTAATTTATGTATATTTAAAAAAAATATATTTTTCCAGAGCACACTTTCTGTGTGTGTGTGTGTGTGTGTGTGTGTGTGTGTGTGTATAAACAAGACTTCACTATCCCTTTTACATTGCAATGGAAAAACAAGTGTATAAGGAAAATATAAACACAATTATAAAAAAATAGGAAGAATACTGATGTAACTTTCTATTAAATTTCATAATTTGCAAATTAATCCAATGGTTCAGCTAACATGATGGGCTAAATTCATCTTGTGTAAATCATAGAATCATAGAATATCAGGGTTGGAAGGGACCTCAGGAGATCATCTAGTCCAACCCCCTGCTCAAAGCAGGACCAATCCCAACTAAATCATCCCAGCCAGGACTTTGTCAAGCCGGGCCTTAAAAACCTCTAAGGAAGGAGATTCCACCACCTCCCTAGGTAACCCATTCCAGTGCTTCACCACCCTCCTAGTGAAATAGTGTTTCCTAATATCCAACCTAGACCTCCCCCACTGCAACTTGAGACCATTGCTCCTTGTTCTGTCAGCTGGTACCACTGAGAACAGTCTATATGTGCTAACCAGACACTGTCAACTTAAAATTTGACCTAAAATGTAAGTGTGCTATGAAAGCTTTTATAAACCTTAAGCAGATTGAAATGTTTGCAGATTTTAGTTCCACTGAAATGAGCTGCTTTTAAACAAAAAACAAACAAACAAACAGTGTCTTGCTAGAACTTCAAGCTCTGCAGCACTGAGTTTCTGAAAGTGAAACTGACTACAAATAAAAGTGAAACTGGTGTTGTTTTTCCTTGTCCAATCTCAGAGAAATGGCAAAAGTAAACAGAGAGCTTAAGTGGAAGTCCAATCCTAGTGAGGTAAATAGAAAGGAGCATAAACACTGCCAAATTAAGTGTAAAAATGTAATAAGAAAAGCCAAAAAGGAGTTTGAAGAACAGCTAGCCAAAAACTCAAAAGGTAATAAAATGTTTTTTAAGTAGATCAGAAGCAGGAAGCCTGCTAACCTACCACTGGGGCCCCTGGACAATTGAGATACAAAAGGAGCACTTAAAGACGATAAAGTCATTGCGGAGAAACTAAATGAATTCTTTGCTTCAGTCTTCACGACTGAGGATTTTAGGGAGATTCCCAAACCTGAGCCGGCTTTTGTAGGTGACAAATCTGAGGAATTGTCACAGATTGAGGTGTCAATAGAGGAGGTTTTGGAATTAATTGATAAACTTAACAGTAACAAGTCACCAGGACCAGATGGCATTCACCCAAGAGTTCTGAAAGACCTCAAATGTGAAATTGCGGAACTACTAATAATTATGGTTTGTAACCTGTCCTTTAAATCGGCTTCTGTACCCAATGTCTGGAAGATAGCTAAAGTAACGCCAATATTTAAAAAGGGCTCTAGAGGTGATCCCAGCAATTACAGACCGGTAAGTCTAACATCAGTACCGGGCAAATTAGTTGAAACAATTGTAAAGAATAAAATTGTCAGACACATAGAAGAACATAAATTGGTGGGTAAAAGTCAACATGGTTTCTGTAAAGGGAAATTGTGACTTACTAATCTATTAGAGTTCTTTGAAGGGGTCAACAAACATGTGGACAAGGGGGATCCAGTGGACATAGTGTACTTAGATTTCCAGAAAGGCTGACAAGGTCCCTCACCAAAGGCTCTTACATAAATAAAGTTGTCATGGGATAAGAGGGAAGATCTTTTCATGGACTGAGAACTGGTTAAAAGATAGGGAACAAAGGGTAGGAATAAATGATAAATTTTCAGAATGGAGAGAGGTAACTAGTGGTGTTCCCCGAAGGTCAGTCCTAGGACCAATCCTATTCAACTTATTCATAAATGATCTGGAAAAAGGGGTAAACAGAGAGGTGGCAAAGTTTGCAGATGATACTAAACTGCTCAAGATAGTTAAGACCAAAGCAGACTGTGAAGAACTGCAAAAAGATCTCACAAAACTAAGTGATTGGGCAACAAAATGGCAAATGAAATTTAATGTGGATAAATGTAAAGTAATGCACATTGGGAAAAATAACCCCAACTATACATAGAATATGATGGGGGTTAATTTAGCTACAACTAATCAGGAAAAAGACGTCCATGCAGTGTTCAGCTGCAGTCAAAAAAGCAAACAGGATGATAAGAATCATTAAAAAGGGGATAGAGAATAAGATGGAGAATATCTTATTGCCCTTATATAAATCCATGGTGCACCCACATCTTGAATACTGTGTACAGATGTTGTCTCCTCATCTCAAAAAAGATATACTGGCATTAGAAAAGGTTCAGAGAAGGTCAATTAAAATGATTAGGGGTTTGGAACGGGTCCCATATGAGGAGAGATTAAAGAGGTTAGGACTTTTCAGCTTGGAAAAGAGGCGACTAAGGGGGGATATGATAGAGGTATATAAAATCATGAGTGATGTGGAGAAAGTGAATAAGAAAAAGTTATTTATTTGTTCCCATAATACAAGACCTAGGGGGCACCAAATGAAATTAATGGGCAGCAGGTTTAAAACAAATAAAAGGAAGTTCTTCACACAGCGCACAGTCAACTTGTGGAACTCCTTGCCTGAGGAGAAGGCTAGGACTATAACAGTTTAAAAGAGAACTGGATATGTTCATGGAGGTTAAGTCTATTAATGGCTATTAGCCAGGATGGGTTACGAATGGTGTCCCTAGCCTCTGTTTATCAGAGGGTGGTGATGGACGGCAGGAGAGAGATCACTTGATCATTACCTGTTAGGTTTACTCTCTCTGGTACCTGGCATTGGCCACTGTCGGAGACAGGATACTGGGCTGGATGGACCTTTGATCTGACTCAGTACAGCCATTCTTATGTAAGTAGCCATAAGTAAACTGGATTTAAAAAAAATCCATTCACTTACGATACTAAAAGAAGGTGGCCTTGATAACATACAGTATGTAGAGAGTCTCCCTGAGTGCCTGCTCTACAATATCCCTCTCTCAACTCAATGGAAATGCTGATATTCAGCTGCAACAGGGACCTCTTTTGGACCCTACTATGATGAGTGAACTTCAGTCACTTGAACATAGCCTTTTTGAACTGATTAATACACACAGCTTTATCTTATTTATTGTGTCTTCCCCCACTCCTTTTTCAAATGACTCACTGTTAAAGAAAGATTTATTTAAATTCTTCAGTGAAGTTCTCTTCTAATGCAAACCGTGATTCTGCCTCTAGCAGTACGAGATGCAGTAACTCAATAGTCCTAAGATTTCTTTTCTTAATTCTTAAATGTTTCCCTTCCTCCTTCCCTTGTGGGATAGGTGAGAAAAGCGATTGCCTCCAGTGCTTAATGCATCACACAACTCAAAAACTCACTGCATCCTTGTAATTTTGAATCCCAGCCCAGCTGGTGGTTCCTGGATTTCAGACTCTGAATATGAGTTCAGCACTTTTAAATCAATCACTCTGAACAGTATTTCTGTCAAGGAGAAACCTTTTTGGGGGGGGGGGGGGGGGGGGCGGAGGCAGGAAGGCTTTCTTTATTTTCAGAGGCAGGCCCTGAGAAGTGAACACACTCATAACTGTATCCGGTATGTAGAGAAATATTAAATCATATAAAATTCTTTCCATTTATTTAGTGATTGTTCTATTCCCCTTGTCTCTCAATCCAAGGAAGATTTCTGTACTTCACTGAATTTACAAATAGCTCTGCTTTTTCCATTTATTTGTGTTTCCATATCGATGAAAACACTTCAGAATGTTTTAGTAATTAATAGATTGATTATATGGAGCATTGCCCTCTCTGCAGAATCAGTAGAGCTCAACTGTATACAGTCTATACAGATATTAGCTAAAGAAAATTCTCCCTTTGCTCACGTGGATGGGGGCTGCACTTTTTGGAGCAGAAGGCTTTGAGTTGTATTCTGGTTGTCACCATGATGTTCTGAGAGTGCAGCTCTGAAGTCCTAGGTGGACAATTACTCTTTAAAAAATGGAATCCTCCTAAGTTGGATCATGTTATCTTTTGGACTTAAAAAAAAATCCACCCATTTATGAAAATATGTTATGAAGTGATTCACTTTTGTTAATGGTCCTTAACAATCCTCCTTCTCCTTCCTCAGTATCATGTTGCACCGACCTTAGTTGGGCCCAAAAAACTGGTTGTGACTTGCTACACAGTTTACCAACAGTTTCTAGTTTGTTCCACTGCGATCCTTGGACCACATGCTCCCTTCTCCCACAGCCTCAGCACATATCCTATGGTGCCATCTTCCTCTGAGAAGTCAGATTAATCAGAGAATTAAGTTCAGGTTTCTTGCATTGTAGTGCAGACAGAATCATTGAGGGAGGTCTGCAGAAAAACTTGAATCAGGCATTTTTAAAGTTAATTATGTATGGACAGTTATTTTCTTTATAGTTTAATATTTAAATTTATAAATGTATCATGTCAAAGCAGATATTATAAATGTCATGCACATGGACTGGATCTAACATTTTAAAGGTGTTTTATGCATGTTAACTTGGTTTATATTTGCAGAACCTTTTACAAAAGATACAAGAAATACATGAAAGTGTGTTGTGGTATAAAGATATTATTGGAATGAGTTTGGGGTAGTTGCTTTACTCATAACGAGTAGAGCTGGTTGAAAAATAGACATTTTCATGAAAAACTTGGAAGTTTTTCAAATTTATTTTCATGCTGAAGTGTTCAAAATGGACCCAAGATTTTTGAAAACAAAAAGAAGATCTGAAATGGTCTCCGGGGAATTTTTTAATTAAAAATGTTACCGAGACGTTTATCAAAATGTTTCACTATGGAAAATCATAACCATTTTGATAACACTGACAATTTTTTATGAAAAATGTTTTTCATGTTTTTAAAATAAGGTACTTTTGAACAGCAACAAAAAATTATTCAGAAAATTTCAACCAGCTTTATTCACAAGTGGTGAATTCCTGAGTTAGAGCTATTGGGTACTGATCACATTTGAAAAAAATGGCAGCTTATTTTAGTTGCCTCTGTGTATTCACTTGGGTGAAACTCTGAGCTGCACCTTTAAGGTTGTCATGGGATCAGAGGGAAGGGGCCCCCGAAATTGCTTTGCCCCAGGCCCCCTGAATCCTCTGGGTGGCCCTGTTCCCTGAAGTGGGGAAGGGTTCCAGCAGCAGGAACCTGACAGCCTTTTCCTCACTGCTGGAGTCTTTCCCTGCAGTGGGGAAGGGTTCCAGAAATGGGGAGCTGCCAGACCCTTTTCCCACTGCTGGAGTGTTTTCCTGCAGTGTGGCAAGGCTCCAGCAGTGGGAGGCAGTGTGACCCTACACTGCTCAAAATAGCAGTGTAGAGAGGAGGCATGGGCTTGGTCCACTAGAGAACATGTAGGGTATGTATTCCACAGCTTTCAAGTGTATCTTCACTGGCTTAATCCATGCCTCCCTGTCTACACTGCTATTTATACCTGTGCTAGGGGGGCTATGCATGTATGTACACTGCACGCTTCCAAAAGAATCCTATGGCGTAGTCACACGCTAAGAGGCACAACACAAAACCGATTATCTAGGGGAGAAGGAGCTATGGTATCTTTAAACCACTTTTACACCCTCCCAATTCTATGCTGCTGCACAGCTTCTGGCATAATTTAGACAGCTCAGAGTGCCTGATTATGGGACACAGCGCTGCCCAGAATCTCCACGGTGCTAGGTGCTTCATCCCTGCCCTTGACACACCCTTCCTGTCTCCAGCCCTGACATTGGTATGTCCCCTATGCATACCAGGTCTTGTGAGGGGTTCCTTGGAAGGCAGTCTCATCCCTTTAACTTCAGATTCCCATTTTTGAAAATGTTGGCCATATATTTTGTGATGCAACAAATGAAATGTAGCCACATGGATTGTCTTCTGCATCACAACAGTTGGGTGTGTGGAGGGCAGTCCATCAAAAATAGAGGTGTTTTTATTCACCCTCTTCCTTCCACTCATTTACCTTGACTGTCTCCTACTTAGTTCTTGTCTTCTCTTCCTTTAGAATTCCCTGTAGCGGTAGAGTACAGACTAGCAGGGCCGGCTCCAGGGTTTTTGCCGCCCCAAGCGACAAGGGAAAAAAAAAAAAAAGCCGGGATCGGCGGCAGCTCCACCGCACCACTTTCTTCTTCGGCGGCAAGTCCTTCCCTCGGAGAGGACCGAGGGACCCGCTGCCGAAGAGCCCGACGTGCCGCCCCTTCCCCTTGGCCACCCCAAGCACCTGCTTGCTGGGCTGGTGCCTGGAGCCGGCCCTGCAGATTAGGCAGTCTCTAAGGCTGTCTGCTCTGCTTTGAGGGTAACTATAAGGGATGCTCAGAGAATCACATTCAAGGACTTTCTCTGCCAGAGCATGAGGAGAATGCTATTCCCATAGCCAGGCTGTTGACTGCTGGAGGCTAGAAAAAGGAGCTGAATCTGCAAATTGACTTCTTGAGCCCCTCTAAAAGCAAACTTCCAAAAGCACCTGCTTTACCATGTTGACTCATGTTGAAAGCAGTATATTCCAGGCAGGAGGGGAGAAGGGGGCCAAAAAAAGAAATCCTTAGTCAGAGGTAGGTTTCTAAAGGTTGAAAGTTAGTACCCTTATGCATTATGCTGTTTTAATAACTGAAAGGAAAAGTATTTAAAACAGAGCTCTTAAATGTCTAAGCTGGGTGCGGAAGAATGTTTTCCCCCAGTTGGGCCCCTTACCATATGTACAGTATTATTACTGTAACTGTATTGTACTATGAATGATTTATGTAGTGATTTATCCACTCTACCATGACTGTCACCAATATCTATTATCAGCTCATATTCAACCCTTTTACAATGGAAATATATGTAACTTTGTATGCTGCTGCATTACTTGCTTTTTAAGCAATAAGATACTACAGGGTGTGCATTATTGGCCACTAGAGCATGCCTCCATGTGTTCATTAAGCACAAGTCTGGAGACAAAGCGCTCACCCACTGTAGGAGCATGATTTAAGGCCAGTCATGTGTACCCAAAATCATTTTATTGTGATTATAAAGTGAACATTGTCCATTTTAAAATGTTTTTAAATGAAAGTTTGGTCTGTATCAAACTAATCTTGTTATGAAAAGCAGGCAGGAAAAGGAAAATGGGGGAAGGGGAATGAAACTTATTTTGGTACAATTTTGAAGCTGCTAAAAACCTGTAAGTGTCATTTCTTGCTTTCATAGCTGGTGCTGCTTTAAAGTCTAGTCCTGTTACTTGTGATCCAGTGGTTGCTCCTCTCAATACTGCTTCTCTAGCAAATGGGCCATTTTGAACTTTCATTTTCTGTTAAAATTAAATCAGGGGAACTTGACAACTCAAGACTGGTGTTTTTTTTAAAAAAAGTCACTATACCAAATTCAGCCCATTTTTGTTAGTAACCAAAGTTTGTTATTTCCCCCCCATCTGATGGCTGTTTGGTTTGGTGGACTATATTAAATGAGTTGGTAGTGTCAGTCCAATTCCTACTGTACTGAACTGACAGAAACCGAACTATCCTCTCTCCACAAGAAATTGTCACTCTTAGGATTTTAGGCACATTTCTGGGACAGTTTGGGGAAGCTTACCCAGAGGCAGCACATACTGTACCTGTTCCAGGAATAACAGAGGATTCATTCTGCAGGGTGGCCAATTCAACAGTAAATTCACTTAAAGAGAGGGAAGAGTGGTTCCAGAGTGTTTAATACTCTCAGTTTCTAGTAAAAAAATACATTGGAAGATCAAAACAGCTCAGCTGCCAGTGAAATGAGATAAAAATGGCATTTGGGCAGATAGACTTCAAAATGTACTGCTCCTGCTTTTTTATTTCTTCAGTGGTTTAGACCTGACTGGCACTTCCAGTGCAGTTTTTCTGATGGCTGGGCTGTTTTTTCTTTTTCAGACTCTTTTTTTTTTAAAAAAAAAAATATTTATTTATTTATTTTTAAGGCGAAAGGGAGAAGAGAGGAGTAATAAGGGCATCTGATGTGTCCTTTGTAATAAGTTGGGAAAGATCCTAGAAACCCACCTTCCAAAAGAAGTCTGTTCAAAGTGGTAGAGGGAAGGCACTAAGGAATGATTCTATAAAGAAAGTGATCCAAGTGGTGATCCAAGGCATTAGAAGATAATTGAGTAACCTTAACATGAATAAAATATACTTATCAGTTTTCCAGTAATTATGCATCTCCTGCATCGTTGTAGTGAAATAAAATACAGTATTTTATTTCATTATATGGAAACCTTGGACCCCCTATTGGCATCATATTCCCCTGGAGTCTTTAGAATGAGGATGTGCCTTTGGAGATACAACCTTCAGTTCCAACCAACACTGCAGCAGCATCTCAGTGGTGGATCTACAGGATTCTCTCTCTCTCTCTCTCTGCAGTTGGAAGGTGCAGGACAGGGGCTGGGCTCCTCTGGATTCTACCTCCCAAATCTATTAGTAAAAACCCTGGAGGTTAACCCACTCTACCTTGTCACTTGGTAATATGGAGCACCTCTTTTGGCAGGTCCCATAGGTAGCTGAGGTTGATGAGTTGCTTGCAGTGTGGCTCCATCGTAGGTACTTGGAAAAAAGATAAGAGCTATTGGATCCAGTGCAGAGGCCCTCCAGGTAGATGGCCCTGTATCTCTGGTACATACTGAGATTCTTGTGGGTCCCATGATATCTGCAAGTCCTGGGGGTTAGATCTTTGTCTTTCAAACACTGCCACAAATGGAAGAATTCTTAAGAAACTTGGCAAGTTTCTTCTTCCCCTTTGTAGGTTATTCTCATGTTGGGGAGAACGGAGCCCTAAAATGGCACCAGTGGTCACCGCTATAATTTTTTTTACAATCCTACAGACATGTATGTATGTACAGCAACATAAACTTGATTTGGAAGAAAATAGATTTAAAAAGTAGAAGGTATCCTAAAGATTTATTTCTTGTTTTATTACTGGCATCTGGATATGAAAGGACATAATTTAGGTAGCTAGATCTAACTGGCATTTTTGATGTACTCTATATACTTATACCCACAACCCAATAACCGCCTCTCATACTGCACCCCCGTTACTGACTTATGTATATCATATATTACTGTACTTATCTTGATCCCAGTTGGTCTTAAATTTATTACTGATGCTTACAAATATTTTGTTTTAGCTATCTGTGCATGTTAAACATAGGATCCTAGCAAAATGTCATTGGTGAAAACATGCTACTTCCTTATACCCTCATAGTTTCTTACACATTTATAACTAACTGCTTTATTACTGCACAGATACACATTTGCAGTCTCGCCCATTGCTAAATAGCAATAGCAGAAAAGTTGTGGTGGTGGGTTTTTTTGTTTTAAAGTGAGGCCTGCAAGAACAGAGACAGCTGCCAATGTCTCTCAGTACAAGCTTGTCCATAGGAAGTGGCAGAAGGGGGACTCTGACTGGCTTCATGTGGAACTGGTGGTGTCTTCTTAGCCCTCCCCCATAGGGAGATGGTCATAGGTGTCCAGCAGTAAACAGTCAGTGTCACTTTCCAGCCATGCCTTATGTGCCCAGAGGCTGTAAAAGTAGGAGGAAGAGGTGCTTCTGGGGATTTCATGCTCTTTGCTGGTGTCCATGCCCTTGGTGGGGTTTGAGGAGAGCAGGCTGTGGCCCTGGCTGGACTGCTCTTACCCCTTGCTCCAGTGATGAAGCCATGAAGCTGCTGCTGGTGTAATTTGACTCTTAGGGAAATAGTTTGTTTCTCTCTTAGCTTGTGTAGGCAGGGAAAGTGGGCTGCTGTTCAACCTTTGTGCTTCTTACACGTGCTCTCCACCACTGGTATCATAATCTAGGACCATCTCTCCTCCCTGCCCCCTGGGGTTACCAGCCCTCCAGGATTGTCCTGGAGACTCCAGAAATTAAAGATTAATCTTTAACTAAAGATTGTCATGTGATAATTCCCCCAGGAATTAATCCAACCAAAACTGGCAACCCTGCCCCAATGGTGCAGCAGCCTGGTTCCCAGGTGCTGGCCTTACCCATGGGAGAATTTGTCCTCTATGTTCCTACCATGGTGAGTAACTCATGGCCCACTCCCACATTCAGGGAGAATGGATGAGGGCACTTGTATACCAAGATAAGTACCTTACGCATGGTTAAGGCAGACAGAACTTTATATAGACTGTAAGATCAATCCTTTAGGGAGTGACAGCAGTGATCTGTCACAATGAAACATAAAAGCCTGCTACTTTACTTATTGTTAATTGGGGGTGTGCTGTATATTGTGTTGTCATGTGCTCATTTTACATTCATTACTGGGCTACACCCTAAGATTACTCATGAATACCAGCTAGTGCACAACAGGGCTGCCTGCATTCACGTTGTGTCCTGCATTGAGCACATTACACTGTGATCTGGTATTGGCTTCCATTTTGTTTGTAGGGGAATCATAGAATATCAGGGTTGGAAGGGACCTCAGGAGGTCATCCAGTCTAACCCCCTGCTGCTCAAAGCAGGACCAATCCCCAGACAGATTTTTGCCCTAGATCCCTAAGTGGTCCCCTCAAGGATTGAACTCACGACCCTGGGTTTAGCAAGCCAATGCTCAAACCACTGAGCTATCCCTCCCACCCTGTAAAATGTTGTTTTTAACCTTACACTGTAAGTGGCTTTGTTCCTGACTGCCTCTCCATATGTAATTTCACAACAATTGAAATCAGCTGAGGTGCAGCAAGCTATCAATTTAACTGGGATAGGGCTTGTAACAGGTCATTATCAGGTAAAAGTCCTCAGCAAAGGTCCTCCTACAGAGCTAAATGTAAAACCCATCTTTTCAGCCATGCTTTCCTGTAGAAGCACCCTCACTTTCATACTTAGATGTCCGCCAAAACTTAAAACCAATCCTACTTACTTCTTGTTAGCAGAGAAGGGTGAGACGTATTAATGTTAGCCCTTTTACTTGTGGAAGGCACTCAGACACTATAGTGACAAGCACTATGTAAGAATCTAGATCAGGGGTCGGCAGTGTTTGGCACACAGCTCACCGGGGTAAGCACCCTGGCAGGCTGGGCCAGTTTATTTACCTGCTGACGCGGCAGGTTCGGCCGATTGTGGCCCCCACTGGCCGCGGTTCGCTGTGCCGGGCCACTGGGGGCGGCGGGAAGCGGCGCGGGCAAGCAATGTGCCTAGATTTGTGATAGGGCATAATCAGAGAAGAAGTCCTTGAATCTGGAAATGACTCTCCAGCCTCTGGGATCAGGAGAGTCCAGACTTATTGACCTTATGGGCTCAATGCATGGCCTATTTATTTCCCTGGCTTTTTCTGATGAGGTGGGCCAACTGAAGTAGAACTGTTTTGAAGGGGGGAGATTTTAGTTATGGTGGTTTGAGGGTTTAGTGAATATCAGTCCATTAGAACTTAGTATGATTATTTAATAAAAATTGCAAGGGCACCTATAATTTGGGATTAAGTCTCTTTGGTAAAGCAAAGCAAATAAAAACAATTACAGTAATTAAAGTTGTAGGGTTGGTTTCTGTATGAATGGACACTCAGTCTTTGCTCATGGAGGTGGGTGGAGGTAGACAGAAGGCTGTTTGCATATTGATAGGGCAGGATGCAGCTGGGAGGAAACTAGAAATTCTGTCATAGGGTCTGCAAACAATCTAGTGACATCAAATGGATGCCAGTGCTTGCCTGAAATCAGTAACAGGGAAGATAATGGAAGGAAGACGAAATAAAGAAAAAAGAGTACTATCCATTTTTTCAGCATGCTGCCCTGTCTTTGACACATACCAGTTTCCTGTGTGTTTGTATGTGTGCGCACGCGTTTTTAGCCTACTTAGTTGTGTGTCAGCTTCTTACCAAACCCCGGAAAGCACCCCTTGGCTGGCCTCATTTTTTAACTCAGTAACTTATTACGGTAAAGTTGTAGTTAATAGTTTCTGGAAAGATGATAGCAGTCTGTCTTTAAATGTACACACTTTGGGCTAAATGTTGAGAAATCACAGGTATGTAATGCAAATCCTGGGTGTGCCAGCCAAGCCTGTAGAAAAAAAGCTCGTTAGGATTAATCTCTGGCTGGGTGACTAATGCAAAGGGAATGAGTTACTTTCCTCCCCAAGACTGCAGAGATTTTGACATAGCTTTCAAAGGGGTTCTACTGGAATGTAGCTGGTTACTTTGTGCAGTTAGGTATGTTATCTGGTGCAGAAACCCTTGCTTTAGACCTCAAAATAGCATAGTAAATTAGAGACACACACAACAGCACATTCCATACCAGGGCTTAAAACAAAACCTCACACCCAGTTTGGACTAACTGAGTTACGTAACTATCCAACATACTTTAAGAGCATTAAGAGCAGCAGCATATGAGAGCTGTCTTACCTCCTGTTTTGTTTCTAGAGCTTTGCCAGATTTTTATGTTTGAAGATCCATGAATATGACGTGATGCATTTGTTATATCCCATCTCAATCTTGTTTCCACAGTGACTTTCACATGTAATATTAGCAAAATGACTTGCTGCCCTAGCTTACTAATGCCATGCATATGTTAGTAAGGAGTAGCTGAAGAAGTGTCATTTTATTGATTGATCTATGCAGTCTTTCTTAGGTAGAATACTACTTACTGCAAAAGTTTGTATAAGACAATAGGATATTTTTTTATGTTTTTTTATTTTGTTGTTGTTGTTGCAAGTGTTGTAAACAGCTATTAGCAGTCAAAATTATCAATGGTATGTAATTGTTAGCCCCATAAAAAGAAAAATAAATGGCTGTCTTACCAATAAACTACATAGAACGGACTGACACACAGAAAATTTCACCATAACGTATGGTATTTCATCACGTTGCACTGCATTCCAAGTAATTTACCATTGCAGTTGTAGTTTCAGATTGAAAATCTTTATTTTTTCCTATGTCCACCAATTTTTTTAAAAAATTTCATCTGTATTACATATTTTATTGTAGGTATTTTATCAGTCTTGGTGAGGATATTAGCAGAGCCTTCTAAAACTCTTGCCAATTTTCAAAGAGAATTAACAGAAAGGGTAGATTTTCCTGATAATCCTTTTAAAATTAAAATATAACACCAAAACATTGTTTAAGTGACATTGAGGGTCTGACCTAAACCAACTAAAGCTGGGAAATTCAAAGTGAACAGCTGACACTCTCTGGTTAAGTGCTCATTGTGCTTATGTATTGAAGCCAGAGACTGGGAAACCTCAAAAGATTCAGAGGTCAGTTCAGATAATATCCAAACTTTTGGATGCTTATCTCAACCCCGTTAGTCTGGAGAATGGGCTAGAAATCTTCAGGATCAGGCTTTCTTGTGAGAAATGCAGCATTTCCTCATTGATCCGAACATGGCGGCAAAATGAGGACTGACAGATGCATAAAATCCATTCATGTAACAGGCCACAACTTTTAGTAAACTTAAACTCAGGGAACAGGTACTATGCGCCCATCACCCATACTCTCCTATACCAGGAATGAAGTGGTTCCAATGTGGGGTTTATAGGGCTCCTACCATATCATCCGTAACTCTGGGTGGCTCAACTCAGCTCACTCAAGAGTCCTACCCTTCCATGCTTTCTACAAGGGAAACAGAGGATGCAGAAGTGTGGGGACCTCACACTGCGAGGGCCACAAGATCTCAGTCTTTCCCATGAGCCCATCAGCAAAATCACTGGCCTTTTGCCTCAGCAAGCCCTTCATTTTATCTTTTTAACTGCACTGGAAACTGGCTGCAAGTTGTGACAAATTAACATCGCAACCAAGTAACTTAGGTATTAAGCACATTTCTGCTTAACCTACTGTGGCTCAAATGTGCTGCAAAGAAGGTGAAAAGTCTTCCCAGGCCTCTGCCAATTGACTGTATGGCAGAAAAAATGTCTTTGTCCCCCAAGCAGGCAATTAGCTAGACCTTCAGCATCTGCAAGGCCGGATTCCCATGCCTAGTTTAGACTCCAGATGGTCCATGCTCTGCACCCCCATTGAGGTGGGTGGGTGGAATTTTTGATCAATTCATGATGAGCATGACTCTGCTTGCACGAAGTAGTTGTGCTTCCTTCCCCGCTTAGCAGTAAAAAAGCAAGTTGTTACACAAAATATTTTAACCAATAGAAAGGGACCTGAGCCACAAAGTTGTGATCAATGTCTGGTCTTTCCTAAAATTTGGAGTGCTCTGATCCCACATTTTCTTTCTGACCCATCTTTATTTAAAAAAAATTACTACACTTTTTTAAAATATCAAAGGTTCAAGTTTTGTCCTGTTTTAGTTTTGATCCAAATTGTGCTATTCTGCTTTTATCCAAACTAGTTCACCATACAGTAGTACATTGGGTATGTGGGAATTAGCTTCATACACTTATCTGATATACAGGCAATACTTGGGCACAGCAGGACTTGTAAAAAGTATCTCTTATAATACTTCCATAATTCATGTGATTTGTATATCATTCTAGGAGTTGATGTTAAAACTCACTAAATATTCATTCTGACTTATCTAAGAAATATCCTGTGATGTTTCACAGCGCTAGTCCTTTAAAATGGATGGCAGATTTTTGTACAGAAAAAGGAGCTTTGTATTCCCATAGCATTTACATTTTTCTTGAATAAGCTAAAACTCCAGTTAATCTGAGGCAGAAGAAAAGCTTTGCCTCTCAGCCACTAGCACTAAGGTTAGCCCATATTTTACTGAACTGTTGCAAGCAGAGCCTGGAATCACTGATTAATGCCAGAATCTCCTTTTAGTTTCTCTCTCAATGCATTACTTTAAAATTTGCATAATTGTTTAAAGTTGCACATTTTGCGGATACTGCCCCTGTTAAATGGTACAAGGAAACACATTACATTACATTACTGACAGGATCAAAACAGAAAGTGACACTTTTATGCAGTTGTGTATTTTGTGAACCAGGCCTGTAATTGGAATGTATTAATGATTTCCTTGACTCTGCCCTATGCAGCTCCGCCCCAGCTTCCCCCAAAATAATCCACGTAAACTCCAAGGATATTTAACACATTTTGAGCTGTCCAGTTCTATGTAGTTCCTTGTAAAGTAACTTGGAATGATGATTCCAGCTCTGTAAGACGTGTTCAGACAGAAACTCACACATACACATAGCAACACATAAAGCACGAACCTGTTAAGGATTTCACCTTTTAAGAAATGACAGAATAATTACAGGACAACATGTCCTTCATGACTAAAAACAACCAAGCTAAAGTGCTTTCAAGGCTGGCATGGCCTACTTCTCTACTGGCAAGCTGCATAAATCATAAATTGTTAAGGGATTGATTCATGCAATATGTGATAGAGGAGTCAATATAGTATGTGTGCATATAAAATATGTACACACGCAGATACTGATCTAAATTCAGTTCTTAGTTATACATGTGAAAGAGCATATATATATATATATAATAATATATATCCAGGATACCCAGTCATGCTTTTCTAATGAAAGGTACATAAGTGCTTCCATTTTAAACTCTCTTCATGAGCGGTTTTTAATGGCTGTCAATTCAACCTCAGGCTGAAACTTGGTATATAAGAATTTCTCAGCCCTGCAAGAATGTTTCTGGCTTTGTAAAAGACAAAAATTCTGTTACCTCATTTTACCTATTTTTTTAGCTGGATTAAGATTAAAATGTTGTGTTTTAAAAGAAAAAAAATCTTACCCTACCTACATACACACTAAGGCTCTATTTTTCTAAATCCGTGTTGGCATTTTGAGGTACATTAATGGCCCTTGGAAGGTCAGTTTGGGTGGATAAGTGGTAAATTTTCTTGCAAGCCTCTATGACGTGATATGCTGCCATTGTCTTTCAGATACTGTGGATATTCTATACTAGTAAGGTGGGGTTTCTCTTTCTGTATATTCTACTGTTCAGACTGCAAATATGCTCCTGTTTTAACTAAGGCCAAGGGACTCCTGAAGGATCCAAATGCAAGAGTGACCCAACCGCTGCAGGTTTGTTCGGAAATTAAAGTTGTCTAGAAATCAAACCTAAAAGAAAATTGTACCTACTCCAAGCCCTGGGAACTTCTTCTCCCCAGCCTTAACTTTGAGGGACAAAGGACCCTTTATAGAGCTTCTGTTTGTGCATGAACAATTTTGCACACAGACATATAGACTGTTTTTGAGCACGGTCATCTGCATGTGCAGGCATTAGATTCTGTTTTTTGTTCATGCAGATAATTGAATTTACATGCACAAAACTCATTTTGGCTCAGTGTAGAGCTTGGGAGGACAGATACTTAAGGTTTGAAGGACAGATGCACAGCAGGGGGCTGGAGGGATATATGGTAGCTGGGTTTGGAATATTGAAATAGAGATGCCACAAAGTAAAGATAGAGGTACAGTTCTCATCGGTGTCTGAATTTCACTGAGCACAAAAGGAATTTAAATACAAAGAGCAAAGTAACAATAGTATTAAAGGTATGCAATTGAGTTGGCACCCACCTTTTGCAAGCAGCCACTCTGGTTGGATGTGTCTGTGTCCTTTCAATTCTGGTGATCTCTTTCAGAGGTTCTCAGGCAGTTTCCCCCCCCCCCCCCCCAGCAACTCAGCTCTCCTGCCAAGTCACACACACTATCTGCATGTGAACCAGAACATACCCCTTCCAGGGTATACCATCCACCCGGGCCCATCTCAGTACCCCTCTGGTGGTGTCTATAGCCCTCCCTGGCTCAGTCTTTAAGTAGTCCTATCCCTGGTATGGCACCGTATCCCCAGGGCTTCCTTCCTGAAGACACTATTTTCCTGCGGCCCTCCCTGGACTCAGTCCCTACTCAGTCTCAGCAGCCAGCCAGGAGCTTCTTCATTGCTCCCCTGGTCCCTGCTAGCAAATTGGTTTTGGTTCAGTCCTAGCAGCCACCTAGGAGCCTCTCGCTCCCCCAGTCCCTGCCCACACTGAGCTGTCTGTGGCCCTGCTTCTCTTCCAGCCAGGTACACAGTACTTTTTTCTCCAGCTCCAAGCAGAAACTGCTGCTGTGTTCTGCAGCTCCTTGTATATGGTCCTCCTGGCCCCCGTTTGGCCGTTCCAGCAGCTCCTCTGATTGGGTGCTTCCTCGCAACCAATCTAGGCCACTTGGAGGACCTCTCCATCACTCCTTTCCTGGGATGGATGTGACAGAACCCTGAGGCCTCCAGCAGGGGACCTTTGGGCCTAGTCCACCCCATCACAAGGTGATTTTCCATTATGAAAGAGTGCATTCGAGACCCAAAATTTTCCCTCCGTACACATACTAGTGATTTTCTCACCTTTGGGGCCCAGTTCAGTGACAGCCTTTCCACCGCCTTTAATGTCATTTCAGTTGGACCCTAATACCTCATCTTATTAGTATTAGAATTGTTAAATTATTCAGTGGAGACTGTAGACCATAATAGGCCAGATCCTCAACTGGTGTAAATCTGTGTAACTCCACTGATGTCAGAGGAGCTACATCAATTTATGCTAGCTAAGGATCTGGCCCTATAGGTTTAGATACATAAAAAGGATTTTGAAGTGATGTAAATTCCCTAGTCTCCTATTTACCATCAACATCATCACATTTAGGGAAATTTGCATCCCGATCCAAAATTTGCAGTTTAGATCCTCATCTAATTTCAGACACAGCCCATGACCCAAACCGGAACCATTGCAGGTTGAGAACTATAATCTGGGATCCGATTTAAATTGGCAACAGTCAATAAATTATGGTATCAGGCCCATTACTAGGCCCTGTCCTACATTCCTATTCATACAAACACTTTTTGAATTCAGTAGGGGTCTCCCTGGTGTCAATGGGAGGTTTTCCTGAGTAAGGACTTGACTTTATTTCAGTGTTCAGGTTGTATGATATCAAGACCACTACAGCAATACGCTTATGCACCATGGGGTGAAATATGGATGGAATAGCAGCCTTAATTCTGAATTTCTTGGCTTGTCAGTTCGTTTTATATATCATTAAATTGTTCTGTGAAGGCTTTAGCCACATGAGTCCCATTAGAGTCATTGGGCCATATTCTCAGCTGGTGTAAATCAGTGCTGCACCATTAAAGTAAATAAAACGCTGCTGATTTTCATGAGCTGAGGATCCGGCCCATTAGGAGTGACGTGGCTATAAAACCTTGACAGCACTTTGGAAGCGATACCCCTTCAGCGCTGCTGCAATGTAGTTTTTATGATATTTATGAGAAACCCACTTCTGTGTGGCTCAAAAGCACTAACTAACTCCCATCAACTTTATTCCCACTCCATAACTATTAATACTAATAATAACTAATGTTCTAAGTTATTGCTATCCTCTGCATCTCCCAGTGTATGTTTGTCTAATTTTTTGCCTGTTTCTTAGATTGTAACTGTATTTGTCTTGTTCTGTATATGTACACAAACATACAGAGAATGTTATTAGCAGGGATTGTCTTGTACAGTGCAATAGCCATGCTTAACAAATACTGTTCTGTATGTGTGTGTAATACATGGAATACATTATTAGTGGGAGCCCTTTATTTGTCTTGTGTGACAGGTGTAATCCAGGTGCTTAATAAATAATATCCACACATGGATAAAATTGTATACTAAATGTCTTGAAACACCTTCCTTTTTCACTTGGTAACTAATGAAATTATTCTTAGGCAAGAACATATTGTGTTAGCAGTTCCAGTGTCTAGACTGAACTCCATTGCACTATTGGCTGTGCCAATGATTTGGCATAAACAGTTGAGGTCGTTTTTTCTGACAGGCAAGACATTGGAAAGTGTGTTGCAACAATTTCCTTCCAATTACCCTCTTGCTGTGGAGGGTGGGGATTCATACTTGGTGAGATGTGGAAGTAAGTGTGCATGTGCTTTTCTGTTATATGCTGGCTAGATCCTTGGTAATCATAGGAAGAATATCGAGACATCCATTTTTCCAGCTGCACAAATAATGGCAATACTGATCTGTGACCAAATGGTTTCTAGCCATTTTCTTTTTATGTTCCATGGTAATATTGGAAAAATCTACCCCTAATTCAAATGAATCTTTTATTTGGTATATGTCTCCATTTGACAAATAAAATGTGTGGATGGTCCAGAATGTGAGACAGTGTCACTAAACGTACTGCATATACACCCCACTACAGTTTCAAAATACATAATGGCATTCTGGGTTGGAAGCTATATAACCCATCTACAGCTGTTCATTTACCATGTGTAGCTAGTGGTTTGGATGTAATATATATTTTTTTTAATCCATGAAGGGCCAGATTTTCAGACTGGCTCTTAGGAAGAAGGAGGGAAATAGTGGGAAGTCAAGAAAAGATACTTTTTAGTATGGAGTGTGTGGCGATAATATCCAGACATGTCACCACGTTAATTCCATAATGCATACTTCTTCTAGTAGCCATGACACTGGGAAATTTATTTATCATTTATTCATATAGCTTCCTGTGTTGCTCAGCAATGTAGTGTCTAAGTGCCTAAGGGAAACCAGTAGAAGCTTCAGATTACAGATTAACACGGCTGCTACTCTGAAACCTTCAGATTATATTGTGCCTCAGTTCCAGTGAATAAAAGCTAAGTAGCATGCATCATCCAATCTAAACATTCCCCCTATTGTTTCTAATGGGCCATTGCAGATCCAGTCAGGACTGAAGCTCAGGCTTTAGACATCTTGCAAGATTGCATGAAGAAAGCATGGAGCACATCCAGAACCCAGTGATGTTTGCTTTGGGGCCCCTGACCATGGCCTGTTTAATTATTGATGCTCTGGCTAAAAACAGCGATAGGAAAAGGCATAGTTTAATCTTTGGAGAGCTGTTTGGAGAATGGAGGCTAGGGAGACTTGCTTTATATAGCAATATCCCTCTTCTTTGAAATCTGTACAATTTATAAAAAAACTGGTCATTGTCTGCCCTTGTGTGCATCTGTATTCAGACACAGGTACATGGTATGCTAACTAAACCAGCATAACTTCTCTTAATTTTTTGTATATATATTTTTAGTCATTGCATTTTAGACCATAATCCTCACCTAACTTGTTAAACTTTCATTAGGTATTGGGTGCCAAATTCAGGGGTGATGTGTAATTTGGACTCTGTGTGCATTATTCAAGTTGCGGGGGGGTGTATGAGCATGTTGATGAATAGATATGAATCTAGAAGGTATTTAAATTTAAGTAAAATGCACACTAGGGGGGTAAATTACATTAACTTTGACTCTCTCTAGACTTTAACTTAGAGCTAATTAAAATCACCTATAAATTCTTGAAAGCCTATTCCATAGTTGTTCTATACTAATACTTAGGACTAGAAAAGGGTCCGGGTGGCCTGCACAGAGTGTAAAAGGAATTCTTACTCCCCCTTTTTTCCTCAGGATCAATGGCCAAGTCCTGGGCTACTTAGGCATTTTTCTCTTAATTGGGTTGCCCATTCCTACTCTTGTTTAAATTCACACCCAGGGATAAATACAGAGTTAGTTTTTTCCTTCCTAGATATGGATATATAGCTCACAAATATTCAGGAAGATCAGAGAGGAGATGCTTTTCCAAAGGGTGGCAGGGGAAGGAACTAGCCCCTAGAAAGGGGAAGGAACTAGCTCCAGTGAGAATGTAACATATATCCTCATCTCTAAAAGTTTTTGAGAATTTAGAAAATTGTAAGTGCAAGTCAAAAGTACTGTATATTCCCAGGCAGCTTTAATTTGCATGACCAGCACTTACTCAGCACGGTACTATAGATGTTGGACACCTTGCAGCATTAAATGGGTCACATTTAACTGTTCTTGAACAATTGATCCTCTGTATTAGACATAAACAGGCTTTTTATCAGATATCAGGTGTCATGACTTCGCTTTTCACTACATTTTCTTTGATAAACATCTATTCATTGTGGAGACAAGGTGTGTGGGTAATATCATTTATTGGAACAACTTCAGTTAGTGAAAGAGACAAGCTTTTGAGCAAACCACATATATTCATTGTGGCCATTGCAAGGAAAGTTCCGCTTGCTAACTGTGTCTGAGTTTCCCCATGCATTCCCTATTGCATGTAAGTATAGGTGCTTATTCTGCACTTCTCTCATGTTTCTTTTTTTCACAAATGATTGTTCTTTAAATGCCAAATTGCCCTCAAATGTGTACATCTTGGAAGCCAGTGAGAGTTGGGTGCTTACATCTGAGCAAAAATTGCGACCCTCAGATGCCAGCACTGTAGTACAACATAATGTCTACTGCACTTTTCTAAAAGGTGTTTGAGTAGATTGACATTGATTATCTTCATTTTGTCACATAAATCCTTTGCCCCACTGCCCATGGAGCAACAACAGGGGATGTGAGGGACAGTTGTTTTTCAGAAACCAGAAAAGGCAAAATGATGAGCAGCTTTCAGTGCAGATAGAGGTGGCAGGGGACTTTTATCACCCATTTCACAAAAATCCAAATATTTCCTGTGTGATATCCAATGGAGTTTTTCTTTGTGATACATTACATATTAAGAATTGTTTTGTTCCCTTTTGTTTCTGGAAAAGAGATCCCTTTCCCAGTGTTCAAAATCTTTATTTAAATACCATCAAGCAAACCTACTTCAGAAGCTAGTGCCTGAGTATGGAAGTATACTTGCATTTTGGATATTTTTTTAGCAGAATTTCATGAAGCCGTTGCATCCATTGCCAAATAGAAGAGCTGCAGTTTAAAAAAACAAAAAAGCTGGCTTGAACAAAGAAAGCTTTAAAAAGCCATCAGCGTATATTAGCATACTTTATTTAATCATCCTGTCATTAAAACTATGCTTTGCAGCAGAATTTGAAACTGTAACCTACTTCGAAGAAAGTCATAAAGAGCCAGACTTCCAAAATTAAATTAAAACGACAGGTGCAATTTTGTGTGCATTTGGATTGCACGGATTTATACACCTAAGATTTTGCATGTGCAAAAAATAGTTAATTTATGCTTGCAAATACAGTAGGCATGCACAAATCCAAGTTTTTGTGGGTGCAAAAGCTTGGATGTGAAAAACTGAGGATCAAATTCTCTGCTGATGTAAATGACCACACTCTGCTGACATCAACAGAGCCAGTTTTCACCAGCTAAAGATTTGACTGGTTGGGTGCAAAAACTTAAGCACAGTAAAGGCTTGATCATGGTAAGGGCTGAGCACTCCTAAGAAGTGTTGGACACTCAACTCCCAGTGATGTCAGTTTAAGGCCTCAGCACGTTACAGGACTGAACTCTAAATTACCCCTTCAATATCAGAGGCTGCGTTTGATGCACCTTCAAAAATTAGGTCCAAAATGTTCATTCTTTTTTAAAACAAAAAGCACTAAGATGCACAATGCACATTCTTTATAAGGGAGTTTCATGGGACAGAAATGTATTTTTCCTGATAGATTGCCTTTAAGGACCCTTTTGAACACATTATCTCCACAATGTTCCTTAAATTTGACTGTTTAAAATAGAATAAGTTGGAAAACTCCCTTCAATGTGTTTTCAATTGTAGACAATGGCACTTTCATCCAACAATTTTGAGGAGATAACTTTTAATTGCAATAATAAGAACCACATGGGCTATGATTGATGCAAACCTGATGTGTTCTCTTACTTTATTAATCTTTTTAATTAGAGTCAAAAGAATGCTTTATCTGTCGAGAAGGAGACGAGATGGGTTGTGACGCTCTGCTGCACTTCTGTGACTGCAAAAACCTGATTGCTCACCAGAAGTGTGTGTTAACCTGGATACAAAAGGTGAGGGAACTAATGCAGAATATTCTCTTCCATCTTGTACTGTGCAGAGTGAAAGACAATCTACCATATGTTGGTGTACTGTTATGACGAGCTTCCATTGGTTTTATTTGTGTTCTATAAACCTTTTACAAACATATGGTTACAACCTCAATTGAGGGTGAGAAAAGGAGGTGTCATTTTAAAACCTCCAGATGTCAGAGCACTTACTGACCAAGGACCCAATCCCACAAGATACTGAGAAAATCCTATAAGGTTCTGGGTACCTCAATTCCCATTAATTTCAGTAGGAGTTGAGGGTGTTCAATTCTTTACAGCACCTTGTAAGATCAGATCCCAAGTGGCAACAGTTTGAAGCCATTATGATTTTGTATGTTGTGAACTACACAATAAGAGTGAGATGCTGACTTGGAGGGGTTTCCACAACTGTTGTTTAATTTGAAGTAGATATGGTGAATATTTTATGTCAGAACTGGTTAATGTGTTTACAAGCCCGTAACATATTAAGGGTTTGGGTTCAGTTTTCCCCATGGTTGAAACAATTGCAAACTAATAGGTAAGGTTTAGGTTTCATATATTTACTTAGGGCTTCCTGGCTTGCCAGAATTGTGAGCAGGACTAGTAGCCACAGTGGAAAACATCATGTGACTTTTCCCATTTATTATAATTGTTCTTTATTGTATTAGTATAATTGTTTTCTATCGTGACAATAGCGTATAACTAGGCACCAAACCAAAAAGCAAAGGCAAGACCTCTGTCTCAAAAAGCTTACATTCTAAAAGTATTACATATCAGGGCTTTGCGCCGAGAGGCATAAAGTGACAAAGTGTGGGTTAAATAGAGGGGAAAAAAGTACAGGAAATGTATAAACTTAAGATCTTGAAAGGAGACCCAAAGCTATTGTGTTATACCTGGTTTTTGTGGTCAAAGCCACACATTTTGCATATTTTGATACAAAGCCCATAAATTAGCCTAAGTCAGCACAATAAATTAGTGAACCTTGGCAAAATGTTTTGCAAACCTGGACTCTGTTTCTCATTTGTAATGAAACAAAAGAGCAAGCAGTTTTCAGACTTTTGGAGTTGTGTGAACGTTTTGCACAGCTCTAGCAACAAAATATAAATTACATGGATTTCAGCCAGTGTTTTGGCTTGGTATGTTGTGCTAGAATGTTAGTACGTTGACTTTGGGTCTGACCCAAGCCCTTTGAAGTCAATGAGAGTCTTTAGACTTCATTGGGCTTTGGATCAGTTCTCCTGTTATAAGGTGCTTTCTGGTGCCAAAGTGGGGAAGAGGGATGTTCTGTTGCCTGTATTAGTTGAAGGAAGGCAATGCAGAAAAAAATGAACTGTTAAAGAAATACTTGCCAGATATTTGTGTTCTGTTCCCCCTCAAATAAAATAAATACAAATAAAACAAAATGGACTGGGTTTGGTGTGGGGGGTGGGCACGGAATAGCCTGTTATTTTTTTAACATCAAGAGCCTGATACTTAAAAGGCTGCCAATATAATTGGCTCCATCTTTGCAACTACAATTAATTGCAGGCTGAAAATTACAAGTGCAATTAGTTGTTGGTGCAAATGCTAATACATCTGCCTCCCTGATTATGGGCTGGTCTTGAGAGGTGCTGAGCATCACTTCAATGGGAGCTGCTGCTGCTCAGCACCGTTGGGGATTCGGCTCTATGTCTGCAAGTTGGGTAATCAGATGGCTTAAATGCTAATATGTGCAGCTGTGAAACTGGAAGATAAGTTGAGACCATTGTAAAAATTGGGTCTTTTTATTAAGTTTACTGACTAAATGGCTATTTTTAGTCCAGCCAGTTCAGGCACCCCTTGCAAAAATAACTCAGAACGACCCAGTATCAGAGGATAGCCGTGTTAGTCTGTATCCACAAAAACAACGAGGAGTCCGGTGGCACCTTAAAGACTAACAGATTTATTTGGGCATAAGCTTTCGTGGGTAAAAAAAACATCTGAAGAAAATTCTGCATCTGAAGAAGTTTTTTTTTACCAACGGAAGCTTATGCCCAAATAAATCTGTTAGTCTTTAAGGTGTCACCAGACTCCTCGTGTTTTTCAGAACACACAACTCCCTAGAACCACTCTTTAATGTAACAAGAGTGGTGCTAGGGAGTTAAAATATCCAGAAAGCCTGCATTTGTTTCAATCTGTCATACTCAGCATGGGGATGTATGGTGAAAGCATTGAGGGGGTTATTGCATCCTGGGATTCCTAGAAGGGTGCCCTGGCAAACATTACTACACACATGTTTGTCATATCTAAATTATTAAGCAATTGAATTTAGCAGTAATGACTATGAATTAACCATCTGTCAAAGATAAGAAATGTCTACTTTAACCCACAGGCTGCCATAGATGCCTTTATATGGTGCCCACAACATTCCTTTGGTTGCCAAAATGGAAAGTGGCAGCAGCACAAAAGTTAACTGAGGGGGATACATTCCCTTCCACGTTCTGAGAAATTATTTGCTAGATTGTTTCAGCCAAGCTTTAGCAATAGACTAGGAGTCGTTTCTGCAGATTGTTTTGATTGTGAGAAAGAATGACATCTTTAGATTGCAAATAATTTTGAATATTTCTCCCTTTCTAAGAATCAGGGGAGTTGATTTTTAATGTTACTTGAGATGTGATATATGTTATATAGAAGGTTCAGAATTTCTGAGGCCTACTGGGCCCTCAGTATAAATTTTCCTTTCCTTCCTTTCCTTCCTTGTCTAAATGAGGCAACTAGGCCTTTTAAAAGTAGGGTATCAGCACCTCCAAACAACGTTGGAGCGGTCTGATACTACTTGAGTATCAGATATTTACTTGCCCATCTTGTTACTTCACCAAATCAAGAAGTTGAATTGCATACTCCATACCAGAGCAAAATTTCCATAGAAATGAATGGAATAATTCATCCTAAAAAAAGACAGCAACTACTAGTCGATGACATCAAGTCATTCATTCATTATATATAATTATTTTTACTCTCTGCTTTTTACTCTAGGGGAACTTGCCTCCTTACACCTATTCTTTAACCTATGTTCTTTCACGCAGAACCTTCCTTAAGGTTTTTCTACATACATTACTAAAAAAAAACCTACCAGTAATTGTGTCACAGATAAACTATGCTGAATGGTTTGTGTATACGCAATTGCTAGTTCTGGTAAAAAGAAAATGGGAAAACGTTTTTATTGATATTTTCAACAAAGTTTCCCATGTTTTGTCAGAAAAGTTTTATTGTGACTTGCACAATTATTTTTTAATCTATTTAGACAGTAAATGCCTGTAGAATGGTAGAAATACACTTGGTTCTGAGATAGTTAGGCATCTTTGTTCCTACAATCAAGATTTGTTTACATTTTCCCATCCTCTAGCAAAATAATCAGAAGTGCTTTAAGACTTCTTTGTCTTTACAGCTTATATGAACTTCCTTATAAAATTTCAGAATATTTAACAAATTTCTCTTGGCAGGAAAAACAAAAGCAAGAGCTTTAAGTGGCTGCTGTATCTAAAATTGTTTAAGTGTTTCTGTGTTCCCTGAAAGTACAGCAAGTTGTTTACTTATTGCTAATACCTAAAATAATTACATTTTGCACACGTGTCTCTTGCAATACCTACATATAGGCACAAGACCTGATCATCAGCTCCACTGAGGGAAGGTTTCTCTCTTCTCTCCCAGTTGTGAGGCTGCCAGGATCTGAAACAGAATTCAGAAATTTAGAGCAGTTCCTTGGCTGCTCCAAGTTATGCCAGCTAGAGTGCTCACATAAACTGCCACTCTGTATGTCTTTATTGGAGGAATCCTCAACTGCCTGTTTGAGATAACTAAGGCCCTTTTGCACAGCTGGAGCAGGGTTGAGGATCTAGCCCAGGGTCAGAAAACAGGATGAAGCAGCTAAGACATCTCATAAAATTCTCTTCTCCTATGTCAAATCTCTGTTTTGTGGCTACTCAAGAGGAATTATGTGTCTGCATTTATTTATCTAGATAATTGTCCAGAAGGTCCTTCTTCAAGTTCAGATCAGATTCTCTTTTTTCTTCATCTCACATTTACAGGGTTGCTTTTCTGCTGCTCCATGACAAAGCTGCGATAGAACATGTGGACAGTGTAAAAAGAAACATAACTTTTCCTCCCTAGTTTGTAGTGAGTATAGGGGGATCATGTTGCTAGTGTTTTAAAGATGTCCCATATTTGGTACATAAGGTCAGTATAGGGTGGATGTTATGTATTTCTACAGTATTCACGTAATGGATCCTACATTGTGATACCAATATAGGATTTTGTACTCTGTATGATTTTTGTATCAAAAATATTGTATGATGCAGTTCCTTTATAAATAACCTTTCCTTATATTTTTTTCCTACAGTCGTCCTTCTATTTCCTTGAAATGTAGGTGGTCACCATAAGTTAACAACATTCTTTCTACTCTCCCTACATCTGCTATGTGTTATCTGGTACTCACCTCTGACCCTGATATTCAACACAAGAATAAGAAGAACTGCATCCTATTCAGCTGGCTGCTTGCACTTTAACTCCAAATGATCAGTGGCTGTTGAATTAGCATGTGCCAGGAGCAGAAATTGCTGAGGCAGCATCAGGGCAATTCAAACAGAGCTCTTCCATCTTCTTTTACATTTGGGATAATTAAGCAGGCCTCCAGGAATAAGCATGTCAGCAGAGTATATTTTTAGGGGGAAACTTTTATATAGACCAGGGTTAGGCTTTCCTGAAATAAAACAAGTCTAATATTGATTTATAACAGGAAGAAATTTGACAACAAAATATTTGTTTTTCTTACTTACTGAGTCAATACATTGTACATCTACATAGAGAATCTGTATCATTCCCTGCAGAGACATTACTCTCGAAAATATTGGAGGCCCAGACTCTGGATTAGTAGCATTTTACTCCAGGACTAATCTATACTTTGATGGGACTATTCATAGAGTAAGGTGCTATTCACTGTGAGTAAGAGTATCAGAATCTGAACCTAAATGGGAAGGTTCCTTTCGACCTTATCACATCAAAACCCTTCTGATATTCTCCCGACCCACAAGGAGGAATTAGAATGGCTTATTTGGACCTTGTTATGGAGGAAACAGGACTGCTGCCTTGCCTGCCAAGAGTGGAATGATTAAAACTTTGGGAATTGCCCAAAATAGAAACAGAATCAGTTTGTTTCTCAGACTTTTTGTCCTTTCTTCTTCCTTTGATTGGTGAGGTGTGAGGGAGTAGCCTCTTACAGACCAATAATCCTCAAACCCACAATCCCACAATTTAAATTATGGCTCTAGTTATACAGTGCTATTTGCTGAACAATGCGGTTGACCTATGTGATAATCTCCAACGTCCTGTAGTGTTGTACAAGATCCTCAAACTCTCTTCTGCTATATTTGATTCCCTCTGCAGCTGCTTTTGAAGTATTAAAATGTAGATTTGAGAACTGGCAGTAAGGCAAGGAGTGTGTCTTACTGACTGTTTATGGCTGCCAAAACATGTCTATCCCTTGGTGGTTGACAGTAAAGCATATGGTATTTATGCAGGTCCCAAGTGCAAGAGCTCATTGTACCAATGAGTCTGCCACAATTTTAAAGTGATGGACTCACACCAGGAAAAGCTGTTCTTCTGACGGTGATATATCAGTGCATCTAGGTACAAGGCCATCATCTGGGCTACAAATGTAGGACTACTCAGTGACTCAGATTTTTTTCTTAAACGGCTGTGCTTCACTTGCCAAGTATATATCTTTATGCATATCTGTATTTATATTTCACACCACTGACCAGGGAAAAATAGGTGCTGAAGATGCTAATTATATAATTACAAGAGTATAGTAAAACCAAATGAAGGATGATGAAGAAAAACTCAGTAGAACTCATGTTAGGAAATAAAAATCCATGTATTACTTTTAGACTGCAAGCTCCCCATTCTGAGTACAGTGCCAGCTAGTCAAAGGTGAATTCAGATGACACTGTGAAGGGGATCTGTTTTCCTGTTCCCAATGTGTGCATGCACATCTAATATATGTATGTTTACAGTAGGCAGTTTTTTATTTTACCAGCAGATTAAGATACAATTCTTAAACAGGTGAGCTTCTCACCCAAAATCCATTTTTTTTGAGAAAGGGCATACTGAAACAACAAGGTTAGCAAAGAATTTTAGAGGTGTTATAAAGGACTGAGTTTGCACCGTGTTAAAAGTCATGAAAAAATCTATCTTTTGGCTCCCTACTGACTCTGACTATTTTAATAAGTGGTTTGGTTAATTTGAAAGGTAGTTCCCTGAGTAGGAGACTTGGGTTTCGGACATTACATCAAAATTGTATGTGCTTAGGGAACACTCCTGAAATGTGTGGGCTTGGGGGTTGGCTCTTTTTTCTTCTTCGGAGATTGGAAATTATTTGTGGTGGAATTCTTCTAGTTATGAGTTATTTTTTTACAACTGTTAAATAAATACTATGGGCTGATTCAGCCCCAAATAGCCTGCATTCACTTTTTCTTTCTTATCTGAAAGAGTGTTGCAAATACCTAAATACAATAATTGTGCCATTTGTTTGTCATGCCCTTTTTTGACTATGGGTTACTCAGTAGATGTCTAAAATTATCCTTAACTACGTTTTATAAAGCCCAGAACTGTAATCCTAAAATAATTATCTTAATAAGTGCTTCTCAGTTGCCACCAGGCAATAACTGCATCCCTGTCCTCTTAAAAGGAGTTTAAAATGAACACACAACTTTCATATTCTTATTTAATTTTGTTGAGAATAAACTAAGAAAATAATATTTTAAATAATTGCATTCGGGTCCCTGTGAGATATCAGCATAATTTTACGTAAGATACCTTTATTTAATATGCATTTATTGATTAATAAAGAAACACATTCTGTTTGTAAACCAAATGATTGGTCCAGTGGCACAAAACAATAATGCAATGAAGCCTCTAATTCATTAAATTGGAATATAGGGATTGAATTACTAATTTATGTTGGTTTTAATATCATGTTATAAATTATACTATTCTAAAATGTAGGAGGAAAATATTCCCCATGACGGTGGTTACCTACAGTTCCAACTAGTAAGGTTATATATGACTCCAGGGAGATGAAGTAGGGGGAGGCACTAGAGATTCTGCAGACTGACATGGTTCCCCAGGAATTTAGTGTAGTGTATGTTGCAATAGCCACAACTTTAAAAATCAACCAATTTTTTAAAAACACTGAAAGTTTTGTACAGAAGTCATTGTTAGAAACAGGTAGATATTGGAATACTGGCCTGTGAGATAACTGAACAAGAAGGTCAAGTATTAGAAAAAATTAACAGGGAGGGAGAGAGAGAGAGAGAGAGAGAGAGAGAGAGAGAGAGAGAGAGAGACTTCATAAATCTTAAGTGGTTTCAGTTCATTTCTGCCCATCTTAGCGTTTTTATTCAGGAAAAACATGCCTTAAAACCCTCATCTTCAGTATTTCACAGCCTGTTGTTCACGTATCCCCTTCTGTGGTCTTTTTAGCTAAAGAGTCCCCTACTTAAATGCCTCAAAAGCTTCTTTGAGAAACCAACAGAAAGTCCACTTGAACGCACACTAGATTATCTCCAAAGGTTCCATATTGCTCTTGGGTCTCTGCTCCCTAGTGCAAGACAGGTTGTAACTCCCTAGTTCTCAGACTTCAGCCCTGTGAGACACAGGCAAACCAACCTCCTTCGGAGAACTGCCAGGGTCTCCAGTGTGCCGCTCTTTCAAAAACCTTGTGTTTGTTTGTTACTGATGTACAAAGAGAAGCTTCCTGAGTAACAGGAGTATTTAATGGAATCCTTTCTCAGATCCACCGGCAGTTAGTCATTTCAGTGACTAAGCCTTCTTTTGGGGCTCCACTTCAGAAATCAGTCATGAATGTTCTATTATTGAACAGCGATTACATGCAATAAGGCAAGATTTGCAAGGTTTTAAGGGTGGCCACTAATATTCAAAGAGATGAACATCTCCAATATAAATACTACAAATGGACTGAAGTTAACAAGAATCTATGAAATGGCATGAGAATGTTGATGAAACAAGCAAATCACCAGTAAAATGGCACCATAGGAAGGATACCACTATGATGAGACTTTTAAACCGCAGGAAGGCTCTCTTTCTCTCTAGCATACACATTAATTTCTTTCTTTTGATTTCTGGTTGTATTTTGAGTCATCTTTCATTTGATTCACAAAAGGAAAGAGCAAGATTGTATGTAAACTATCCAGATTTAAATTTGAAATTGTTTCAATCCTTCATGGGGAGAGGAAATTCAAACTTCCTTTCATAGTTAGATGAATGGGCTCAGCCTTGCCAGGATCGTAGCACTGCCTGAGGGCTGCTGAGCTCTCACATCTCCTGGTGAAGTCAGTGGGAATTGAGAGTGTTCATCACCCCTGAGGAGCTGTTCATCACCTGCAAGGACTAGAAGCAAAGACTGATTATTTTTTAAAATGGGAAGTAGACTTACATGGAGCATGACACTGGTATGGCAGTTGTGACACTGGTATGGCAACTGTTGTGCCAACAGAGAGACATACACCCCACAGTTCCAGGGTTCACTGACCACAGGGACATTTTTTGAGTATAACATTCACAGAGGACATGACTCCCCATCTAGCTCATGTCCAGAAAGAAATGTCTCTGTTGGTCCAAACTACAGTGATGCACTCAGGTAGGTCACGGAATGGTCAGAATCTAAAAGAGACATGTACAACAGACTTTTGCTACAGCACCGCTTTTTGCTCACCATGTAGAACTTTTAATAGTAATACTATTAAAGTAAAACTTTGATAGCAGCCTTCAACTACCTGAAGGGGGGTTCCAAAGAGGATGGAGCTTGGCTGTTCTCAGTGGTGGCAGATGACAGAACAAGGAGCAATGGTCTCAAGTTGCAGTGGGGGAGGTCTAGGTTGGATATTAGGAAACACTATTTCACTAGGAGGGTGGTGAAGCATTGGAATGCATTACCTAGGGAGGTGGTAGAGTCTCCTTCCTTGGAGGTTTTTAAGGCCTGGCTTGACAAAGCCCTGGCTGGGATGATTTAGTTGGGAATTGGTCCTGCTTTGAGCAGGGTGTTGGACTAGATGATCTCCTGAGGTCCCTTCCAACCCTCATATTCTCTGATTCTATGATTCTACTCCTGACCAGATGACGTACAATGCATTGCCTTTTTGTACCCAGTTTTTCAGTTTTAGTGAGAGAGGCAGTGGCCTTGAACAGTATTTTCTAACATGTTAACCTGCTCCATTGCTGATCAAACTGTAAGCAGGTTTTACACTTGAGTGGGCTGACATGTCTGGGCTTTGTTCTATGTGTACATCTTGGGTTCATGATGGGGGTTTCTAAAACCATTGTTTGTGAAGGATAATAATTTTTCCCTCCAAAGTCCTATTGAGTACTACAAAAATACATGATGCTTTTTTGAGGGCTTTATCTCACCAAAGCTGCATAATATATATTTTCTCCTGAGAATGATGGTTAAACACCATAAACCTTGATTATTTCTAAAGGCTCAGAGGGGCTCCACGATCTTGAGCCCCAGTTTAAGCTGATTGTCCATAGTGAGTTTCAGGCTTATCTTTTTGTGCCTTATTGACTTGAGGAGTATTTAAGAGTGTTTGCATAAAATAAAAATGATAAATGCAAGAAAGGTGCAAATTATCAAATGTGAACCAGATTCTGGAGTAACAAAGCATTCACTTTTCATAATCGATTTGGCCCTGTTGTTCTTTAATTCTGCCAGGGAGATGATGCTAATATGTTTTATATTTATTTTCCTGGTCAATATAATTTTAATCAGTTTTCTTACTAAATCATTGTTTTTCTCTTAGAGTTCTGATAATCAAGATAGAGCAAGATGCAAAGTATGTACAGCTGAGGTAAGTCACTCAACTGTTCTTTCTATGTTTTCAAAAAGTACTGGATTAATGGAGGAAATTAACAATTTATAACCCATGTGTGAAAGGGATTGTAGTCTAAGTATTTGCCTATGTGTGTACTGAACTGCATGTCTAAATATAAGGTATATGTATACTATACCCAGTGGTTCTTGAATATTTCCAGTCCATGCATCCATATTAAAAATGTAATTAATGTTGTGACCACTCTCCCTCCATCCTTTCTCTGCCAAAGGACAAGCCTGCAGGTCTTTAACTGTTATCCCAACACACACGATACAGTGCAATCTGATCTCTTTCCTTTGCTACAGTTCTTGATGAGACCCCCTACCTTTTGTGGATGTGCATGCTGCTGCTATCCACTCCAGTCTGCCTCCTTCTATCATAGACAAACAGCAGTGGTAGAATTCCACAAAGTAATACAGGTGCATTTTGTATCACTGGAATAAACTCTCATTGAATGTTCATGTCCCACCCAATTCTCTGAGGTGCTTCCATTGAAATCAGTTGGATCAAGCATATCTTTGGGATGTGACACTGTTACTAGCCGCTTGCAATTATACTAATTAACCCTTTCATGTGTGTCACATAAACCATAGCTACCATTATCTTTTGCCCTCCCGCACATCATTCCTACCCCCAGCCAATTAGGAGAAGTAAAAATAATGCTGGAGTTGGGGATCATCGAAGAATCCCACAGTCAGTGGTCCAGCCCAATCTTCTCCTTTTATTTCCTCCCTTTTTGCCGCTGGCACTCGATAGGGCCTCATTGTTACTCTGGCCCCAGGGTTCGTGACGATGTGGCGATATGTCTCGGTTGTTCGACCCGGTTTTGTCGAGAACACATCTTGGTTCTGGAAGATCATCTCAGACACCTCATTCTTCTGGTCTGGTGTTAAATCGGGAGACACTCTCACCTGTTTGGAGGCTTGTTTTCCTGGTTTAGGTCTTTTTGGACCGTTGTGCATGCCTGTTGTGCATGCCAGGGTTTCAGAAGGTTAACGTGATAAATCTGTTCTGCCCAGTTCCCCAGGTTACACTGCATAGGCTCCTCAGCATTGGGACACTGTGCAGCTATGTGTCCCCACTCCCCGCAGGCATAACATCTGTATGGAGCCCTAGGCGTTCCCCGGTCTCTTGGTTTGGGCAGTCTAACATCATGATCCTCTTCTCCCTCAGTACTCCGACTCTTTGTGGCCTCTGATGGGCCTTCAGCCTCTCTCTTTTTCCACCTGGGCCCTCTTGGTGGCCCAGTCACCCGAACTTTAGGGCTTGGTGCTGCTAGTTTAACCCGGGGTGCCTCTTCCTTAACTGGTCGGGTCAGCTCCCTCGCTGTCCTTCGCCTCTCTACCAGGGTGACAACCACGTCATAGGTGGAGGGTTCGTTCTGGCTAACCCAGGCATGAAGGTCTGGTGGTGGTCCCCTCATGTATCGGTCGATTACCAGAACCGCTAGTATCTCTTCCGGACTCCAGGACTCTGTTTGCAACCACTTTCGTGCGAGATGGATGAGGTCATACAATTGGGACTGCGGGGTTTTGTCTTCCTGGTACCTCCAACCGTGATACTGCTGGGCCCGCACTGCTCTCGTTACCCCAGATCTGGCCAGGATCTCTGCTTTCAGCTGGGGGTAGTCTGCCGCAGCCTCTTCAGGCAGATCATGGTAGTCCTTCTGGGCCTCCCCACACAGGAATGCCAGACCACTGATCTCGAGGCCAGGCCTCCCATAGGGCTGTCCTCTCAAAGGCCAGAAGGTATGACTCTACATCATCCTCCCATGTCATTTTCTGCAGCCAATGGCTGGCCCGTATGAGCCGCGTCCCATCATGGCCGTAATTCAGCTCTGTAAGGGACTTTACCTGGTTTACCAGTTCTCGCAATATAGCTCGGTCTTGAGCAGCCTGGTCCATCAGCAGGCGATTAGTCTCTTGCTGCAGCCACACTTCCTTCTGCCTGGACACGGGTAGCCTCCTGCTGGGCCGCTGTAGCTTGTATCAGTGCTCGCACTACGTCATCCATCGTGGTGAAAAAAAATAAACCCTCTCCCCTTTTTTTTGTTTTTGTTTTTTTGTTTTTTTGTTTTTTTGTTTTTTTTTAAGTCACCCTCCTTCTTCCGCCGCGCTGTGCACCTGAAGATCCCACTTCTGACACCAGTGTGACAAAGTTCCTCCTCTATCTTGGTGGGTGCTGCGCTTATTGGCGGATTCTTTTGCCTCAAAGATTCACCATGTGAGTTGGGGAACAGCGCAGAGACCTTCACCTCTGGAAGAACCCACAGTCCAGGTCAATTGGGAGGTTTGGGGGGAACCCGCCCTCTACTCTGGGTTCCAGCCCAGGGCCCTGTGGACTGCAGCTGTCTATAGTGCTTCCTGTAACAGCTGCATGACAGCTACAACTCTCTGGGCTACTTCCCCATGACCTCCTCCAAACACCTTCCTTATTCTCACCATAGGACCTTCCTCCTGGTGTCTGATAACGCTTGTGCTCCTCAGTCCTCCAACAGCACACCCTCTCACTCTCAGCTCCTTGCGCCTCTTGCTCCCAGCGCCTCACATTCACACCACAAACTGAAGTGAGCTCCTTTCAAAACCCAGGTGCCCTGATTAGCCTGCCTTAATTGATTCTAGCAGCTTCTTCTTAATTGGCTCCAGGTGTTCTAATTAGCCTGCCTTCCTGAACTGGTTCTAGCAGGTTCCTGATTACTCTAGTGCAGCCCCTGGTCTGGTCACTCAGGGAACAGAAAACTACTAATCCAGTGACCAGTATATTTGCCCTCTACCAGACTCCTGTACTCCACTGGTCTGGGTCTGTCACAATGCGTAAATGGTATAGTGAGTTGTGGCAAGAGTAGAGGTAAATTGCCCATCATTTTAATTCTTCTAGAGTTGTTTCCATTTTAGCAATAGCATGACAAATCCATTATCTTTTTAAGCTTCACAGTAGCTGGACACTTGGGAATAAATGTGCTCCAGCTAGCACAAGAAGGTGAAAACTGTATCTTCCTGCACCAGTGATGGTTATTGTGCCAAGGGGGCATTTATTCCAGGGGAAGAGCAGAAGGTATTTCACCTCCGCCTTCCCCAGTGATTTACACCAGGGTGTGCGACAGGGATTCCTCAGGCGCTGAATCCTCCAGGTACTTTGATCTCTCCCTCACAACATATGGGTTCAGTTTTGGGGCATGTTATGCTCCAAATCCCAGTGGACTAGTGTTGCAGTCCTTCAGCCTACCTGCCTGCCATCTACTCTGCTTCTGCAGTATCAGATATTATGATGAGGACCTAATGGTTCCTAACGTTCTGTTAGCTTTTTTGACTGCCACTGCAATTTGAGCAGATGTTTTCAGAGAACTGCCCACTATGATACCACTCAAAAAGATCCTGGAAACAGCTAATTTAGATCCCATCATTTTCTATGGATAGTTGGGACTGTTTTCTAATGTTCATTACTTTGCATTTATTAGCATTGAATTTCATCTGCCATTTTGTTGCCCAGTCACCCAGTTTGGGAGATCTCTTTGTAACTTTTTGCAATCAGCATTGGATTTAACTAGCTTGAATAATTTTGTATTGTCTGCAAACTTTGGAACCTCATGTTTATCCCTTTCTCCAGATCATTTATAAATTAAATAAATATATAAATAAATTAATGGAGATATCCCATCTCCTAGAACTGGAAGGGACCTTGAAAGGTCATTGAGTCCAGCCCCCTGCCTTCGCTAGCAGGACTAAGTACTGATTTTGCCCCAGATCCCTAAGTGGCCCCCTCAAGGATTGAACTCACAACCCTGGGTTTAGCAGGCCAATGCTCAAACCACTGAGCTATCCCTCCCCCCATGAATATGAATATGAATATGTTGAACAGCAGTGGTCCAGTACGGAGCCTTGGGGGAGCCGGTTATTTACCTCTCTCCACTGTGAAAACTGACAGTTTATTCCTACCCTTTGTTTCCTTTTTTTTAACCAATTATTGATGCATGAGAGGACCTTTCCTTTTACCCCCATAACTCCTTACTTTTCTTATGAGCCTTTGGTATGGGAACTTGTCAAAGGCTTTCTGAAAGTCCAAGTACACTATATTCACTGGATCACTTGTCCACATGTTTGTTGACCCCTCAAAGAATTCTAATAGATTAGTGATGCATGATTTATCTTTTAAAAAGCCATGTTGACTCTTCCCCCAACATATCGTGTTCATTTATGTGTCTGATAATTCTGTTCTTTGCTATAGTTACAACCAATTTGCCTGATACTGAGGTTAGGCTTACCAGCATGTGGTTGCCAGGATCACCTGTAGAGCCTTTTAAAAAAAATCGGTGTTAGATTAGCTATCCTCCAGTCATCTGGTACAGAGGCTGATTTATGTGGTAGATTACATACCACAGTTAGTAGTTCTACAATTTCATATTTGAGTTCCTTTAACACTCTTGGTTGCATACCATCTGATCCCGGTGACTTATTACTGTTTAATTTATCAATTTGTTCTAAAACCTCCTCTATTGGCACCTCAATCTGGGACAGTACTCCAGATTTATTACCTAAAAAGAATGGCTCAGGTGTAGGAATCTCCCTCACATCCTCTGCAGTGAAGGCTGAGGCAAAGAATTTGTTTAGCTTCTCTGCAACACTCTTGTCTTCCTTGAGTGCTCCATTAGCACCTTGATTGTCCAATAGCCCCACTGGGATACATCATTCTTTCCATATAAAAAATAGTGGAGAGTGTGAATGTGAGTGAGAAATGGAAAATTCTGGGTTAAAGAAGGCTTGATGTTATCAGATGATTAAATTAAACTGCACAGCAGATAAAAACACAACATAAAATGGTATATTCGTGTAGACATATTGTAGATGGATCTGGTGGTACCACCTATTAAGGTTGCCTGACATTTCCCATTATAAGATCATTTACAGTTGCTTATTTTGACAAAGTTTAACCATTTGGGCTGAAATTTTTCATGATGGGTAACTGCCTCAAGGAGAATTAGTCTAGAATTTTTTCAGCCAAATGGTGTAGCAGTTTCTTCGAATGAGGCTAGGAAAAAATATGGTGATTGCCCATGTTAATTCTGGTGACTTTCTCTTTGAGAAGCTAGATTGCCCCCATGCTTTACAGAAGAACTTGAAATTTGGTAGAGAGTGGTCTTTGTGACCGGGAGACTGGAACTGGAGGCTGACGGTGGGAGAGAAGACAGAAACTGGGACTGTGAGTTGAGGGGAAAACTGAGACTGGCTGGGCAGCTGGGAGAGTAGATGAGAATGGTACTGGTTGAGCTGGGCAAAACTGAGAGCAGGGAAGGAAACAGATTGAGTGGGGGACTGGGGAGCCAGTTGGTGGGAGGAGCAGACAGATCAGACGAGGAGCCAAGGGGACTTGCTGACAAGGATAATGGGATTAGACTGGGAGAAGGGGAGATGATCTGATGAGGCAGTGTGTTCCTGGTTAAGGAGACTGGTACTGGGACAAAGAGCCACGGGTGGGTAAGAGGCAGGACTGAGACAGGGGCAGGTTGGAGGAAACAGAACTTTTTGGGCCAAGCTTAGTGGGGAATGGATAAAATGACAGGTGACCACTGGAGAACACTCCCTCTCAGAGGATGGAATAGAACCCAAGATTACTGAGTCTCGCCATTCTTCTACTGTCAGAAGTATCTGTGCAATCCACTAGCAAAGTGTGTCTCATCCTTTTCTAGTGCCACGTAGAGGATGACAACCTACTACTGCTATCAGTTACTCCATTAGCTTAACTGGCAGAAGTCTGTGCAGTGGACCTAAAGGTTCCAACCTTGCTGATAATGTACTATGTGGCCATCATTATGATGGCACATGATGGAATTTTTGTTTTTTTCAGTTTGTATTTTTTAAAACTTAGGAAATTACACTTCAAAACAACATTAAAATAACATTATTAAGATTGAAATGTTAAGCATTCAAAAGTTAGGAAATGCCAGATTTTAAGTTGCTTGTGTGGCCCCCTTGTGTGTATGCATTAGGATACAGTCTTTAATTACACAATCTCATTCTATTTTTCCCACAGGACCCTTGCTTCAATCAGTCCACCAAATGGATGAAGCTCACATAGTGAGCAGCTATTCAGTATTTTGTTTTCTCCTCGTTGTTCAGTGTGTGGCCCCAAGCCTTATTTACTGTACACTAGTCAAACCCTGCTGTAAGGACAGAACTACTAATTTCTTCATAGGTGTTTCTCTGGTGCAAATCACTGTAGTATGAGTGCTTCATAAATATTCATAAATTCATTTTCATAATACCCCTGTGAGATGAGATCTTATCCCCATTTTACAGATGAGGAGCTGAGACACCGAGATTAAGCTCAAAAGTGCCCATTAACGATGGGTACGAATTGGAGATGCCTGGGACTTGATTTTTTCACAGGACTTAGAATGATTACTCCTCCCATTTGCTCAGCACAGCTCCCATTTGCTCAGCACTTCTGCAGGTCAGAACTCAGCATCTCAAGTCAGGTACCCAGAAAATGAGGAACACACAAGTAGTGACCACCTGTGAAAAGTATAAGTGACTCTCCAAGCATCACAGGAACTCTGTTGCAGAGGTGGGATAGAATCCAGTTCTCTATTCAGACTACTATTCAGCTGCTTTAACCTTTCTTCTTTCAATTCCCTGCCACTAACAACAACGGCTTCCAATTTCTGCAACAAACAGAGCAGTGGTCCTACAGACATCAGTCTTCTTCACTACCCAAACCTGATATACCTCCCATGCCATGGTCCATCCTGTGCACTGAAAGAGGCAGGAGTGCTGTGGAATAAATAGTACATGATTGTGTAATTAAAAACGGTATCATAAGGCATATATACAAGGGATACGAATTAAGGTCGCACATCTAACCTTAATCCTGGCATTTTCTAACTTTTAAGTGGGTGACTTTGAAACCTTAATGTTATTTTAATGTAGTTTTTTTTTGTCTGTAATACAGTAGTACAGGGAGTTTTATAGACCAGCTTGTTACCTGCCCTAGCATGGGTGAACGTGGGGAGATGAAGTGAAAAAGAAACATTCTCCACACAATGGCCAGAAACTGCAGAAGCCTCATCATGTGCATATCACTACAGAGATGACAGGAAGTAGACAGGGCCTTTTGTCTCATCCTTCTGCACCAGCCTGCAAATCAGACAGTGTTTTGGAGTAGCAGACTATCTAATCCAAATGGGGGTGGTGCAGCATGCACACTTGCATAAAATGCTGCGAGTGTGTGTATGTGTAGACAGACAGACTCCACCCAATGACAATAACTACTGCTTCCCATGGTGACCAATTCTCTCATTGTTTCCTTGTGCTTTCCTGTCTGTCTGGCCATCTGTTGTCTTGTCTTGTATTTGGATTGTAAACTCTTTGGGGCAGGGGGTCTTGTTCTGTACTTGCATAGCACAATGGGACCCTGGTTCATGACTGTGGCTCCCAGGTGTTATGGTAATACAAAGAACAAATCATAATAGTAATGTGAAGAACAAATAAAAATTGTCACTAAAAACTGAATTTCAATATCTGTAAGAAACAGGCCTTTCTTAAATATTGAATTGAACTATTAGTTACATAGATTATGGTTTTCTGTAAGCCTCAGAGTTGGTAATAACTATGACAGTTTGCTCTGTGTATTACCCATCTAGAATGCAACAGAGGAATGCAATTTGTTCACTAACTTTGTTTCTTTTAAGTGAATTTAATGTTTTTGTATTTTGCAATTTACTGAAGTGCTAGTAGTTTATTAAAACAGAACATTAAGTTGACCTATATACCTATGTCACAGAGCTGTTGTGAAGATTAATAATTAGATAATGTTTGTAAAGCACTTTTTATAAGTGAAAAGTGCTATAAAGTGCTAAGTATTATTATTACAGCATGATAGAGATCACAAAACACAAGTGAATTAGCTCTAGGTTTAAGCCTTATAAGGCAAAGCATACCAGGGGCAAAATAACATTGCAGTTATTTTTCTAACATCCAGCACTTCATTAACTACCACACAGGGTTATATAACTCTGTGAGAATCTAACTTTGTAAAGTTTAGAATCATAGCAGGAAAAGTTCTCACGGGTTTTGCAGACAAGACTTGTATGTACGGCCTTTAAGGTCACTCAGAGTTCCTCCAGCTATGAGGAGCTAACCCCGCCAGTTGCATGTGAGGACGCTGCTGCCTGCTGTGGCTCTCCCAAAGTGAACTCCTCTAACAGGGCTGCTGCTGTCCAGGCCAGGTTGCGAGCACTACTAAACAATGCACTGTGCCAGATCCTCAGCTGCTGGAAATCAGCATAGCTCCACTGAACTTAATACAGTTATGCTGACTTCCACCTGCTAAGTATCTGTGCCCCATTGCAATTTAAAGCTCTTGCAGAGCTTTCTTACACAAAGTCCTTCCCACCAAAAGAGTCTCTATTAAATCCTCAAATTCTTACTGTGGGTGGAAAAATAAGAACCATTCCACTGAATCTGTCACTCTTCCCTTGGACTGAACTCAGACCTTTTTCAGAGCTTGAGAAAATTCAGTTAACTCCTCCCTCCCTTCTTGTTCCTCCTCCTTCACTATCTGTAGCTGGCAGCCTACTACCACAGTCCTGGGGTTTCCTGATAGTGAGGACCCAGAGGACAGGCCTTTCTCTTCAGTCTAGTTCTGCTGATCACATGCACACTATTGTCTTCTGCACCATCCCACGAAAAGTCCAGAGGCACAAAATCCAAAAGTAGCCTCAGTGGCCTAGTCTGGTTACTCGCTGTTTTAGGGAGGAGGGCAATGGAGTTATCACTCCCAAGAAGAACATTGTTGAGGGTGCAGTGGGAGTGTGCGTGTGTCACAGCCACCTAATCAAGAAACGTGATAGAATAGTGAGAAGTCAGAGCACCATTCCCAAGGTTATTACTGGTGGGGCTGAACTTCTTCCCACAGAAGTTTGGGTGGAGTCTAGACCTGCTAAGCCTCCCTGGAAGTGTGCTTCTGCTGCTGCAGGATAGGAAGGGGAATGCCCTCCCCTCCATAACAGGGACAGACTATGTTCAGAGGTCCTCAAAAGATTTTCTGTTCTCATAAGTTTAAGATAAGCATAAGATAAGGTTTAGCCATCACTAGTTCTACACTGCTGTGTCTCTTCCTCTGGATTTCTGCACTTTCAGGCTGCTTGACTTTTCCACTCTTCCAGGAGCAATTAGTGTTAGGTCTGTCTCAGCTGGAGGTTCCTTATATGGAAGCTTCCTCTCTGCAGAGCAGTAACAACTCTTTTACCATTGTCTGGGCTGGCTTTGAGGCATGCCCTTCTCTCTCTTTCCTCCACCACCAAAATAAAAATAAAAAGCAGCAGTCACTGCTGCATTAAAGAAACAACTTACACACACATCATTTTAAAAAAAGAAAACATTTACCATAATATTGTGTGCCTCACTGCAGTGTATGCTCCCAATATGGGAAATAACATGGTAATTTTAGAACGACATAGTATTTTTGTTTCCTTTTTGAAGGTTGTGTGTGTGTGTGTGTGTGTGTGAGAGAGAGAGAGAGAGAGAGATTTGCCCAGTAGGTGTGAAGGTGTCAGATCTCATGAGTCATGATTTGTAGTGAGCATTGGAGAGGAACCAATGATTATAGTACACACTGGTACCAATGATATGAGAAGATGAATGTGAAAAGTCCTAGAACCTAAATTTAGATGAATAAATTAACTGCTTTTCATGGTAGCTTTCTGTTAAATGTTTCCATTTTTCATATGCTGGGCCAGCTAGATGAAGAGAACTTCAGGGTCTCCAGGTATAGATAAGAAGGTGAAAAAAGCCTATAGAGAAGAAATACGCTCTACCTAACCAAACTGGAACCAGATGAGACAGAAAACTGACACACATTTTGGGGGATTACTTAGAACCAGGGGGAAAGCTTGACAGGTGCTGGGGATCCCTCAGGTTGTATGAAGACATCTGCTAGGGATGTCAGGAATACAAAGGTAACTCTGTATCCAGTAGTAAATGATAGGACAGAAATTATAGTCGAATGGGAGGAGGACAGGTCCCAGAGGCATATTTCAGGAAAGTAACTGTGTCAGAGAAAGGAATTAAACGTAGGCATGCAGCCAAAAATAAAATATATAAATTTCTGTCTGCCAATGAGAGAACCTTAAAAAGCAAAAATAGGTGAACTAGAATGCCTGGCAATGGAAGATGAGCACCTTGATATAATATGCATAACTGAAACATGGTGGAATGAATGGAATATTGTAATACATGGTTATAAACTAGGACAGAGCAGATGAATCAATGGTGTACTATAATACCAGCCTATAAATTATGCAGAATAGGTCTTCAGGATAAGGGAGTAGTGCTGCATCTCAAGATTTCATAGAATCTAATGGGAGAACGTTTCTGAGTGGAGAGAGCCATTCTGTAGTTTGGCTACAACTTACGTTGTCATTCCTTTAGTATTATGGTCTTAAATACATGCCCAGCTTGCACAGAGCTTTGGATGAGTGCCCCTTGGTCTGGAGTTATTTTTAAACCAAAATAAATAACAGCATCCCAAGACATAAGTGTACAAAAATGTAGTGATAGATTATACTGCCTGAATCCTGGTAAAAAAAAATGGTATTGAGGGCCTGATTCTCATTTCTCATTGCCAGAGTATAAAAGGGCATTGGTGTAAATGAGAATCAGGCCCTGAATGTGCTGTTGTGAGGGAGATCAAAGGGATACCTGAGTCTAATAAAGCTGTAATGGGTTTCCGCTACCCTCATGTAAATTGGTTATATGTCACATCAGGGCAAAGTTTAGAGAAGCAATTTCTTGACACTCAAATGATTGTTTCTTGGACCAGCTAATTCTTGAACACACAAGAGGAAAGTATTCTCATTTTAGTCCTAAATTACACACAGGCGTTGGTTCAAGAGTAAATACAGTCAGCAATAGTGGTCACAATATAATTAAGTTCCATGTCTTCGGGGGAGAGATTGTACAAAAACTATGCCACTTAAGAATTCCCTAACACTGGAGGAATCTACCACCAGCTGGTTGAAGCCAGTTATAGGTCTGATTGTGCCATTTGAGTGGTGTTAAGCAGATTTAATAGGCTGGAAAATCTGCCCCACTGTCTTCAGTTTCAGTAGCATTATAATTTAATAATAAAAAGATATTGTAGAAATAAAAGTAGTCCAAAGAAGGGCAACAAAAATGAGTAATGGGAAGACTTCCATATGAGGAGAGATTGGAAAGATTTAGACTGCTTAGATCAAAGTGGAGAAAGGTATATGCAGAATGATGATGAATTGCATAGAGAAGATAATTTAGAAAGGGACGTTTAATGAAACTGACAGACAACAAATTTAAAACGCATAAAATGCAATACTTTGTTTATGCAACACATAGAACTCATGGCCACAAGACATGATGGAAGCCAAGAGCACAGGATTCAAAAAAAGGTAAGACATTTGAATGGATAACGAGAGACTCCATAAATAGACTGGATAGGATAAAAAAGAAAATAAATTAGGGATATTAGCCCTCGTGTCTCTGGGCATGAGCCAGGCACTAAAGCCTAGGTCCTCAAAAGTATTTAGTCTCTTAACTTCCATTGAAATTAATGGACATTAATGCTTATGTACTTTTGAGGGTCTGGGACTAACTGATGTGGTTTGCAAAAAACGTCACTTATAAATTGGTTATTCCATAATCTGCCACTGTGAAGTTTTTGCACCTTCCTCTGGAGCAGCTGATACTGCCCTGGTCTGACCCAGTATGGCAATTCCTGTGTTCTGTTGTGTGTCTGGCTGCCATGGGGGAAAGAGGAGATATGGCAAGAGTGCACTGCTCTCCAGTGCTCCTGAGCCGGTAAAACGGACCCTAAAATGGCATAAGTTAAAGTAGCCTTGTGACTGTTCTAACTTGCATGAGGGGCTGGTTCAGTTCCCAGCCACACCCAGGGTTGGGGAGGCCGAAAGGTCTATTACAGTCACTTTTGCTTCCCTTCATCTGTGCCAAATGTGTGCTCAGGGCAGCTGATGATTCAGTCCTAGATTCCTGCCATCCTATCACATTTTCTGTCTCCATCTTCTCCTTAGAAGCTTTTAAACTGGAAAGCACATGGCACAATACCCATCCTCCAAATCAAAGCAAGAAGTTTGCCATTTAAAATGTGAAGAATTTTTTTTAGCATTGCTTAACCCTCTGACTGCTGTAGACATCTCTAAGTATTGCCCTACTGTATGTATTTGGCTAGCAAATTGGAGAAACAGCAGCAGCTACACCAGGGGTTCTCAAACAGGCTCGGGACCCCTCAAGGGGTCATGAGGCTATTAATGGGGGGTTGCGAGCTGTCAGTCTCCACCCCAAACCCCTCTTTGCCTCCAGCATTTATAATGGTGTTAAATATATAAAAACGTGTTTTAATTTATAAGGGGGGGGGTCGCACTCAGAGGCTTGCTATGTGAAAGGGGTAACCAGTAAAAAAGTTTGAGAACCACTGAGCTACACTGTATTCATATGACAGAGAAGAAGAAGCTGCTTCTACAAAGCCTTCTTTTCATACTTTGTGTCTCTAAAAGTTGCCAGTTAATTAGATTCCATGGTTACGGCTATTGTAATATGTGCTTATTTGAAGTGCACAGATAATAATCAATTGTACACTCTTGACTACACTATTAATAGTTTTAATACTCACATTTTGTTTACATTTTGCATTACAATGAACACTTAGCCATTGTGGTTTTTAACATGGAATTCAGTGAATACTATCTCCATGTAATGCCCTTGCCATTTCATTCTGCGGTATTAAGTGTTGTTTTTCTAGCAAGGTCTTGAAATGTGGGGCATTATGTATGAGTTATGCTAATTTGTTAGGGCAATGAATACATTAATTTCATTAGTAAATGGCCTCAAAGCAATAATTACCAGTGTAGGTGTGTCAGAAACGATCATGTTCAGTTTTGCCAGTTAATTATTAAGATTTTGTTCTGAGGGACCCAGATTTGACATCCAGCTTCAATTTAGCCATAAATAAAACTCTGAAGTATGTAGGGATGAAGGAATCAAGCCAAGAAGTCGTTTTGCTCTTACACATTACTACTTTTGTCCAATTCTGACTGCCAATAAGATGCCAAAATAATAATGAAAATAGCAATTGCACTTTCTCATTCCTCTCATCTCATCTTGCGTTACAGTTTGCTGAATTATTCAAGGTAGTATTGCTTGCTAGTGCAGTATTATATTTAAAATGGCTAAGTTTATTGTTAAAGCTGATTTTTTTTATGGAGTTTACTTCTAATGCCTTAATTGGGTTTCTAAGTTATATATTTGCACTTCTTGAATCTGGTAGGGCTAACACCACAAAAAAGACTAATGGTGGCATCTGTGCACCTGGATTAGTTTCTGTAAGTGTGACATTATTTTTAATTAAAGCAGACCTATTGGGGCCATCTAGTAAATCTCTGTTCACTAATAATATGCTTTTAGGCATCTTATAACTGAATTATTTCCCAGGAAATTTTGGGAAGCCTCCTATATTGTGGTGTTATGCATTTCTTGATTTATTATAATGACAGAAATAATGGTTCTTCAACTTTTTATTTTGTGGACCACTTGATAAGAGAACCCCTCTCATTTCCTATCAGTCCTCGTCACAACATCCACTCGTCTACTCCTTGCTCCACAAACTATTTCACTCTGCAGACCACTGTAGAATAATGCTGCAAAGATAGAGCTGACCAGCTGATGGGGCGTGCTCACCATCAGTGTAATAAGTGAGCACAGTAAAAGTTTTGTTATCTGGTATGTTGGGAGAATGGGGGGTGCTGATTAACTAAGAGTTTGTGTGCGGGAGGGGACTCAGGGCAAGGAGTTGGGCCACGGGAGGGGTTTCAGGGTGCCGGATCCAGGCGGCGCTCACCTCGGACAGCTCCCTGCAAGCAGTGACATGTCCCTGCTGCTCCTAGCTGGAGGTGTGGCTAGGCAGTTCTGCGTGCTGTCTCCACCCGCATGCACCGCCTCCGCAGCTCCCATTGGCTGCAGTTTCCAGCCAATGGGAGCTGCAGAGCCAGTGATCAGGGCAGGGTTGGGGCAGCACACGGAGCCCCCAGGGCAGTTCTTCCACCTAGGAGCAGCAGAGACACGCCGCTGCTTGCGGGGAGCCATATGGAGCCAGGTAGGGAGTCTGGCAGCCCTGCGCCAAGCAGACTATAAACCAGACTTTCGATGAAGATCAGAAATGCCAGTTTATATAGCTCTCCAGTTGATAAAATGCCAGATAACACAGCTTTTAGTGTACTCTGCAAGGCTAACCCTGACCCTGTTTCATAATTTCAAGCAGGATCAATGTGCCCTGCATCTTGATATTGCATCCAGCTTCTTGTATTTACAGATAAATGATTGGTTTTCTAATTATTGATTCACACTTTTGCACAATAGCTTCCATTGCGCTAGCTGGTTTGGAGTGACTGTTTATTCTGGGGCAGATGTAACATTCAAATACAGCTGATCACACGATGAGGTCTGGCACGGGCATCTGGGCAGCCTGATCATATTTCTTGTTCTCTCTGGCCCCGATCCTGCGAAGAGCAGAGGACCTCCTGCACTGGTGCTGAGCAACTTCATCTCCCATTAATTTCGTTCAGAGTTGAGGACTCAGCACCCTGGGAGCACTGGACTTCTCTCTGGGAAGGTAGAGGTAAACAAATAACCTTTAGCCCTGCGTTACCCTTTAGAACTGCAGTCTTTCTCCCCCTTTTTTTGGCATGATCTCTTTAATATTAAAAAAATAAAATTAAACCAAACTAATAGCGCAAGTCAGAAGGTCAGCCATATGGTAGTGTTATAGTATGCGCAGGCTCAAGCATACAAGTTTGCTGTTGCAAGGTTTCTGGGCTCCTTGTGAAAACAGCATTTATTCTGGACATTTTTTTTCTGCTACAATTTTTGGGTCTTAGATGCTAAGGTAATAAGATTCCTTAAATCTCTCAAATTGTGCCTCGTTCCCCAGTCACCCACCCAGAGGAAAAAATAGGCTCTTTTTGTATTTATCCAGCAATGAAAATGGAATGTATTGACAGGCAGTGTTTAGGCAAAACTAGAGTGGCAGAGATCTAGCAGGGTAATTTATAATACGTGACAGGAAATTGGGAATATACAGTAAAAAGTAGACAAAAATTTCCTCTTACATTTTAAAGCTCAAAGGATAAGTCCAGGGGGAAATGAGAGGGTTTTGTAAAGTATCAGAATATTTTTTTCATGATCAATTCCAAACATTGAAGTTTTCCAGTGAATCTGTTTACCAGCTAGTTAGTTGGTTTACCTTCATATTCTTATTCTTGTCATTCCAGGATGAAATTTACACTTTCTAAGCTTTAACTTAATATTTATGGCAACTTTAATAAAAGTTTAGTAATGTCAAGGAGCTGGTTGCAAAGATGTACTTTGCACTAAGCCCCACTAGAAACTCATTTACTTACAGAATCCAATGTTAAGTAAAATAAACAGCTTTGGTTTCTACTGACATTTTATAGCCACCTTAAGGGAAAGGTGGGGAGGGGAGTTGTGTTGCCATGTGGGTTTAATTCATGAACTTCCCTGCAAAGTACTCAAAGGCAATACGGTAGTTGAGCCAACTTTCTCTGTTAAGTCACAAAAAGAGAGATTTTACCAAATACAGGGGATCAACTGCAGCTGCAAAGAGGAAATTTAGAATTATCATCATACCAGTATCAGAAGGTCCTTTATATTTATAGCTTCATAAAAGTTCACAGCTAGCGTATTCGCTGCCAACTAATAAAAGAACTAATGAAAATTTTTGCAGATTTTTTGTGTGTAGACAGTGGTTACCTAATCCCTAAATCCTAATGAATTCTTATATTCAAAACATTTTAAAAAGGATGGGGAAAAGACTTCCTTTTTGAGCCCTTTAACAAGACAGGTCTCAGTTAACCTCATTATGGGCCAGATTGTGATTCTATTTTATTTGGACAATAGTACCTTACCTGCAAGTATTCTTATTGACATCAAGGGGACTACTTGTGACATAAGATACTCTTTAGCATGAATAAAGATATCACAGTCTAGTTCTGAGTGACAATAAACTGCTGTATTGTTTGGCCAAACATTAAAATGTGCTTTATAATTCACAATGACTGCTTTATTGCCTAAGCATTCCAAAAACTGTAATTAAACAATAAGACACTTTATGATTATTGTCATTAGGTAATAATGAAAGCCTTGTATTTTAGTGCACCTCAAAGAATATTACTCAATCACCCACAGACTTCATGTATTGTTATGACTGTAACAGAGAATATTTTAATTGATATTTTCCTAAAAATTATTTTATCAGTATTTTCTAAATCTATCCAGACTCTGTGAAAAATAGTTCCCAGGGAAAGGGAAAAAGCAAGTAATAAAAATGATGAACTTTCCCTCCATATGAATTTATTGTTTTTCTACTATTTTTGTTGATTATTTTTTCTTGGTGCACTCCTGTTTTCAGTATCACTGTAAAGCCCTTGGTACTGCTTTGTTACTTGCTCTCTCTTCCCTTCAGCTTCACCTAGCTGAAGTTATCAAGTGGGCTTCTCCCAAGAGTTGGATGTCTTTAATTTTCATGTTTTACCATCTTATGCATTCTTTAAAATTTAAACTGGAAAGTGTTTCAGGCTAGTGAGAAATGAAAGTTACTTTTAGCTCCAGTCTGTCTTTATCAATATCAAAAGCCAGGGCCTGGTGGTACCAGAACAGATTGTGCTTCAAAAGAGAAGCTTCTAATCCAATCACCACTTAGAACAGTATTTTACTCCATGGGTGGAAAGGAGGACTGTGTTCTCTTTTACTCTTTTTGGATGTAGAGGAGGACATATATATCTTTTTTTTATTAACATTTTATATTGGAGGCATGGCTTAGCACTAATCTAGTTTTATAATTAAACATACCTTTTTAAAAAATACGAAGGCCTGAAGAGAGCAGCTACTGCATGAGGGAAGGGACCACCAGCCAGAAAGAATAAAAGAAAAACAAACCACTACAGGCTTAAATGCAATGCCATTTTGTCATGAGTTAAACCTGGGGGGCAGGGAGGTACAGTGAAAAGAGTGTTAGTATTTTCCCATTTGGTCTTACAATAAGCATGTGGATCTCAGGGTGGTGTCTAGGTTGTTCTTTCTCAAAATTACTGTGAAAACTTGTGAGAATTTTTTCCCTCCTAGAATGATAGTGCAGTGAAAACTGACCCCTTTCATACAGCTCTTTGTGAAATATACATACCCAGCAGTGCCCAGCCAATCAGGCTGTCCTCAGCCCAAGCTGTTTTATCATTTTCCATACAGTGTGCCTCGAGCTGTGAAACTATTTGTTGAATTGCTCCATGTTACTGTTTGACTGAGAGTGAGACAAATGTTCCATATTATCTTTAATTTCCATAAAATTGTTTTAATCTTTGCCTTATAATAAATGTATAAAAGTGCCCTGAGGGTCCCTTTGTTTTGTATTGTAGGTGTCTCTATTAGAGTTCAAGCAGGATGGAAACGCTCAGGATTGCTTTTTTGCTTCCCCTCACCTGAGGTGCTCACAACACATACGTCAAATACATAAATAAATAAAGCAGTTCCCTTCTCCCTCCTTCCCCCTCCCATCCTCAGAGCTCAACATTCATGTATGAAGTTGAGAGAAGCTGCATTTTCCATCGTTGCATTCTGGATACATTCAGCAAATCAGATCAGGACAGCTGGCAGCTTTTGCTGGACAAGGGGTTTCCTGTTAGTTGCACAAAACTTTTCAGTACCACTAAGGACTATATTTTCCTCATCCATTTTAAAGCAACAGAAAGGGAAAACTTACCTGCAACAGGTTTTTAAGTCTTGTAGCCCTGCGGCATGCTTATTTAAAGAGATGTCAATAGGACTGTAATAAGGGAAGGTGATGATGGTCTCCAAAATGTATATTGCATCAAGCTCAACAGGAAAACATATAGAAGTCCTATACAGAGTGCCTAAGCACTCCTCATAGGCATCTCATGTCCAGCCAATGACAGCATCTCTTGCTTAACTGCCATTGGTCCCATCTCTGCTGTCATCATTCTAGGACTCCTCTTCTGTGGAAATACTAACTAATGCAGCTTTTTTCTTGCAGCAATTCCATTGGTTTGAGGAATATGCTGCATAGAGTGGCTGATCCCTGATTCTACCCATGGATCAAGTCTGCACTCTATTTTTCACAGAATTCCACTCACACAGAATTCACAGGAAGGTGGCTATGTGGTGAGGTTACCCCGTCAAGCAGTAGCCACTCTCTTCTTCATGGCCTCTTCACACCGACCTTATAGGAAAGTCCAGTAGAACTAGTGAAGGATGAGGGTGTGAAAGAGCATGGTTCTCTGGGAATTAAATAGGGTCCAATAGAGTTTTCTCTCAACACTTACAGACTTTGATAAAGAATGATCATCTTTTTCTAGAATTTAGCAGAGCATTACATACCTAATAACTCTAGAATTCTACAGGATGCTTTAAAAATCTTATAGAACATTTATCATTCAATAGGAGTTTTCAGTAAGGGCATTTCTGCAGTTTTTCTCCCATATGTGCCTGCATAGATGAAGAGAGCAACATGGGTATTGTAAATACTTCTTTCCTACAATGTTTTCAGCCTAATATAGGGGCCAGTCTGTAGGAAAGAAAACATCCTTACTCACCAGCTGTTAACCTTCAGTTCTGTGGTCTCTTTAATAACAGACCTGATGAAAAGGGGGAAAGTCGTATGAATACATTTTTTGACATTTTGTTTATTAGCATTTTATCTAGGCTAGTAGTAAATGGATAGACTTGTCAGCAGAAATCTCTTGGTGAAGCAAATAAAGAATCTTAATAGGCAGAGAGAATAGAACTAACGGCAAATTGCTCACAAAGAGCTCTAATTTATTGGTTTCTTTTTCACTAAGATTTTGTTCTGGACTCTGGCTTTGCCAGAAGAAACAGCTGAATGATGACATGGATTCTCAGTGAGAAACTTCACTCTATGATAGGAAAGGGGGAAACTCAAGGAAAGAATCTGTATTTCTTTAACAGTTTTTTTTTTCTTCAAAATTTAATACTGAAGGTTTTTGTTGTTGTTTGTTTTTTGGTTTGTTTTTGTTCCAATCAACTGGCCAAATATTCATTTCATGTATGTTCTGTTATGCCACATACACTGACATTAGAGTTAAGTTGACTGAATATAATAAAGACAGGCACAAGTTCTACTGTGGGGCTAGATTGCATGGGACTGACACGCAGCTCTGGGTTGAGGGCTGTGCAGAGCTGATAGAATGCGCCTCAGGAGACTGCTTCTCCAGATGCACTAGTACTGCTTCCCAGGCCAGTGTTGAGGGGGTGGTGGGATGATGTTTCTTCTTCATTCCCACCCATTTCTAGGGAATTGGCTCCCCTAAACAAGGAAGAACCAACTGGTTCCAAAGGTTTTTTGATTTTTTTATGTTAATTTAGATCTGTGTTTTAGTTCATCTGTCGGTGAACACAGGAGTCTCACATTCTATTATAAAGTTAACATGAATCACAAATGTAGACCATATGAACAAGTAAACCAACGTAATTCTTAGGGATGTGGTCACAATATATTGTGTCCAGTGCCTTTGCCCCAGATACTTATGCATATTTTGTGTCTAGACAGGTTACAAGTACAGTACCTTCAAATTACTGAAACAGGTGGGCACCTGTGCCTTTAAAAATAATCTCATCAAGAGATGTTGTAACGTGTGTGTTGGAGGGAGTGATGCATTCTCTGTTAGCTAACTTGCTGAGTAGATAATCCACCCAAAGTGAGTCTTTATTTGCCATTGTTATTAAACTGCTTGTATATCTCTTATTCAACCTTCTGCTTTATGTTCACAATGTCAAAGAAGCTGCTATGTTTTCAAAAAGAAACCCACTAAATACTTAGGTCAAATTCATTCCTTTACATGCTTAGGGCAAGAAGAATTTTTGCTCAGGTGAATGGGCTGAGTGCATGCGTTGTCTTCAAAACTGTAAGAAGAAGCCAGGCAGTAGGGGGTGGGGAGGGGCCTAGAGAAAGTTCTAAAGAGAGTTCTGCAGGCAAGCAAAGACAGGTAGACAGAGTAACAGTTTGCTAAACCCATAGTTATAAGCCTGATTGGAAGGAAGTTTTCGGCAGACTCCAGGCCACAATGAAGTTTTACATGGAGAACAATAAAGTACAGGTCTTCTCATTCTTTTTATGCAAAGAGAAGTGAAGCTGAAATCATGTATGAATCACTTGTCTTTTCTGAGGAAAGAATAACTACAGTATCACTTTTAAAAAGCTGAATCGCCATTTCATTCCAAAAAATGGAAATGATACACAAATGGGTGTGCTTTTCCCAAAAGTTGCAGGGGACCAATGAAAGCCCAGAAACCTTTCTAAGAGCTATTATATGAACAACTAGAGCCATTGTGCCTTTGGTATTGATAAGGAGGAACACAGTACAGATCATCTAGTCATTTGGATTTCAAACAAGGAAGTTTAAGAAAAATTACAGCCTAAATTTCAAGTGGATATTGATTTTGGTTGCCTCAGTTTTGGGAACAGAAGGGTGAATGGTTTGCACAGGTGTTGAGAACTTTCAGCTCTTGTTGCAGTCAGTGTTATAGGGAACTCAGAATTAACTGGGCTGTGTGTAGGTAGGGTGTGTCATAATATACTTTATTTGTACCAGACTTTAGGAACCCCAATCCCATTCCCCACCTTCTTTAGCATATGTCTTTTCTTAATTGGCTTCCTATTCTGGTTTATAAGGGAACCAGATTCCCTTCTGAATGAGTAGTTGCACTGGGCACGTGCCAAGTTGCGACAAAATGAATTTCATGACCAAACCTACCCAGCAGGTCCATGAGCTGCTGAGAGGAAGGTAAAAAATTCCACATAGCCAAAGCCTGTCTGGTGATACCAGTCAGCTCTGTATTCTTGGGGAACCAGGGCACAGTATCCAGCCTGTCTGACTCATGAAGGGGACACACCCCCAGCCTCTGCTTGAACCAAAACTGATCAGAAGAAAGACTTACAGAAAGCATGAAAAGGTGGTGTGAGATGCACCTAAACCCCTCCTGACAAGGGTGACAGGATTAAGGCAATTCCGCTAGCCTCATCTGCATCAAAGATGGGACAGGGAGGCATCTCCATTAGCATGCAGAATGGAGAAGAGAGATTCCAAGGCAAGAACCGCACTGAACTCTGGGACCAGAAAAGCATGGAAGCACTGCATCATGGGGGATCTCTGCTTCAGATGCTAATGAACCTATGCCTGCACACACCCAGCTCAGCAGTTATCAGACCAATTCTAGTAATGAATCCTTGATTGATACCCAAAATACTGAAGCTGCCTAATTGCATTGTGAGCTCCCTTGAAGGAACATCACCCATAGCCAGGAATAATCAGTTCTTATTATCTAGCCTAAAGAAAACCCTTGAGTCATCAGTTTACCCATAAATAAATCTAATGTTTTCCCTTGAACCATCGTTGTTTCCCTACAAAAACCCCTATCCATGCTCAAGTAAGTGTTCTGATGCCTGAATCCAAAATCTGCATCAGTTCCACTGGGACTTCATCTTCTCCTGACTGATCATGTTGGGGGCTCTGCCTGTCTCCAGCACTCAGGACCCTGAATTACCATCATCACCTGGGAACCCCGATCAGTTCAAGCTTCATGGAGTTGTGACCCCATCTCTCTCTCTCTCTCTCTCTCTCTCTCTCTTCTATCTCAGGTATAACTTTTTTAACCCTGACTTGTGTGATCAGGTATAGTTTTCTATATCTGACTTTTGTAATCTTTAAACTGTTATGTTTGTTCAGCTCTCCTTGTGTGGTTGTTACTATTATTCTATAAAAACTTTTATGGTTAAGCTGGTTGCTTCCCTCCCTCTGTCTCTGAACTTTACTCTTTTGTGTTTTGGCTTCCCCATTTACTCTGCAGTAACGCGCCTCTTACCTAAGCTAAAGATCCCTATAGTGCCTAAAAATACTGTGGGGTTTGCTCATCAAGTGGGTTACTACCAGAACAATTGTAACATGAAACTGGGGATAGGGCTGTGCTGAACCTGTGACATACAAGGGTGGCAGCCTGGAAGTGCTGTTCGACCCAGCCTGCTCAGGCTTACTCTATTCCAATGCGCTACCTGTGGCATATAAGGGTGGCAGCTGATTGACCTGGTCCACTCAGGGAAGTGCTGATTGACCTGGTCCACTCAGACTGTGTGTGTGTGTGTGTGTTCATCTGATTCTGGGGCTGGAGGAACCTGGTTCTGGGGAGCCTTCAGGATAGCTCCATTGGGAAGGGACTTGCAGAAGGGAGAAGTAGCGCTCCATATGAAAACACAAGTGACACAAGCAGTACATTGATAAAATTACAGATACCCCCCTCCCCGAAGAGTAACCCTAATAAATGAGCGTACCCCAAAGTAACAGGCAAATCTAGTAACATGGCAGTGAGGGAAAAAATCCTTCCTATCCCCAAAAAGGCAACTAGCATGATGCCCACAGTAAGGCACAAAAATCCAGTCCTACTCTAATCCCAACAGAGAATAGCACCCTTGGACAGGGGGAAAGGCTTATATGTGATTTCAGTATTTTACTTAGGGGAAATCAAACTAGCAAACCCTTCCAAAAAGATTTCCTCAACACTTTGAATGACTTGATTCTTGTCTTTTAATCAAAGGAACAGTTGGAACTATTTTTAAAGGTACAGTAGTATCAAAATCAAATGTCTCTGTGTGTGTATGAGATAGGTATTCTTTCTCCTGTGAGTCTGTGAAATGCAATCCAGTTAGCCCAGGAGACGAGCTGTGTGGTTAGTTAACTGGATGGTGTGAATGAAGGAGGAGCACTCCTCTACAAATAGCCTTCTACGATTAGAAACAGTTTTAATTTGAGCTGTATGGGAGTCACAGCCAGAAAATTTTAATCAAAGAAATAGAGAAAACATATCTGTCTGTTTCTCTTTTTTCAGTTTACACACTGAGTCATGTACACCTGATTGCTGACAATGTACCAGCTTTATTTAAATTATACAATCAAATGAGGCCACATGGGTATAGATGATATGGTGAATATCTCCAGGAGAACTGTAGGACTTCATCATCTGCTAGGTGAGAATTACTGAAAACGTCTAAGTACTTCCTGGTAGAATATAAACTGGGCTGGAGTCAGATTTCACCTTTTAGCCTCCTGCTTTTCACTTATTTTATTTCTAATGTGACCACCATTAACCAGGTTGGAGCACTCCAACCTTACTGTCGTACACCACAATGACAAATCACATTTGGATCCTGACACTGTTGGTCCCTATAGATATCAGTAATCAGACCTGTTGGCTTTATTGGTTGTCTAAATCCCTCCTTGACAGTGATGTACTTTGCTCACCACTTCCAACTGAGCTAGTTGCAGAATTGCTCTACATTCTCTGCTCCCCAAACTTGGTTACAACTTGGGGTGGGTTCTGATGACTTGCCTTCAGCTAACATGAGCTAGTTATTACAATCCTACAAACAGAAACAAGATATAACCATCTTTTAAAATCTGCTTCTGTAATAGCAAATCCCATCCAAACTGCCAGAACGCAGTATTCCAATTTATGTTAGGACCAAAATACTGTGCTTACTTGACTTTCACAGCAAGGCTGCAGGCCACACTTTCTGCATCTGGCCTTTGCAGAGAGGTAGGTATATGGGGTGGTGTTTGAGTGTGCTGTAGTTTGGTAGAAGGAGTGAGCTGATTGGACTGTATTGTGGTTTTATAACTTTAAATAATTGAGAACTTGTGCATGGGTGCTTTATATTCCAAATTAAAACAAATAATTGAGACTGAACTAAGGAATGCACAATGCAGGATTCCTTTTAACATGGTTATTACATGGCTTGACTCTCTGTGTTCTTGACAAGCCAAACTGTGTTTTAACTTAGGCCATAATCAAGTTTGCCAACCATTGTCAAACTCATTGTGTAGAGAGAGATTCGCTCAGCAATGACATCCTTCACATGTAAGTCTCAGACAATACAGTAATTTTTGTAACTGCTGTCTTACTATAGAGGAAGACCTGCAGAATCCAGAGGTGTCCCTTACATGCAGACAAGGACACCCTGAACAACTGGGTGAATAGACAATGTCTAAAACAATGAATGAATTGGTAGTAGATGTGAAAAGTGGAAGAATGTCCTAATTTCATAATTCTTAGATGCGAATGATGTAGGTCACAAATAAAATATCACTTTCCATTTTTTATGAGCTGAGCTGCAATATTGGGATTGTATCCATTTCAGAGCTCATTAAGTTTTGATAACCAAGGTGGTTAATGACACACTGTAGCATTCCCTGCTCTCCCTCCCTCCCCCGCCCCCATGTGTGTAACATGGTGATGCTTTAAGGCTGATAATTCAGATGGTAAATACTAAAAGAAAAAAATAACATTTGTCTTCTAAAGCAAAGAGTTGGGAACTATTGTAGTTTCAAGTGCAACTTGACAAATACTTTGTAATTTAACTTCTGTTTTATCTGCAATAAAATGTGACCTTAAAAAATGCATCTCCATTTTCTCTCCCTCCCCTTCCCTCCCCTCCCCAGTACTGCTTTACATTGTATAGTTCTCAGTTCAGTCTCAATTAGTCATGTCAGCGCAGTTTTGTGACCCTGACATCCAAAAGAGTATTGTAAGTAATATGGCTGGGAATTTGAATACGATGTTCTATTACAGAAGCAGTTACAAAACCTCCAACTAAACACTGTGATAAAATGTTTTATATCTGTGCTGTCTGCCATAGGACGATCTGGAATTAAGTAGAGCTGTAACATATAAGGACTCTAGACCTGCATATGATTATTTATATTAAATTGAAGTATATTGCTCAGTGAGGGTTTTTCAGCTTTAAAGCAAGATTTGTTTTGATTATATAACTTCCATATTTTTACATAAGATTTTGGGTACTAGATGGAGCATAGAGTTAATTCTCCTGCCTTTCACCTTTGAAGAGATGGATGTAAATTGGGTAACGGTCACAAGGAAAAATTAGTTTAGTAGGTGATGTCAAGCTAGTCCTTGTCTACATCACACAACCACTGCACATTTGGCAAAGTATGTTAATAGGCTGGTCTGTTGGTGTAATGAGACATTTCAAAAGACCATTTGGGGTTTTCAGTGACTCATTCTAACACACGATAAAAAATCTTTCATCAAAAAAGTAAGATGCTTTAAAAATGGCCCTAAAAGTTAAAGATTGGTCCAAGTCTCAAAGTTTGAATTTGAATTCAGATCCAACCATAACAAAGTTTGTGGGTGTCCAGATCTGGATTTTTGATTCAGATAAGAAAGAAATATGAAGTTCAGATCTGGATTCAAACTTCCTTACTGTTTATATGTGTGTATTAATCCAACACGACCCCCCTGAAAATGAGAGGCGGGCTAATAAAAGAGCTGACAGGCCTAGAGATTAATTTCAACTAGTTTAAATTCTGGTATCATTTAGAAACGTACTCATAAATTTAGATGTTTAACCTAAGTTTTTCCCAATTATCTGTAATTTTTGAGTCTGCAAAGTGAGCTGGTAGTCTAATGGGAGAGGTGACTTTCTGTGGGGTCTTTGTAATTTCTTGTGTCCGGTATGGTTAGAAATTGTGCAAGGACAACCTTTCTCCGAGTCTTTCAGCACTCACCTGTACAGTCACAGCCAGAACATGAAAGTGCAAAGAAAAACAAAAATAAGTGATATAAACCCCCTAACTTCATCCTTTTCAAACGTGCAAAAGAGGTTGAATCCTAGAAATGAGCAAAATTGCAAGCCCTTAATTTTTCTGAATTGTCTTGCTCATTTCCACTAGAAAACAGCACATTCACAGTCTGCTCGGAAGAGACTCAGTGAAAGGACAGCTTTATGATAACTTTGTTACTTGGTGTCTAGATGCACAGAATACTGCCCCAGAATTCCTCTAACAGAATTGCTCTAATTCCTCATCCAACTCTTCAAAATAATTTTAAAATGTATGATCATGAAGTATAGTGAACCACATTTTCAAATCAGCCTCAATTTGGCCTCTTGATTTGCATGCACAAACTTCCATATACACCTGCAATTGACTTGATTATGCCTTTATAACATGCTTATTAATTATGTGTCATATTCCCTTCTAAGTAAGTGTCTAGGTCCATGTAGAGCATAACAGCATTCAACTGCTGCCATCTAATAGGGTTATTTTCTTTTAGTTCAAGTGATAGAGGTCTGTGTTTTAAGACCCTGAGTTCGAAAACTGCTAACAAGCCTGTGATGAATTTGTTACACTTACAAATTTTGGCAATTGTTTAAATGAAATTTTACAAGTTCAAAATCAGAAGCTACCTTGGCACGTTATGTCATTATGCTGAGAGTATTATGTCCAGAGTTTCATGAATAGTTCACAGCAGATAATTAATTTGACAAATTTTACATCTGATTCTCTTTTCAGCTTGTCCTACACCTGGCAGTTTTCATGAATGTAGTCATTATTTGAAATTATTCTGAGAATAATTTCAGTGAGGAATTCTTGGTTTCAGGCAGATCCTTGAAAATATTTGTTTTTGAGAGAAGCTGATAAGTTTTGATTAGGCAGTTAGGTCACATGGTGTTGTTTCTGTTCCCTGACTTGACAAGCATAACTCTTCAAATCAGATTCCACTGTGAATAATTTAATTTTGAGTTAGAAATGCACGTTCTCTGAAGATTTCCTAATCACTTAAGATTTTCTGCTTTGGTGAACCCTTATGTTACTGAACATGTTTTCTAGAATATTCGTGGAAAACAAATAAAAAGGGGTGAAAACACAGTTGATGCAAATTAGGGATTTTATTCGAGAAAAGGTTCACAAAACACGTTTTGAAGTATTAGCTAAACTCAGATTAGGTCAATAAGTATCCAGCATATTGTGTCATAGTCTGATTTCCAATAATCAGTTCCATGTGCATCTGTGTGTATACAAAATGTGTGCCTCCTTTGTGTGCAAACTGTAGTATGTGCTTATCCAGTCCTGACTTTGAATTTACAAAGCCATACACCTATGTAGTCTGGTGTGTGTACCCAATGGGGATTAGCACATGCAGACACAAGTAGTGTGTGTTCAAAGTAGTATAGGCCTTGCACGAACAATGAAAGAAAACAGAACTAAGGAAACAGAGGTTAGCAATAGACAAGGCATGAATTTACAAGTGGGCTTGTAAATAATATGTAGCTAGTAAATAGTAAGAAAAAGTGTAATGTGTGATAAATTTGCAGTTGCAGCTTTGCTTACTAGCACACTTTGTAGCTCATAGAAAACTCAGGATCTATACAGGGATTGGTTCACAAAAATAGTAAGCTAATCATAAAGCATGTGATGCAGTGTGAAATGTAATGCACGTGTTAGCCTGTTTTAAAACAATGTATATAATTTAATTTTATAATTATGTACTTTGGAGTTGTGCTACACCCTCATCAACCCTTTACGCCTGAGTCTGATCACCTCAGGTGTAACTTTATAAAATGTCAGTAAAAAAACCTCAGTGATGTGTCCAGATTCGAACCAAGTTTTTGTATTCCAGAGAACTGGATGAGGTGTTCTGAATAAGCCGAGTGGAAAAGGTCTTGAAGGGAATTCCAACAAGTAGTTGCACAATTTCCTGATTCACAAGGACCTAATTACCGAAATTCATTCTTTAATTCTCTATTAAGGAAGAACAAATCTCAGTAGAAAGTCTTTTCTCACAATATGCCCACAAGCGCTGATGGTCTTGAGTGCTTTATTAGCATCACACAATTCCTCTGGAAGGCTCCCCACATCTTGAAGTCTATAGTTATGGAAAATAAATCCATATTTCTAGTATCAGTTTTTCTTTTAGCATATTTGTAAATGATTTATTATAGTAGAGAGTTAGATGATGATAAGATAATGTTGTTTAGAGGTCATTAAAGAGTTTTTGGGAAGTTTCTGCAAAGGTACTGGTTTTACATTGTCACTGAGATAAGAAAACTAACAATTTATATCAAAGTTTGCAAAATGTGTTTGTCTGATAAACAGTCTGCTCAGTGGGCATCAATCATACTTCTTTTGCACAGTATGTTGTATTTTTCATGAAGTGAACTTTAGTGACTCTACACATTCACAGGTTGAGATTGCAGCAAGTTAAATGGTGTCTTTATGCTTGTAGTGGGTATAATGTAATATGCGGAGTGGTGCCTTCATGTTGTGGCAGCCACTAGTAACCAGAAGCCTTTGCTGCTGCAGAAACTAATGATAGCATGAACTCCCCTGGCCAGGAAAGACCGCAAGCGCATTCTCTTCTGGTGGCCAGAAATATAATATTTCACCACTGAAGGAAGAATGTTTCTTTAACATAAAAAGGGGAGGGAGGTGGGACAAAGGAGCTACAATATGCTAGCATTTTATAAAATGTTCTAATGAGATGTTCAGTGTCTGGGCAATCAAAAAGTATATTGTATTAAAAACAACAAAATTTAGATTCTAGAATCCCAAATCTTACTGTTTTTCTTAACAAGCATTTTCAGCTTATTACAGTATAAATCACTTCTCAAAATTGCCTTCAGCTGAAACAATATATCTGAGCTTGGGTTAAAAGCCTGTAAGTGCTTCTGTACTTGAACAAAGTGAAATCAGGTTACATTAATAGAAGTATTAATTAATTTGCCCTCATTTATTCAGCAGAATTAGCATTATTGAAAAGTCTTTACTATCTTTAAGTACGTTAAAGTGTGTGAAGCTTTAGTGATAGAGTTTCAGCCGAAATACCTAGTGATATGTCAGATAATGTAGAAAATTATTGTCCAATTTGGAAACCTGAGACAATGCTGGGAAATGCTGTGGGGTGCATTATAATGAAAATACCAATCCACATTAGCCACGGTTGCCATAAGCAAAAATCTCAATATCTTCGCCAAACCTGCTTAAAGTTCATGTAATAAACTTACATTCCTAATTTTATTAGGGATGTGCCAAGTTAAGCACTTTGCTGGCCTTTGGACAGATTTATAGCTTGACTTCTGCTGAATTAGTGGTGACTGACAAGAGGACATTGTTTTATAGGATGCTATTTAAATAAAAACCTGCAGGGTATTTCTGTAATGTTGTCACTTCAAGTCCAAACTGGAAAAAAGAAATGTGTATTAAGGAGGAATCTTCATTAGCTTTTGTGAGTTTAATCTAATGCTGTCAAAAGCTTCCTTATAAGGTAAGACATTTTAATGTACAGGGACAAGGCTCATCTTTGTTTCAGGTTTAGTATGAAAACAATCTGTTGGGCTTATTGGGGGAGGGGAGAGAAGTGTTTTGTAGCCTATTTCGATTCAGTTTTATTCTGCAAATCTATGTGTAAAAAATGGAGTTTGGTCTTCCTTCTTAGTGAATGCTTCAGTAGGATTTGCTGGTTGTTAGTCATTTTGCTTCCTTACTTTTTATTATGCATATCTCACTTGTTCCCAGCCTTCAGTGTCACCTTCTAGTTATTCATAGACTACTATGGGCCAACAAGCATGTTGGCATTTTCATACATAAAACAGTATGTTTGTGGATAACAGAGCCCATCCTGCCCCGCACCATTCAAATGTGAAGCTGCTGGAAGAGTCCCATAGTTTAAGGATGAGTGTTTGGAGGAACGGACTACCCTATCTTTAAAAATTTGTTTTTAGGGAACTACTGCAGTATCCTCTCCATTTTAAAATTAGACCATGTATGCATGTTGTGACTCAGAACAAATTATTGGCCTGAACATGTAATACATTAATATGAATCTTCAGCCTGGTTTTTCCATACGTTAGAAATATTCCATCATTTTGAGGGAGTGATCACAGGCTACCTGATAAGTATAGGACCTGAAACTCAAAAGACTCGTGTCCCTGGAAGTGATTCACTCAGGCCATGTCTACACTTACTAGTAGATTGGCACTGCTGCGATCAATGCAGCAGTGTCGATTTAGCAGGTCTAGTGAAGACCCACTAAATCAATTGCAGAACACTCTCCGGTCAACTCCGGTACTGCAGCTCCCTGAGAAGAGTAAGGGAAGTTGGTGGTAGAGCATCTCCCGTCAACGTAGTGCGGTGTAGACACTGTGGTAAGTTGACATAAGCTACGTCAACTTCAGTTAGTTATTCACATAACTGGAGTAGTATAATTTAGGTCGATTTACCGCGGTAGTATAGACAAAGCCTCAGTGATTTGCCCAAAATTACATACCTTCTTTGTACATAAGTTACCCATTTGTAAAATGCAGATAGTAATACTTGCCTACCTCTTGGGGTGCCTGTCGGGCTGAAGTAATGAATATTAGTAGTGCACTTTGTGGTTCTTCATAATGGTGGTCTGACTGGTATAAGACATTACTTTAAGAGTATAAGGAGGTCACAGTTAATACAACTATCTGGTGAATCTCCTTTGTTTTTGTTTAATGTACCACTTAAAACTGAGAGAAGACCACTCCGTTGGAAAAGGCAATGGGACAAGGAGGGAACTGAGTGTTATTTTATCAGGAATATGTAATGGTGACATATGAAGGATTACTCAATAGATTTGCTGTACTTACTGATTAAGGTCTGCCTGAGTCAATTTTGGAAATGTGCCAGTCATCCCAAACAGTACAACTAATGCAATAGGTCTCAACTTTGTCCCATTCTCTAAGGCTTTCTGTTTACTGCAGAATACTCTTACCCAAGTCACGCTGTCAGTCCAGCAAGAGCAAGATGGAAGACTGAAGTAAATAGGAATTTTAGCAACATGCAGGAACTTAGACCTCACTAGCATAACAGGAGCAGAGGCATAACTGAAGTCAATACAGTTTAGAGTCATGCAGATAACTTATTGGACTTTCTCTCATCTGTTTAAATGTGGGTTTCCTGGAAGCCCGTATCTGTTGAAGATCTGACAAAGAGAATCCTTCACACGTTTGATCATTATTATATATTACTTATATAGCTCCATAGTTGTAAATGGTGCTTTACCAAGAAGGTTCAATTAAAAGTTTCTAGTCTGAATTGATTAATGTGTTAATGTATGAGATCACAGGGCCCAATTCAACAAAGCACCTAAGTATGTGCTTAAGTACATGAGTAGCCCCACTGAAATTGCTAGAACTACTCCTGCTTAAAGTTTTCTGAACTGAGGCCATAAATTGAAAATGGGAGGGGGCTGGAGGATAGTGTCATCATTCTAGTATTAAAAAGCTGGTATTTGGAAATGACCAAAGATTCATTTTATGAATGAATTTATACAGAATGAATGCTAATATAGCTTAAGTTTAATTAGTTTTGATCAAGAATTCATCTGCATTATGAAGGAATAGCAGATACACATCTTAGCAGCAGTTGAAGTGAAAATAGGAACTGGAGGAGAAAAATCATTTTAGTTTTTCCTTATTTATTTTCTGTGGTTTGTTTTTTGAGTTGTTTGTACTTTGCTGATCTTTCTTACTCTATTGAATTTCTATATATGTCTGTACTGAGAAAAAATCAATTAAAATATTATTTAAATATCAAACAAACTTACAGTCAAGGCGGCAACGAATAGATAAGACATTCGATTTGATCTCAGGGGCTTTATCCTATTCCCACGGAACTCAAGAGTAAAACTCCAGTGGCAGCAGGACTGCATGCTTAATGTTCATATTTTCCCATCTGCCAGTAATCTATGCCAGCAGGCCCATCTTGACGTGTGGTCCAGCATAAGTCTGAGCTTTGTCAGATAGCCTTGAGTCTGTTCATTGATTTCCCTCTTGGAAGCACTGCACTCTAGACTTGTACAGAGAGCAAACTTTGGTGATGACAGAGTAGTTACTTCTTCCTTGAGTAAATCAGAGGGATAATATGGACGTCTTTGTTTGTATGCCAGTTAACGTATTCCACTGGCAGAGATACCTCACTCAGATTTGTAGCTGCCAATTCTGTTCTAATTAATAAGCATTAAACTATCTCCCAACCTCACAAATCCTTTCCTGACAGCTTTACACCCTACTAAACCCTAAGTTTTATGCTCCTTAAAAATACCTTTGTCCACAATACAGTAGCTTTCTTTATGGATATATGTATCACTGTTAGTTGCCATCTAACCCTAAAGTTAATCATGGTCTATTGATTTTTGTTTCCCACCCCTTTTACCTTAAACAGAATTCAGGGACATTCAGAACTACAGCTTTTAATGCCATTTTTGTAAATATTTAATTATGCCCTCAAAATCTGAGCATACATACATAGCGACACATATAAATACATACACACAACCCAAAAACTGTGCGCACAGTTGGGTACTTACACATGTAAATACATGTTTGCACACTGTTACTTTAGTAGTTGTAATTGTTTTTAAAAGTTTGGCCTCTAGTATTTGTGCTCCATATTCTCATAAGCAGCTTCCTATTTGTCTTCAGAAAGTTCTTTTTAGTTTAATTAAAATTAAATAGGCATATATATGATGCTGCTTTTAAATCTGTTTGAACTGTAAAGCACACAGGGATTGGGAGATGCTGTGTGATGACTACATCCACCTCCTACTGAAGCTAATGGGAGTCTTTCCATTGACTTTAATAGAGCTTGGATGAAGCACTAAGTCCCTGAATCATCAAAACATTTTAAAGTTAAGCACATGCTGCTGAAGTGCTTTGCTGGACTGGGGCCTAAGTGCACTGCATGTACAATTATAACAATCACCTCTTTAGTTAGAGATAAGCCTAGACTACAACCCTGGATTTAATCACTCCCAAGCTTTGGGGAAATTCAAATAATGATCCAAACTATATGGCTGCTCCCTTGGATCTCTGATGGGCTGAGCCAAAACCCTGAATCCAAACTGCCACCACCCTTCAAAAAAAGATTGGTAAGTTTGGATCCTGATCCATATTTCCTGACTAAGCAGCCATTTCTAGCTTTTATTGCACAGTCTAGTTCTTATTTTTTGTAAGATATATTAAATGTTGGTTTGGTTTTAAACTTTGATTCTATTAGATAAACTGATTTGTTGGGTACCATCGATCCAGCCTTCACCATCACCTATTGTAATGCTTTTGTTTCCCAAACAGATATCTGGCTTAGCTTTGTACATTCTGTTAGCCTCCCACTTCTTTCATCAGACCCATTACATTTTTTCCCCCATTTGCGGCCTGAAGAAACTCTTGTACAAGTAAAGTCACCTCTAATCCTATTTTTCATTTGTATCATGGATGTTGTTAACCACTCCTTAAATAAAAATACAACATGATTCTAATGTGCTAAGGAGTTCCAGGGATAACCATATAATTTCAAAATGATACTGATTTTGTTTATATGCAGCATAATCTTTTACAGTCCTTAGTCTTTATTTGAAGCATTGCAAAGTGGATTTTTATGAAAGGTATTATAAAGGACTCCTTGTTTCTTCATAACAGATTTGAACGTTAACTGATCAGAGTTCAGATAAATAGTCTTTACTCTCCATTAAAATATTAAAAAGCCTTTGGTAAGAAACTGGCATAAAGATCCTTCATTCTTGTTTAATGAACACTTGTTGGCAAGTATAACACTTTAATAGCTTTGCAGAATGAATTTTGTGTGAGCATCCTCCATTTCCCTGTCAGACACTTGTCCAGGTGCTGGGAATTATTGGAGGAAGCATATTTTTACTCATTAGTTTTGTATTTGATTACAGAACAGTAAAATATGAACCACCAAGTCCCCGAGGCATAGCTGTGTACATTGAGATTAGTAATTGCATGTCATCATGTTTTCCATTGGAATTTATATGGACAGATAGGATAGGTGCTTCTTAAGTAGGTTTAAAAGCAAAGCAAATTTGTATTTAATCTTTTTTGCAGGCATATTTTCCCTAATGGAGTAAAGGTTAGGCTAGATGATACATTTTAAACACAGTTTTAATTTATTGTTTCTCTCCTTTTTTCCCTTTGTTGAAGTATAAGGTTTTCTCTCTAACAGATAGTAACAGAAATATATAGCAGCTGAAAAATCTAACTCTATGTATGTGCTAATATAAACAGACAGAAGAAATTGTGTAGCAGTCATTCGTCTGTGTGTACATGGATTTTGTATGCATGCATGCACATATGTGGATAACGTTTCTTTTTTAACCAGTATTATAACACCACAGAAATGGATGGAAATCTTGGAACTCATACATGGACAAATTTGACTTGTTCTGTTTCTGAATTTCCAAGAGCTTTTTTCCTTTTACATTTCTGGTCCTACCTCCAAGAACTATTTTAGACAATTAAACGGAGGGTGTCGAGGTTACAGCATTTACAGGGATGCACACATTCTCTAAGACAAGCGGGGGAAAAAAGTATCTTAAATTTTGTTTTTAAAAAAGATATACACTATAGTATGTTAAAATGTGATTTTTGGTCGGGGCTATGTTGTAGAGTTAAACAATGCCAAATATGCCATGCCCTTTTGTATAAAAATGCTCATTAATGCAGTTTCCAAAACAGAATCTAATGAAGTACTTAATAGTTACAAAACTGGCACATTTGATATTTAATGTCCCTTACTGAATTTTTGCTGATGCCGCATTGTTTTAAATGGAGAGGAAAGTTAACTGAACATGTACTTGAACCAGCAGTTAGTATGAACACTTTTATTTATGAAAAATACCTAGTCCTGTATTTAATTGGATAGAGAGAATGGTCCTTTTAAAATAAATTTCCTCCTAAAAGTGGAAACTTAAGAAATGTAAAAGAGTTTCTGTTCTGTAAGGCAGATATCCCTGTACAAGTCACTAAATATTATGGACTTCTTTGTTTAAATGCCAATTATTGCATCCCTTTGGCAAAGGCAGAGGTACTTCACTCCACAGGTTTCCAGCTGCCAATCCTCCCTCTAATGAATAAGCATTAAAATAAACTCCTGGTCTCATAGCACACATAGTTAATGCACATTGCACGCAATCTAGACATGAGATTCCAAAAACAACACACAATATTATAGTGGCGCCCATAGTGCTACTGTAGTTGAAAGCCCTGCACTATCTCCAGTAGGAGGCCTGTTTTTCAAAGGATTATTACAAAAGCTATTTGAACTTGCATCAGGCCATAACCTGGCATACAAATTGCTAACTGGGATGTAACTTTTTAATCAACATTGATCAAAATTGCGTAAGAGGGTGATAGTAGTGCAGTTTCTAGTGCTTCCTTGCCTGGTATGCTCTAATAACATACCTATATTTAAAACTGAAATTGTGAAGGCAATCAGTTAAAATGTCAGCTAAAACCAGTGAAAACAGATGGGATATACAGGTTTGAAAAATTGTTACTAAGAGAGCGTATTAAGCACTTAGCATTAATTTTTAAAATTGCATTAATGTTCTATGGCAGACGTATCATGTTATTTTTTAAGCTGCGAATTCCCACTGATTTCGGTAGTACACATACTAAGAAAAGTGTATGTTACATAGCTGAAGTTCAGGGGATTTGAGGGACACAGAAACGTTGAAGGATAATTGGAGCCACATAGGGGAAGCAGAAAAAGGATCAGAGCAGCAAAAGGAGACTCAGGGAGGATTGTTGGGGCTCTGGGGAATCTGAAAGTGGATCAAAACAGTACAAATGGAAGTAGAGAACATCAAAGTGGCATGGACGGGGAAGAGAGAGCATTGGAGCTGCATGGGGGAAAAGAGAAGGGATTTAAGCAGAATGGCTGAGGATAAGGAAGTTCAGATCAATATTGTGCTAGCTGAGATGAGGATGGGGGAGCAGGAAATTAGGGTTGCAGAGAGAGGCATATATATCACAGGTGTATGAAGGAGGAAGTATTAGAGAAGCAGAGAAAGAATGGGAGCCAAATGGGAAGGCTTGAAGTATGCTTAGAGCAGCATGAGGAATACAGTTGCGGTCAGACCAGCTTCAGGAGAATTGAGTGAGGATCAGAGTGGAATTACATGAAGGTCAGGAGTAAGTCAGGGCAGCTCACAGCAATTTGGTCAAAGTGGCCAGAGGGGCTAAATCTTGTTTCTTATTAGCATGCTACACAGAATATTGCAATTAGTTCAGAAACCCCCAAAAGAGCAAAGGTATCTAGAATATCAGCGCATTGTTATTTTGCAAATTCATTTTGTAAATAATCGGAGTTTATGTAACAAGAGTCAGTGGGTATGTCTACACAGCTTCTAGGAGCGAGTCTCACATCCCAAGTTGACAAATATGTATTAGTGGGGCTAGGTCTAGCATGATAAAAATAGCAACATGGACATTACAGCTGGAGTTCAGGCTTTGAAGCCCACTCCCTCCGTAGGTCTTCAGAGCCCCAGCTGCAGCCCAACCCAGAACACCAAAGCGGTGTCTACACAGCTATTTTTAGTGTGCTAACCTGAGCCCTGCCAGCGCGAGGCTGTCGGCCCTGGCTGCACGATTCGTTCCCAGCAGCTGCGCAGACATACCCTTATTGAATTCATCACCTTACAGGACTGGGCCTAATGTATGTTGTTCCAGCTGAGGCTTCAGAATCCATCAGTGAATTCTCAGGACAGCTGCAACGATGGGATGTAAGGACTGAGACAGCTTTAATTCTGAACTTCCCTGCCTTTGGGGCTTACGTTAGGCCCTTAACATTACATTAACAATTTATATGAAAAATATCCTGAAGTCCTTACTCAGGGATATCTCTTGTTGAAATCATTCCAGTTTTATGGAGGTGAATTTCACCCTAAGAACATTCTTTGACAAACTGTTACTACTATTCTATTTTGGATAAAAATAGCACAGGGACCATTCAACGAGTATCGGTACAGTAAATCTGCTTCTGCCTATTTTGGCTCCTGCTCAGACTTTCTATGCATTAATGGTGTTGTCATGGAGGATATTCAATTGGTATGGCATAGCTAATGCTGGCAGATGCCATCACCTGCCACTGCTGACTGTGTGAGTTTGTCCACCCACCCAGCATATAGCAAAGGCCCTTTGGAGAGCAGTGTATTATGTAAATGCATGTTCTCATCTCCACTTGATACCAAACTGAATAGCATTAATTATCACTTCAGGTACTAAATCAATTTCTCATTTGTGAAAGGAATGTTTTGTCTTGAGTCCTCTTTTTGTTTTGGATCATCGGAGGGTTATTATGTATAGTATTGAACTCAAAGAATTATTTTAGCATTACTCCAACAACAAAGGATTTTGTAAATGTATAACCTTGTTTTCTTAAAAACCCATGAATAATTGTGGAGTCTCATTGCTTCATTTAATGTGGTGATTCTCCTCTTTTCCCCTCCCTCCAACTTTAAAAGCATTCAGACTCTTGCTTTAGAGTCAAGGCAATGTGCTGATTGACTGTACTGACATAATTGTGTTAATGACAAGACACTGAGGCTACATTGTTAGATATGTCGCTTATCATCACTATTTATTTAGTTCAGTTCTGCCAAGCTTGAGTTATACTTTTTATACATTGTGGTTTCAGTCAGTCACTTAAAGTGCTTCAGTGTTGAAATAACATTTTTTACAAGTCTTTTAGCTGTAGTTCAAGAGAAGAAAGTATGCCACAGCATCACTGAACAGGGTTCAAAGTTTGTCCTTGCTGAAAGGCTCAAAGTTTGAGCACTTAGAAAATAATGTCTTTGATCTGTAAAATGATTAGTGAATTAAAAAAAAAACAGGTCCATTTTTATCTCAAGTTAGCAACAATAATACATTTTTAATCTACATAATACCTCTTCTCTTACTGTTGAAATGTCTCTCTCTCCTGTTTGCTGGAAAATAATATAATTGGAAATCCAGACATCTTTAAGGGCATCGGAGTTATTTCTGTGAGTGGCCAATGTTTCTGCTTATAGGCTGTTTACCTTCAGTACTTTCATTTTAAATTATGCTACAGTCTACAATTGTGAAGGTCCTTAAGATCTTTCAGAGGCTGCTTGATGGGAATTTAATACAGAAAACTCCAGCTTTTAAATAGTACTGAGGTTGTGGCATGAATCAACACAAGATAGGAAATTCAAAGTTAAGGTTGACACTCCATCTCTTACTTACTTCATTGTGAGAAGACGCAGCAGCCTTAAAGATGAGCTGCAAATAAAATATGAAATAAATATGTACAGAATGTACCCATTAGGCTCAGGGAGGTGTAATCGAACACATTATCCCAGAAAGGTTCATCTTTTATTTATTTATTTTCAAGATTAACTTGAGCCAAAACCCCAGATCTGAACACTTGGCAAAATTTGCCAGTGCCCCACTTCAAAGCATTAGATTAGCTCTTACTTTTCTTTTCCTTTCTGGTCCATCAGCATCCAGATCCATACAAAATGGCAAGTCTTTCTTTGCTGTGAGATGGCAGCACATGCCATATTGGCAATGTTACGGCCAGCAGCCTTGAAATAATAAAAAGTATGGACAAATCTGTACCATATAATAAATAATTACCTACTGGGCCAGTTCTAGTGGAGTTCCACGGTGGCTGTAATTTCCATGATGACTGCTAAGTAGCCAGTTATGGTGCAATAATGCACATATTTGCATAGGCATTTGTAATCTAATGTATTAACATTGTTCTAAAACTCAGTATATTTGACTTGTGTGAAATAATGTAGTAGAAGCTTACTGACTCATTACTTGACTCTTTTCAGCAAATCATGGGACAGTTTTATTTTCTTATATGTAACATTTTGAGTTTGTGTTTATCCACTAGAGTGTAACTCTATCTTGCAAAACTGTCAAGAAAATTAACCAGTCAAGGTGCAAAATGTTCTCGCTCAGCTTATACCATGAGGATAATGGGGGGAAAAATTATGCCCTCCCATCAAAAGAAATTAATCACCCTGGCTTAGTGAGTAAGCAAAATTTTGGAAGGCGGCTGTAATGTCTCATTTAAAATTGTTATGGTCTATTGGGTAAGTATTAGGTCTGAGTTCAAGTTGCAAAGTTTAAATCCAGATATTACCTTTAGGAGGGGTGAGGGAGTCTAGCTCTGGAGTGTTGGCTCAGCCTGTTATAGAAAGAGGCACTAACTGCAAATTTCAGAGGAGGATTGTGACAGTGCTGAGGCCTGAAAGGTGGATCAGCACTCTGATCACTGTAGCCTCAATTAGTTTCCCAAGTGATGGCTAATTAAGCAATTTGCTACTCAGACGGAGAGGCTGGGGAGGTTGAACTATTTAGCCCTCAGCTGACTAACTTGATAAAAACCAGGAAGGAAGTGTTATAAAGGGGAAGAGGATAGGGCTAGCTGAGCCCATGTTGAAAGAGCTCCCAAGACAGGGAGATCTTGTTTCCTCCTAGGCAGGGCCGGCTCCAGGCACCAGCTTGTCAAGCAGGTGCTTGGGGCGGCCGCTCCGGAGAGGGGCGGCATGTCCAGGTATTCGGCGGCAATTCGGCGGATGGTCCCTCACTCCGCCTGAGAGCGAAGGACCTCCTGCCAAATTGCCGCCGCAGATCGCGATCGCGGCTTTTTGTTTTGTTTTGCTTTGGCTGCTTGGGGCGGCCAAAACCCTGGAGCTGGCCCTCCTCCTAGGGCTCTGCTAAGGAGGGACTAAAAGATGTAGGAGTTAAAAATTGGGATGTTGCACTGTACTGGGGTTAGTGGATCTAAGCAATTTCTGGGGGCATCAGAGGATGGGGACTGAGTGATGCCTTCATTACAAGGATATAAACTCTCCCAAAGTTCTAAAACACACTGAAACTGAAATTATGCTACACACTGAAACTGTGGCTTTGGTTCAAAGCTGTGAACAATAAGTATGGATTTCAGCATGGGTACTAACCTAGGGCCTGATCCTGCAAACATGTGCTTATATATAGTTAAGTTCTTTGACTTCAGAGGAACTATTTCTATGTACAAGGGCTATTGAACTCACATTATTAAAATTAGAAGGATCAGGACCTCAGCTTGTAAACTCTGTCATATAGGGAATTTGCCGTAATCTATTATTTAAATAATAATGTAGATGTAACTTATGTACTATTAACATTATTTTAATAATGTTAAGAATAATAATGCATTATGTCATCTAGTCCATATTTCACAGCATCTCCATGTTGAATCTAAACTGCCTGAAATTTGGAGTGTTAAAAATCTAGATCCATATTTTGCAACTTGATCCAATCTATACAAAAAAGCATTGTGTGGGGGTACAGTTACTGATTCAAAGGAGAAGTTTGACATAGGTGGGCTTTGTGGCCTCTGCTTTATTTTATTTGATCTTAATCCTTAATCCTGCAAGCTCTAATGCATGTGCTTAGCTTTATGTATCTGAATAATTCTGTTGAAGTCTATGGGACCATTGATGTATATGTCTTTGTGTAAGTGTTGGCAGGCTCTTTACTTTTCTTATGATGGGAAAAATATGCTGTAAAAATGCTCTCTTTTGTGGGTGGGAGGCTTCATGAATTCTTCCCGTGTGATTTCTCTTACTCATCTCCACTACATAATTTTGTATTTTCTCCTGGTTTTGGATGTATTACATTTGGTTTCTGTTTGTTTTAAAGATGGAAGCTCTTTAAACCTTGGTAGTTATTTACTTTGGGTTCAGTGTCCCTCATGCAGAAACCACAGATGTATTTTCTCCTGGAAAAAATGAATTAATTTTTCAATTTTGGACTAAGGGCTTATGTCAAAGATGAAAGAAAAAATAATTGTTTGTAAGCCATATTAAACATTGGTCATTAGAAAGGAAATTGGAACATGTCATGGCAAATATCTTGAGAGGGAGAGAAAGAAAGATAGAAGGAGATGAGGCTACATAATGCACATTCCTTGAAGTAACTAAAAAAGAGTCTCCTGGTGAAATGGGGCCATCCTGAGGATCACAAGCTTTAATTAAGTAGAAATGATCAAGGCACAGGGTACTTCTGGGGGATTAATGACTGGCTGGGAGACTTCATGGCCTCCGGCAAAGCTGTAGGCCATTAACCTCAGCTGGTCCTTAGTTTTTCAGGAAATGCCCTGTGCCAAGGTCATTTTGCTATTATAACTAAAGATGAATCTCTGTCATGCTCTCATGAGAATCATGGATTCCATGACTGACTCTTTTTAAAAAATAAAAATAAAAATCTGACTTTTGACATGTAGGGATATTTGCAGTAGAGTGATTTGGTGAATGAGCAGGCTGATACAGTAGCTGTCCAGATTATATGGAGATTGTTACAGGAACAGCCTATTTGCATATTAGCCAAGTAGATGTCAGGGGATCAGTCACAGCTCTGTAAGGATCAGACTGGGGTACTTATAAGGTCTGGCCCTGAGCATAGATCACAGCACCTTCGAAAACAGTATGATAGTGGAAACAGTGTGAGAAACGGGGGTTGGAGGGAGAGGAGATATTACCAGAAGTCACCATGTGGGGACTTGCCTGTGCTCCCCCCACCTTGTGGAACACTGGACCATGGGCAGTTGTTCAATGGATCTCCACTCCTTTTCCCTCTTAGCATCTGCTTATTTCATTGAGTCTGGGAAAGATCGTTGACTGGATCCCACCCATCCCAGCCCATGGCCACAACTTTCATTTTGCCCAAGGAGCGATGAAGTAGCTTTTTCCACTGATGGCAGAAGAATTTCCTCTACAGCTCTCCTGCTCTTGGGGGTTGATTGTCCCTTTCTCTTAGGGCTGTTTTTGCCCCAGCAACATACCTATTAGTAAGGGCTCCTTTTTCAGCTGCTGTGAGCATGAATAGGGAGCTGCAAGAGAGACAGAGGTGCAAGAGACTGAGACAAGGCTTGGGGACAAAAGAAATTCTGGATGGAGGACAGGCCTTGGTGATCTGCTCACATTGAGTTCCCTCATGGAGCCAGCCTCACTGCGATGTCATGAAAATAAATGTACTATTAGTATGAGTCACTCAGAGTGTGGTAATGGGGCAATATAGGTACTTCAGCTATATACATACCATCCGGCTACCCACAACCCAGTGAAGGAATCTGACCCTTACAGTAGAAGACTGCAGAATGAAACTCCCCCATCAAACAGATTCGTGGGAGGTGAACCAGATTACTAAGTACCACCATAAAAACAAAGTTTACAGGAAATGTGTCTTAAAAACAATCAATCAACAATTCTATTTAAAAAATTGTTTAAAAATATTATTTTCAGTCACAGATTTAGACTCTTTAGCTTTACAAAGTAAGGGTAAAGTAATTAGAAGCTGTCCACTTAGTACTCTTCATACAGAATATTGTTGCAGCCATATATAATTGTAATGCTTATCTATGGAGGTCAGAAGCAAGGAACGTACCTTGTCTAGTTTAAACACTCTTGCTTCAGCAGCTGCTCTTATTCCATCATATCTTGAATAACTCATGCTGAAATCAATTCATAACATTTTGGTTGTTATAGTTAGAGACATTATCACCTACAAAGCATGCCTTAGCTAGTAAGTTAAAAACTCAAGCCAGCCATCTGCACAACATACATTTGTCCTCAGCTCAAAAAGCAGTTTGCCTCGACAGTAGCCAGCAGGCCTGGGGATTCTGTTGCAGTAGGCAAACTGAGGCCTTGGCTACACTTACCGGCAAGTTCGACGGCTGGAAATCGAACTTCTGGGTTCGACTTATCGCGTCTAGTCTGGACGCGATAAGTCGAACCCGGAAGTGCTCGCCGTCGACTGCGGTACTCCAGCTCGCCGAGAGGAGTACCGCGGAGTCGACGGGGGAGCCTGCCTGCCGAGTGTGGACCAAGGTAAGTTTGAACTAATTCGAAATAAGGTACTTCGAACTTCAGCTACGTTATTCACGTAGCTGAAGTTGCGTACCTTAGTTCGAATTAGGGGGGGTAGTGTAGACCAAGCCTGACAAATGTCCACCTTTACCAGCCCTAAGCAGACGCCCCACCTCCCCACCCCAACAGTTACTGAATGTTTCCCTATTTAGTACTTGTCCAACCTTAGAGATCACCTTTTCCTCTAGGCTAGTTACAGGCTGCCATCATAGGGGTCAGCTCAGCCTATTATTTCTCTCTATCCCTCACATATAACAAATTAAGTAAATAAATATATGATAGTATCCTGTATAATTCCATAAGAGCATTAAAGAGGGCTACATTAATATGAACTAGGTATATTTTAGTTCATGCCAGCAGCATCCAACCCTTCGGTGCACTCTGCAGTTCACACCCTTGGGGTCTACGCTATGGCATTGTGTAGACATAGCCATGGACTAATAATGATTCTCACAAATGATTAATTTTCAGATTCAGTCATTTTCTTGCTGACTGAAGCCCTGAATCTGCAAGGCACTTAAGCACATGCTTGAAGATGAGCACCTGCTTAAGTGTATTGTTGAACCAGGGCCTGTGCCAACAGTATTCCACTTTCAACAACTTTAGCAGCTATTTTGTCACCCAGTAGCATCAGCAAGCCTCATAGAACATTCTTGGAGTGTACCTTTACGTGTTGCGATGTTTGTGTCATGACATAACATTGAGATGGGATACCCAGTGCCTTCATAGATTCACACGTCATTACACCACAGTATCATTGCCTCCCCCTTCTTCTGCCATTTAGGATGGGAAAGATTATGTCTAATTACTGGCAGAAATCAGAGGTGAGAATTCTTCCCCCATTTCTACTTCTTCTGTGAGGGAGAGGGGATCCCAATCACTCATTTTATCTGACAGAACAAATGGAGCAATAGTAAGACCTATAAACCTTGTAAGAGACCTATTCAGCACCTTGAATGGGTTTTCTTACTACTGGCCTAAAGAGTCTTGCTAGGGCAGTAATTGTATTCCTTACCCTGGTTCCAGTCAAATCAGCATGATATTTTGCTTTCCAGTTCAGAGCTGTGGAAAATAACTCTTTCTTGGTTATAAGTGTAGCAACAGAATAAATGTTTCCATTGCATTCCAAATGGTACGGAAAAGAATTGCAAATCCTTAGTGAAACAAACTCCTAGGTGGATAAAGTGATATGCTTGAAAATTGTAAATAAACAATGTATTATATGTATATTGTGTGTTTTTTAATCCAGAAGGATCCCAAAGCACTTTATATAGCAATCACTCATCCACAACTGAAATGAAAACACCTCAGGAACAGAAAGTGCCAGGCACTCTGTGCAAAAAACACCACAAGATGCTTTTTTAGGAGTGAAAGTGAAGAATAACTTCTTCAATTGTAACTACAGGGGGAATTTTAGGTATGCAGAATGTAATTACCAGAGCTGGAATTTGGCCAGATTGCCATGATTAATTTAACACCCTTACTCTTATAGAAAATTGCCATGGGATCTTAATGATCAAAAGTGGTTAGGAGTTGGACCTTGATGTCTCACACACAAGAAATAAATGTAAAATTTAAAGAAAGGAAGTTCTGTATTTGATTTATACCACACCACCCATTGACAGAAAACTGGCGTCATAAACAATTAAAATTAAGAAGAAAAATTCTAGTCAAGGAACACTATTTAAGTTAACAAGGAATTAAATTTCTTCAAAGTAAAAAGTTCTGATGATAGGTGTACTATGAGAATTACATTGTGGTGACATTGCTACTGTGGAACCATATTATTTTCAATATTGAATATAATTCTGTTAATATTTGTGGTATGCAGGTATATGTAATGTGTATAAAATCAACTGTTTTGGTGCAGTCACTTTGTTTTGAATGGCTGAAATATAGCCCATCAATAGTATTTCCTTCTTTATATATTCCTTATTCATAACATTTGGTGAAAATGGGCATAATTTGGAGTCTTCCTGCCATTGGCATCAGTCAAAATGAGTCCCTTTAGACCAAATAATATTATAGTAGCAGAGAACCAATGAAAGCTATCAAAATGGAATTTTCTCCTCCCAGAGCAATTGACCCCCATATTACCAGACAAACTGATCCCTACCAACATAACTGACATTTGAAATCCCACAGCTAAATTCCATAGAACAAAATTCTGACCCAGCCAGCATCGCTTGAGCTTGAATGGATACTGAGGATCAGAGGTTCATCTAACAGATATATGCATTAATCAGTGGCATTACATACTCACTTTTGCAGAGCCTCTTTTCAAAAGAGACTTGTATGGAAATGCTCTGACATACATTTTGCAGTATAGAATAGAGTGCACAGTATAGCTTTTCTCCTTTATATTCCAATGAGATTTGGTAGCTTAACCAGACCTTCAGTACAAAAGCATTTATGCTTCATGTTATATTAATATTGTGGCCTGATTATCAAAAACCATTACTCTTGGTTATCTTGTGCAGGCTGAACCAAGCTGCTATAAGTCAGACTGACTGTCCTCATACAGTACAGTATGTTCCATGTTTATGATAACAGTATTCTAAATGTAAAAGTACATTGGTAAAATTATTTTGCTTTAAAGACTGGAGTTGTTATAAATGAGATGAGCTCACCCAATCGCTTTTCTTTGTGTAAGGAAAAAAAACTTTTTAAAAAATGCAACTACATAAATAGAATGTCAGCAGTCTTCCTTGACTCTTTTTTTACTATTGCACAGGTCAGTTTTACTTGTGGTCAAATTCAGTTGTATGAATTTTGAAACAGATGCATTGTTTACTTCACCATTGGCAGAGACACAATGAGCTGCCTGGTTTTCTTCTCTGTTTTGTTTTGATGTTGTTTTCTCTCTTAGTGATGTGCCTCATGGCTCCTTATTTTATTGTAATGATACTGT